>NW_028261386.1:28632041-28952874 GCF_051295495.1 Thamnophis sirtalis | reverse complement strand
ATTTATCTTTGGGAGCATGTGGAAAAGTGAATTAATGCTTTCAGAGTTTTGGTGAGAGAATCTTTTCTTCATTTTGAGTTGTTGTTTGTGTATGCTGAGAGATCATGGCTAGGTTGGCATCTGCAGGACTTCAGTGCTAGTTAGGCAGGTTGAAATATCTGCCATGGTTATGACCATTTGTTTTATTATGGCTTTTGCCATTGACTTGACCTTTGCAGTTTGTAACATGATTTCTAATTTATATTTGTTTTGTAAATAAATGCAAAGATAGCAGGACAGCAAAGAGATAGGAGTCTGAATCCAAATGAGGAGGACTTTGTGCATAGGTAACTGTTTATTTGTGAGTCACAGCGTGGTAAGTAGATGAGGAAATGTGATTGGTGTATTGGGTGGTAATTGAATGGGTGATATAGAAAATGTTTAATGGGTAGATAGGGACTCATATTTCTGACCATGTGTGAACACATAGAGCGAATTGAAAGTAGGTAGTGTTTCCTCACTGTGGTCATGGGGCTAAGAAAAGTAGGATCATGAGTTACACCACTTAGTCACTTTTCAAGTCTGACATTATCACAAAGATCATGAACTTTCTTATTTTTATTACAATTTAAGCCTTTTAATTTTGTTTTATATTTTAGTCAAAAGATCTCATTCAGAATCTCTAATATTTTAGAAGTGGTTTTACAACTTAAAATATTATGTTTGCAGTTGAACTAACCTACAAGAGAAGGTTGCTATTTTTGTACTGTTTGCCTCTTCCAAAAGTTGGCTTTAAATCAGCTTTCAGGCTGCCTGGGAATCCTCCAGACAACACCTGGAAGGTTTTTTGGCTGGAAAAGACTGTGCTAGTGTGTGGTGAGTTCAATTCCATGTTAGGCATGAATCCCAAGGGGAGAGGTCACTATTGGGGGGGGGGTCTTGACAACTTCACAATTAGCATTGTGCCTCCTCTGTCAGTTATCTCCTGTATGCTCTGCTCTGCTGCTAAGTTGTCTTTTCTAACTGCTAGTAGCTGGGCAAATCTTCTTAGTTTATAAATAGCAGTTAAACTCTGAAGAATTTATCGTAAGTATAGAATTTTACATATTTTTAACACAGAATATTCTAAACTCTAAGAAGTTACTTAGGGGTAATCATGGTGTGTGTGTGTGTGCGTGTGTGTGTTTGTACATAATGGTTATCTGTTGAGAGCTGAATGCAATGAAATTTCATTTTAATATATGCTGATTAGTGTACATTTAAAGTGACAATAAAGTTTCTATTCTGTTCTCTTCTGTTTTGTTCTGTTCTATTCAAATGTATATGATATGCAGTTGGAGCAATAAATTTGAGAAATTTGGAAAGTCACTCATTTCCTACTTTTCAGTGTCTTAATTAGGGTTTCTAAAATGTACTCAGAGAACAAACAGAAAAAAATTCTGCAGAATTTTATACATGAAGACCAAGCTAGCTTTTTACCTGAAAAGACAATTAAAAGATAATGTTAGAACTGTTTTGAATATAATTGAATATTTGCAATATCATACTGAGACTCAGACAACCTTAATATTTTTAGGTGCGGAAAAAGCCTTTGACAATTTAAATTGGGTCTCTTTGTTTAGACTCCTGGAAGAAATGGACTTTGGACAACAAATTATTCAAAGTATTAGAGTGATCTATACACTCCAACAGACTTGTATTAATTGACCAAACTTTGTGAAACTTAGAAAGGTACAAGACAAGGTTGTCTTTTGTTGCCACTGTTGTTTATTTAAATTTTAGAGGTTTGAGTAGAGACATTAGTCAAGATGAAAAAATTAGGAGTATAAACATTAAAAAAGAGACTTAGAAACTAAGAGCTTTAGCAGATGACTTGCAAGATCCAAATAATAATATGGAACATTTGATGAAGAAATTAAATGACCTTTGGCTTGTTGGAAAATAAAAAATTGAAGTTGTCTACTTCAGTGTACCTTTGCATGTTACCTATTTTAATTGTTCTACAAGGAAAAACTGATTAAGAAAAATGAAGGAAGCTTGTCTTGCCAATAAGTTTCATTTTGAAGTTCGAATAGCATTTCTGTTGTGGAACTAGTGTCCCTACCTGGAAAGTAAGAATCATTGATTATAAAGAGCAACAGAAATCATGCATCTCTGCAAAGGATGACAGCAATGTATCTTCTGGACCATTATGAGTTCAGAAGCTATATTTCTCAGTGGTTTTTCTCAGTGGAGTTAATTGCTGTGTAAGTGTAGTGATTTTTGCTTCAGTGGCCTTTCTTTCAAAAAGGAAGTCAGGAGAAATAGCTAGTTCCGCTTGCCGTGACGCTGTAGTTTCAGCATCATACACAGCATCACACCAATTATAATAGGCAGCAGCTGTCACTGCAATTAACACTGGTTACTAATCCATCGGAGGATTTATTGCACAAAGAGCATTCTCCTTTACAACCCTCACCCTTTGCAATGGATAAAACTGTTCATGATTTTAGTTGGTAGTTGATAGATTTTATTGTAAACTATGTCAAAGTTTCCGTTGCAATAAAAACAGCGTAGAAATTATTTTAGTAAATAATTGCTTTAGTTATTATCTTTAAAATATTAAATGAGGTCTCTTTAATTTTGAACCATGACAACCAGGAAGCACAAGTTTGATAATGGGTATTGTAAATGGTCTGGCACAGGAAAGTGAACACATGGAGGGCTCCTTAATATTCTTTGTTTTGCTTTGCAGAGCAAAAGCAGCAGACAGAACAGATTGTGGAAAAGAATTTAAGTTTCATCCCTGCACACTCACACAATTTGCAATTAAGACTTTTTAAATAAAGCCAGTATGATGTATTGGTTAAGGTATTGCCCTTGAAACAAGGAGACCATGAGTTCTAGTCCTACCTTAGACATGAAAACTGATTGGGTGGCTTTGAGCCAGTCACTCTCTCAGTCCAAGCCACCTACCTGGTGGGAAAAATAGGAGGCAGAAGTATTAGGTACTGCATGATCATTGTTTTGAGTTGAAATAAATAAAAGATAAAATAGTAATGTGATTGTAGGGTTTCTATGCTCCAAGGAGGATGAGATCTATGCCAGAGGTTGATAGGTTTCACCAGAGGAGTCAGATGAAGAGTGATTCTCCCATAACAATATAGTGAAAGCTATACACTGGATTGGTTGTCACCTGAGCCAACAAGGACTGTGCTAGATGTTAGGTCTCCCAGACATCTCCTGGACATGGGATACAGGACTCAGAACTGTTAACTGAGCAACCAGGGCCACCAGCTGGAGGACTAAAAAGTGTTAATTGATTGCAGATAGTTTTCATGAAACTGAGCCAAAATGACCATTTGGTGCCAATAGGTTATTAACTATTTACTAGCTTTTGGCAGCATAGCAGAATTTGTGGTTCTGGGGACTATAAGAAAACAAGGGCTAAAACTACATGCAACCGGAGGCCATAGACTACTCATCCCCATTGCATATTATCCAATCTGATGAAATCATTCAAACTTCTGGTAGATTGCAATAACAGAAGATACAATACATTGCCCAAGAAAAAAAAACAATCAAACATCCACACTAAGAAAAAATAAACAGATAACTAATAATCTGAATAACGTTAAACAGGGGAAAACTTTATAAAGTCAAAAACAATAATAACTCTAACAGTATAGATACATATTGATACCCTCAAAAGTCCTCCAGAAATGGTCAACCTTCACTAGCTTCTAAAAGACCATCATCACACAGCTTATTCTAGAGCAAGTGGGTCAAACTGGATTTCTTCGAGGGCAGGATCAGCAGGCCCTCCTCTGTGGGCTGGGCCGTGGGGGGGGGAGAGACAGAATGGCCGACCTTCTGCAGCACTTTGCCAGCCAAAACAGGGTGGGGTGGGGGACGCATGCAGGGGCCCTGAACCCCATTTTGGCTGCCAAAGACCAGCTCTTTGCTATTTCCATGCTGGCCCCACAGGCCAGATTTAAATACCCCGCGGACCGGATCTGGCCCTGGCCTTTGAGTTTGACACCCCTGTTGTAGAACATTGGTGCCATTAAAAAAATCATTTCTGGCATATACCACCTTTACCTTATGAAAATTCTGCAACTACTTTGGTACTAAGCTGCACAAAGCTCTATAAGTCAGAACAAACACATTGAACTGCACCTAGAAATTTGCTATAAGCAATAAAGAACCTGCAAAATAGATGTGATCATAGAGATTCATGCCAGTCTGCAAGTCAGCCACTGCTTTTTCAGCAACCCCAATTCAATGGGCAACAAGGGAGTTGCCACCAGACTGATCTCTTCTCCCCTATTACCATTGCATGGAGCTGCTTGCTGAGGTAGGAACTGAACACTGAAAATAGTTCCACCAATACCCAACTCTTATAGGCAAATCATCCATGGTCAGTGATATCAAATGCTTAGAGATCTAAAAGGATCAAGTGGATGTTCTACCCTCATCAAATCCCAACAGTCTTCCACTAGTGACCAATTCATTTTTAGAAAACCCATCCCCTAACTATAATGAAGCTGAAAGGAAGCAGTTTTCAGTAATTCCATAAACTTCCTGTTCTTTATTGTGGTTTTATTTTGTGTTTGAAATGATTTCCAGGCCAAACTGTGTTAATCGTGGGTAATAAGCAATAAACACTTCAGTTACCGTAGTTAAAAAATGTCAATCTTCTCTCAATTCCCATCTTTCAATCTACAAATTTCACTCCTAAACTTAATGAAAGGAAACTCAAATTCTACTAAGAGAGTTTGATGAACTGATACAAGTCTATGATTATTTACCACACTGCTGCTCCTGCCTGCTATTCCTCAAGTACATGGATTTAGGCTACCATATTTAGACTGCAAACATTTGGGCAACTGCCTGATGGCAGCAGAGAGCAAATATATTCTATATGACTGCCATCTAGTGGTGCTGTACAGCCCAGATATAGTAGCCCTATTTAACAGTTGCACATATACAAGAAACAGTGAATGAGGAACTTCTTTCCTGTGCTGTGCTGTCTCTACCTAGTCTGTTTTCAGTTTCCTAAAAGCCAGATTATTATTATTATTAGTTTAAAGGCATATTCCAGGGGCCCAGAACACCTCCTTGAAACCAAGCCACTGCCTGCAAATCTGGGACTCCTGCTCACCCTACTCATAGTGTGTGTTTGACAATGCAGAGCTATTGCCTCTTATGTATGTATGCCTTTGAATCAGTGTTGACTCTTGGCAACTGCCTGGCATGATGTTTTGTAAGTGGTTTGCCATTGCTTTGTCCCTAGGACTGAAGGACAGGGACTAGCCCACTATGCCTCAGTGTTTGCCTCTCATTTTCCTTTATATATTTTCTATAGAAGGAAACAGGTACAGGAGAATCACAAACAGAAGTCATTCTCTGAAACCCTCCTTGACTTCTACAAATAAGCAATTACTTGAAAGAAGGCAAAGTTGCAAGCACGCTCTCTGTGGCTCTCGTATGTCTATGGACTTTTGCATTGTGGTCAAGGTTGCAAGTCCCCCCCTCCTCTTTTCCAGGCATCAAATTAATTACACCTTGTGAAAGCTAATAAAAGTAGAAAGAAAAGGTTATCTCAGGGTAAGGTATTGTATCATAAGATTACAATGAGATAAAGGTGATAACATACTATAAGATATAGAGGATTGACATTGTTAACATCTGTTATCCTGTCTTAGGCTTATGATCTTTAATTTTTTAAAATAATAATTGTTTTTAAAATAACTTAGCTGTTTTATAGTGTTGTTATACACTTCCCAAAAGGGATGCGGTGGCTCAGTGGCTAAGATGCTGAGCTTGTTGATCAGAAAGGTTGGCAGTTTGGTGGTTTGAATCCCTAGTGTCACATAACAGAGTGAGCTCCTGTTATTGTGCCAGCTTCTGCCAACCTAGCAGTTTGAAAGCATGTAAAAATGCAAATAGAAAAATAGGAACCACTTTTAGTGGGAAGGTAACAGAGTTCCGGGCGCCTTTGGCATTTAGTCATGCTGGCCACAGGACCATGGAGACGTCTTCGGACAGTGCTGGCTCTTCGGCTTTGAAACGGAGATGAACACCGCCCCCTAGAGTAGGGAATGACTAGCACATATGTGTGAGGGGAACCTTTACCTTTACCTTATACACTTCCCAGAGTTGCTTTTTTGTCAGATGGTTGGTTATATAAAATTGATAAATAAATTAAAGTTGCAATACCCATTTTTACAAGTTTCTTAAGATGTGCATTACAGTATAATACCAGAACCAAGTGAGTTATGCAGATTTTGTACCACTGATGCTTTCTTCTTAAGTCCACTTCTGATTTGCTTAATGCTTGGGCTTGTTGCTTCCAATGAGTCAGAGCAACAAATGTTGATGATTGTGGCGGTAAAAGCATGAAAAGGGTTGATAAGGAGATAGTACAGTCTAGTGGTTAAGGTCTGTTAGCTGAAACACCGGAAACACCTGCTGAACTGTGACCTTTGGAAAAACATCCTATAAAGTTGCTTCGAAAAGGAAGCACCTTTTAAAAGGAGGAAATGTGCAGTAGTTTCCCCTGGGGAATACACTGTGCAAGATCAGATGTGGCTTTCTGATCTTTCTTTCGCAACTCTTGGGCAGTCTTAAGTCACCCAAGCTTTGCCCTACAGACATGTACAGCAGTGATAACTTGCCTGTGAATAGAGATAGATGGTGATGGGGATCATTTTACATTCACCAATAAAAGAACATGTGGGACAAGTGAGATACAAATGGCCAGAAAGGTATTCTGGATGCCTTTGAAGATTAGCTTTATCTACAGAATTTGATTCCTTTTGTAGGACCTCAAGGGAGCTTTTATCATTTGTCCTTCCCTATCAACTGCCAATTCCTCTCTCTTGGTCTGCACCCTTTGTTGTTCCCCAGTTCTCTTTCATTTTCTTTTCAGAGCACTTCCCCTTTTCTTCTTACCCCATTATTCACTCAGAAATGTGTGCATATTTATAAGTTTCTGGGCATGGGAACACTTCTAGTGTGCGTGCAAGGACAGTTAATATATGCAGGCGGGATATTTTGCAATGGGTGATTAATTGAAGCAATATGTATTTACTTTATAACCTGCCCTGGGCTTTGCGGGGGGGGGGGGACAAGGCTTGTAGCAAGTATGTGTCATATACATAAATCTATTTCCTGCAGAGTTGGGAGGCACGCTATCTCTATTAGCATTTTTAAAATGGCTTTTAAGTATTAATTGTTAATTGTTATTATTAGCTTTCTGTCTGTTGGTTTTAATTGTTCTTTGTTTTTGTGGATTGGTATCCATATGTTTTATTGTAAGCTGTTAAGAAATTGAGTATTTATCTGTCCAGCTTGATATACAAGACATTGTATATGTTCATATATGTCACATGGACACATTTATTAGAGACAGGGTGGGAGGGGGAAATCTGTAAGTCTGGTTTGAACTGGAGTTGACAACCATAGATAGACAAGATGGAGAATTTGGGCACTGAACACTGAATTGTTCCTTGTGCTTATAATCTTGTTCTTGACTCTTTTCTGGTGTGAAGGTGATCTCAAATTCAGGGTCTTCATAAATATATTAATAGCACTATGTACCTTAATGCTTTTAAAGGTTACTCAGTTTGTTCATGGTAAGAGTCTATCAATATTATCAGAATGGTAGCAAAGGAAAACATGAGTATTTACAGTGTTCTATTTTATTCTTGTAATAGGAAATAGATTTTAAAAATAGCTCAAGACCAATGCACTTCCTCTTTTTGAGCCTCAGATTGAAAAAAACCCTCATATTAAGGATGTAATGTAAAAATTTCCGTCATGTGCAGAATGTGTATTACAATTTACGTATACTATAATATTATATAACACAAACTTATATGGAAATACAGACATAGAGAGAGAATCCTACCCAACAATTTTGCCCAGACATAATTTTGCTGTGCTATATTGCAAAGAAAAATGGATAGGGTGACAGTAATATTCTAAATGCATGTTTGTTAGGTTGGACTCAGAAATTACCATCTTTTGTGAGAAACCTTTAGTTTCTCACTATTTTTCCTGCATTTTTTTAAAAAAATCATATAAAAGATTGGCTAATTGTACTAGGAGCCGATTATATAAAAGCACTTCTAAATGTACCATGAACTATGCAAATATTTAGCTTTGAAATATAATAAAATGTGTTTCCTGAATGTGTAGGTATAATGAACAATTATGTAGAGACAAAATTATATTAGAACCAAGATAGATATGATGCTTCCTAGTGGCTACAGCACAGTGAAATCTATATACTTTCTCTTTCAGCTATCTCTATCGATTCACAGTGTGTACTATAGTTTTCCTCTTCCTCCTCCTCCTCCTCCTCCTCCTCCTCCTCCTCTCCTCCTCCTCCTCTAATAAAAAGAAAGAAAATAAGGTATAAAAACCATAGTGGGAGAAGTGTCACATCCCTTATGATATGTAAGTAGGACTACAATTATGATGAAAGCAATATTTTACTTTTCTGTAACATTTGCAGTTTATCACCACAATGTGGGTGGCATTTCCATTTTAAATTTCATTCATGCTGCCCTCTCTAACAGAATAGCAATTGGGAGATCAATGGGAACTTTGGTTATACATGATGCTGGAAACTTAATTCCACAGATAGCAACAAAAATTTGAGGACAGTGAGAATTCCAAGGAAGAATAAATGATTGTGAATTGCCCTTTCTCTATTCTGAAAATGCTAAATTCTACCATAGAATTAGAAGCTTACAGCCTACCACCAGATTACCATTATAACCCAAGTCTGATGGGGCTTTTTCCTGCAACACTGGGCTAGCAACTGCAACTTCCATCATCTCAAACCAATCTCAGAAAACTGCCAAGGGAGAATGAGCCTTAGGATTTTGACCCACCTTCTTGCAATGACATATCTGGCCTCTGAAAGAAAGGTTCATTATATGGCCACTGCTGGTTGTGTTGTTTTTTTTACAGTTTACAGTATATTTAACAATTAATTAATAGGATATGACTTTTAGATAGGTTTAACCTACTATTATTACTATAGTTGGTCACATAGATGTTTAGACTGGATTTGCCATTTTTGTCTATATCCTGAGATAGACAGATATTGTTGTTTAAATGTATTGTGGCAGGATTTATCTGTTCCAAATAAAGCTGTCGTTGCAATTGACTGATGTGGAATTTGTCAGTGTCCATGGTACTCATACTTCAGGTAGGTAGGTGGGTGGGTGGGTGGGTGGATGGATGGATGGATGGATGGATGGATGGATGGGGAAGGGCAGGGCAGGGGAGAACAGAGCAGGCAGATGGTAAATAGATCTATAAACATTCACACATAGGTTGTTAAATATAGATATAGAGATTCCAGTATTTTGTTTATTTATTTATAAGATCTAGAGACTGCCCTCTCATTCACCGAGCAATTTTATTAAGATAATATATTTAAATCTAAGCCCTACAAAATTGTATTTTCCAGTTTCACCTCTCCTTTGGTACAAAGCTGATTCAAAAGCTAGAAATTTCATTTAACCAAATGAACCAAATTTCACTTAGAACCTGGCATATAAGCATTCTTTTCTTATTACTCCCAATTTAAATACAATATCCCACCATCTTTTTTTTGTTTTCATAGTTTCTGAAGAACAGCTGTTGACAGTTGAAGAATATGACCTAAATGTGGTGAGACTCTGTTTCCAAGTATTCATCTGTGATGAACATGGCAACTGCACACAACCTATATCCCCAGTCGTCTCCAACCCCATTTATGATAACCGTAAGTATCTAAGAACAGGGTTTATTTCATGTCAAGTTTCTGCTGCTGTGTTCCCTACCTGCTCTTTGGCACCACTTGTTCTCTATGGAATTGCTTCATCTCTCTTCTCCCCAAAAGACAACAGAAGATAACTGAAAGCATCTTTGGTAGACACATAGTTTTTGAATATTCAGAGAATTCAATTTGAATGTATATTCTCCAGCTGAAATATATTTTCAGACAAAGACAAATTGTATTATATTTCAGTACATATATGGCATATTATATGTCATATTATATTAATGAAATATAATTCATATGAAGTTATGGAGCATATGGCCCAGGGGTGGGTTGCTGCTGGCATTACTGCCAGTTTGGTACATGCGCATTTGCACATAAAGTCTGTGCATGCGCAAAATGTTAAAAATGAAAAAAAATTGCAATGAAAATTGTTCTGCGCATGCACAGAACCGAAAAACAAGATGGTGCCACCGTAGGAGAACTGGTTCAGGGTGTGGCAGGCCTGGGGCACTGCTGGTTCCAGTGACCCAGGCTGCCAAACCACTACTGGTTCACCCGAACCGGTCCAAACGGTAGGAACCCACCACTGATATGGCCATTTTCCCACTGCTTATTTAAAGCCCAATTTTTTTCTGCTAGGAAAAAACATTCTGCTAATAAAGGAGAATATTTATAGCTCAGGGTTGAAATGAAGAGTCCTTGCTGCTCTCTGAGCTTGGTTGTTTTCTTGCACTGATGATGTTACTTAGTTTAGGTAATGAAATGTTTAGTTTAGTTTAGGTAATGAAATGTCAAGAAAACAACCACGCTCAGAGAGCAGCAAGGACCCCTCAAAAACCTTTGTGATCATAATTTGCTCCTCTGCTATCTTCCCTCCAATGTCAATGGAGGCAGGAATGGTTACAAATTAAGGTGCCTTAAGGAAGAAAAATGGGATTCGTTGTGTCCTTTGATGCTATTTCAACTTTGCACAGGTTTAATTTTCTGAAAATTCACCTCTGTCCCTCCCCTGTTCCTGATATGATTTTAAAGGCTAGTGGCATGTTATTTGGCACTGAAAGACTTGAATCTTGGGTAGAAAGCAAAATTGACTAGAATTTAGTCAGTGAAGTCCTTAAAATTGTCAGATATGTTTTTGGATAATTGAAAACTGTTTTTTTTCCCTTTGTGAGTTCCATACCTCTATACCTCATCATTTTATAAAAACCACTCCTTTTCTTGAACATGTTTTAATAGATTGTTGTACTTTTGCATGACAAGTGAGCAGAGCAGGGCAGGAAAATAGGGTTGAATGTATTTTTTAACTTTTGGGGAGGCAGTAAACATTTTTTGAGATCATCTGGCCCTTATTTGAGAAGGCAAATGTTGGGGGGGGGGGGGGACAGAACTAGTAGTGGTATGGCGGCGTGGGTTACTGGAACCAGCAGCGACCCAGGCCTGCCACACCCCCGAACCGGCTCTCCAGTTGGGGCCGTCAGTGCTGCCATCTTGTTTTTTAAGTTCTGTGCATGCGTAGAACAATTTTAATTGAACTGCACATCCGCGCACAGCACGCATCCAGCACACGAGCAAAGCAGGTGCACAAGCGAAGCAGCAGTAAAGCCAGCAGGAACCCACCCCTGGGGGAAAGTATTGGTGGCAGATGCTGACCAACACCCAAACAGAAAGGAAGAGGATTATTTCTTTGGTTAAGCCCATTCATGACAATATTCAGAAATAAATCCCCTGATTAATTACCCAACAGATTAATTACCCTGCATATTTTCTTGCTATGATAAGGCCCTGGTTTTGAGCAACAAAATGGATATTTAATTCAGAATTCAAAATGGCAACAGAAAACCATTAAATGTGTGCTGAGAACTAAAGAAAGACAGCAAGCATTATCAAGGAGGAACATCAGGGATGGGGGCATAATGATGTCATGTAAAATGCTGGTGGTAAAGGGGGGTATGTGGATGCTTGAAATGTATCTATTGCTTTCTGTGCTTTACCTATCTTCAGATAAAGAGTTGCTTGCAGAACTTTCTCTCCCCCAGTTCTGTTTTTAGACATATGTAATCATAATAGCCATTCTTTACTCTTCTCTCCCCCAATCATTAATTCCTTTTTCTGTTTAGGTGCACCCAATTCAGCTGAATTGAGAATCTGCCGTGTGAACAAGAACTGTGGAACAGCGAAAGGAGGAGATGAAATTTTCCTCTTGTGTGACAAAGTTCAGAAAGGTGATTGGAAACTGGAATTCCATGTATACTATGAACTTTAACTTTAGATATCAGAGAATAAGATATGAAAAAGCAACCAATTTTATATGTATGCATGTACTCTTCCACAGGAAAATGGAAGTGGTGAAACTGAATCCCAAATATCCACCAATTTTGAATTATGACATGTAATCTAGCAAAATATTGTAATATTTGAGCATATAACTTGGCCAGTGGAATGGTACATCCCAAAAAGTCTAGTTTTATTCAAATTACAACTAAACATTGTGTAATCTGTTGATTTATATACTGCAGAATTATGAAACAATGCATGTACTAGTTTTGAACTCAAAAGCACTTTCCTGTCCTCACCCTTGTCATTTTCAGGATGTCCAGAATTGCTCAAGACTCCTTTCAGCTGATCAAAGGAGAAATGCAAAAACTGGCATCTTAGTGTTAATATGGTGTGTGTGTGTGTGTGTGTGTGTGTGTGTGTGTGTGTGTGTGTGTGTAAGGAAGAACAAAAATGGATTATTGTAGGGAAAAGCTGCAAAATTGTCCTGCTGCTTAATTTAAAGAGTCCAGTGAAATGGGAGCAACTCTTCCAGATATTCTAGAGAGCTACGGAAAAGGGACAAGGCAAGACTCCTTGCCAATGGGAAATGGCCAGACCTGCAGCCACAGTGCTAAAGGTGCAAAACTGCCTTTTCAAGCATTTACAGGGCTGCAGATGTCTATGTGATATTTCACATGTTACAGAATAAATAGCACTGGCACTCAAAGCACAAGCTTTAGCTAGCTTACGTTGTAAACCAGACCACCCTAACCAGTGGTGATCTAGATGTCTTATGCCCAGTGCTATCGGCCAATATGGCCGCTGGCTATGGATGTCAGGAGCGGGAGACTGGCACTTTCCGTAAGTGCCAAATTTAGAAGAGCTGCTCTATGTTCATCAGCTAGATTGATCAGTGATGAAATGATGTGGAGATAAGATTAATTAATAAATTGCTGATCCAAGTCTATTAGGTCAGTGTTTTTCAAGCTTAGCAACTTTGAAGCAAGTGGCCTTCAATATGCTGGTTGAGGAATTCTGGGAGTTGATGTCCACAAATCTTAAAATTGCCCAAGTTAAAAAAGGCCGTACTTAATAAAATAAATCTTCTAAGGTTAAAAAAAACATTCCATGTTAAATTCAAGACTTTCATAATCTGGGTCTTAATAAAATATGAAATCTGGCTAAACTGGACTATTTCTAAATGCTATTCTTTCCCAAATATGGGTGTGTCAGATGTATTGCTATGACATTTATAATCCATATAGAAAGCAGAACTGATCCTTTTTGGTATTTCATGCTAAAAAAAACAACTCTTTGAACTATGATTTGTTGTTTTATTCCTAAAATTAAGTGTGATATTTATATCTTTCTGATGAACAGATGATATAGAAGTGAGATTCTTCATGAATGACTGGGAAGCCAAGGGGATTTTTTCACAAGCTGATGTTCATCGTCAAGTAGCAATTGTCTTCAGGACGCCCCCATTTTTCAAAGATATCCCAGATCCTGTGACTGTGAAGATGCAATTGCGAAGGCCCTCAGATCAGGAAGTCAGTGATCCTATGGACTTTAGATATTTACCAGATGAAAAAGGTACATTCTTATACACATTTGTTGAGGTAGGGCTAATTACTGCTTTTAAATCAGGGTCCATGCTAGTTTAGAGAAGAACTTACAGATTTCTGATCTGGGAACAATTTCTTTTTTTGTCATTACTATGGTAATATTGTGACCTAGTCTTCCCCAGCTTAGTGGTCTGCAATTATTCTGGAGCATCATATACCGAATTTTCAATCAGCATGGCCTTGTGCTAACTGAAAAGGCTGAGAGTTAAGGTTCAGCATAGTTTAGGCTGAAGAAGATTGCTTAAAAGCTACTGCCATAATCTACCTTTGCCTGTGCTTGAGAATCAAAGCTGGTCGTATTGGCTGCCCACACAGCAGGCTTGTCCACATGGTTGACTCCTTGGAGGCATTGATAATTGTGATGGGAGAAAGCTTTTGGAAACAAACTTTTGCAAAGACCAAAGCAAAACAGATAAAATAGACTTCAGTCAACCACACGGAGGTACTGAAGCATGAGAAGGTTGGTAGCCTGGCTGGCATTGCAGACATACAACGCATTCTTTTAGGTGGGTGACATCAATATGAGCCTCACTCTCACTGGGCACCAGCCTTCTTGTTTTGGGGATGTTGCTGGCTGGGGAATTCTGGGAGTTAAAGTCCACAAATCTTAAAGTTGCCAAATTGGCATATATGGGGAAAGCTTGGAAGTGATAACCCCAAATCTGCTTAATTACAGAGATTTCCCTCACTCCCTGAATGTTGGGAATATGGCATTACCAATTCTTTATACAGCTTCAATCTTCCCATCTCCCAAAATAGTGCCAGCCTTTGGAAGCAGCATTTGCAATTATCTCACTGCTTGTTTTATGTTAGAAAACTTCCTTCCAGCACTCTAAATATTTATTCTCTTAAAAAAAAATACATTACAACAAGAGTTCTTCATTAGGACCTCTGCAAGCTTAGTTAATTGGAAAACTGGCTTAGGGCTAATGAAAAAAATGTCAAAAGAGAGAAGAGAATTACGGGAGCTTTTCATTTTAAGTATATTGCCAATTTCTTTGGGAGGAGCTAGCATATGCTAATATATTTAAATTGTAAGTTTATAGAGCAAGAAACAAGAGCCCATACAGAAGACCCTAGGTTCAAAAACAAAGTAGCAAATTGTGTGAAGAAGCTTTGCTTGTAAGTTTGGAGAGTTATTTTCTGTCCAAATATAGCAGGCTGGGTAAGAAGGCAACTCTATGTAAGATAATATTCTATATTTTATTGTAGTCAAATAGAACACACAATTAAACCTTTCTCTTTCGGAAAACATTCCCAACAGCATCATATGTGTATATATTTAATTGAAATGCTGTTGTTTTTTTCCTTTCTGTTTTAGATCCTTATGGCCATAAGGCAAAGAGGCAGAGGTCACCAATGGCTTTACAAAAACTCATTCAAGACTCTGGTAAATCTCATCCCATCTTATTTTGTTCTTCTAATATGAAACCCCTCTCTCCCAAACTGGGTTTATCCTTGAGGCTTCCTAGCGTCATTTGAATGGAGAATATTTCAACTCAGAAGTCCTGTGTAGAGAGATAGAGGTCTGTGCCTTAGAAAACCATTATGGGTTTTCTTTTCAGTAAAAGCTGCACCATGTCCTGTGTTATCATACTTAAGTCAAAACTTGTGATGCTGTAATTTATTCCATCTCTGAATCCCCCTGCAACTGATACCATCTATTCACTTGTTTGAGAGTGAGAAGAATGCTAGGTAGGGTCTAAGTTTCCTCCTTACGTGTCCAGGTCTACTAAACTGAAACACGATAGAATGTAGAGGACAGAAAATTGGAGGCTGGCTTAAACATATATAAATGGAATGGGATGAGAAAGATTTCACTGCCGATTTGCTGCAAGAAGGCATCTCTGCATTTTCTTCTCGTTCTTCTTAATTCAATGAGTTTGACTCTCACTGGCTGTTTTTTTAAAAAATCTTTTGCATTCCTGAGTTGGACATATTTTATGGGGGAGGAATTACAAATCTAAGGACTTCCAAAGCGATGTTGATGCTTCCCTCTTACGTTTCTTGACCCCATTTCTTTTATCACTCAGAGGCTGGATTTAGACACTTCAGGTTGCAATTGGGTAATTGGGGATGCAATATGTTGGGGAATACAGTCTTCATTATATTGGGTAAATCAAATCATCATCCTCATAGGATTGATTTCCTTTAGGATAACAACTATTCTTTCCACAGGTGCCTATGAAAGATCTAATGCTTCTCTGTTCCAGACAGCTAGCAATGAAGGAAAATTCATTAAGAAAGGTAGATTCTTTTTTTTTAATGCCTTCCTTGTTCTGGCTCTTTTACTATATTTCTTTCTATCTCTTCCATGACAGTGTTTTAATGGTATACATTAAAAGAGAAAATATTTTAGTTTTGTAAAGTCTGTTTTGGTGTATACTGTATTAGTTAAGTTCTTTGAGGCCTGTACAACATTTGGGTAATTAAAAATTCCTGTTCTAGTCCGGTCTATTGTTGGAATGCATTACTGCACTGCCCTGTTCTAAGCACCTTCAAGCATGGGTAAATCACTGAATTCACTCTTCTCTACTCTTGGCCTGCTCTCCATTGCCTCACTTAGTGTATTCCAGTGCAGCATATCCCACTAGCCTTCTTCCTCATCTGCTGATTTATTTTATTTCTTTATTTATCAAATTTATATGGCCAGCCACCTCCACAAAGTTTCTTCCATTCAATTCAATTCAATTCAATTTACTTTATTTGTATGCCGCCCTTTTCCCTGAGGGGATTCAGGGCGGCTCACAGTTCAAAGGGGGGGGGGGAACAGACAAGTTACAAACATGAAAACCATACACTGTTAAAAAAGCACAACAGTCATACCATTCGAGTGGTTTTAGCCCCAGGCCTGTCGGAACAACCAGGTTTTAAGGGCTATGCGGAAGGTCTGGAGGGTTCCATGCATCTGTCCTTGTCTCAATTTTCCCACCACTTTCTCTCCATTTTCTCAGCTACTGCCGTCCAAAACTCAATCCCACTACCCTAATTTTCCTAGAGCTTTCAGTCCATTCAGCTACTGCTGCAGTCAATAACCCAAGACAACATAGCCCACTGATCCCCTTGCTCCCTGACCTTCTGAGCATTTTTTCATTTCCTCTCTCCCTGCCCAATTTTGGCTACCGGCCTCCTTGGCTTTTTCCATAACCCTAACTCTATTAAACCATTTATGTCTGGATCAGAAAAGCCATGCATTTTACACTTCTACACCTCTCTATTCACTACTGGACAGAATATACATCAGGTTGTATATGAGTTTTTTTTCTTAGTTCCCATGCTGTAAGAGACCTTGCCACTGGGATTGTTCTGGATTAAAAGGTGGGAGACAAATGAAAATTAAAAATAGCTTTTTAAAAAACTGCTTCGGGGAATCTACATCTTTCTTTTTCCCATGAATTTCTTGTCATATATATATAAAGGAGAAGAAAGCTAGAATGAATGCTGTACAGGAGACTTCTACTGATCTTGTAGCCTCCAGATGTATTGGATTACAGTTCTTAAAGTTATAAACTATCATATCTATACTGGCTTGGAGTTATAAGAAGGTAGGCTACCAGGTTAAGTGTAATACAGCTGTGTGCCCTGAGCACTTTGTGTGTGTAATGGTGATGGATTTTCAAGGAGACCTTTTTGTGGTCCTCATGGTGGACTGTCAAAACCCTGCATACAGGAAGTTCCAAGTTCAGTTTGTAGCACCTCCAACTTGGGGTAGAAAAATATAATTCTAGTGCCTAAAAGACATGGCTAGATAGATCAAAAGTCTGATAAAGTATACTACCGCTGGAATATATGTTGTAGTAAGACTTTTCTAATCAATGATGACTTTTTTTCACAGAACCAAATCTATATTGCTCAATGATTGAAACAGCCATCCCACTGCAGAAAACATCTGCAAGCATCCCTTCCTTGCAGTCATATTATTCTCCTCCTTTAAACCACTTAAGTCCCAATGGACATCCTGGTCCACCTTTTCAAATGACAGAGTCCGTTAAGCAGGATGGGGTTCTGCCATCTTGCTGGCATTCCTCTGTTTCACCTCTAAATGTTTTGCTGCAACAAAGAAACGTGGGTGATACGTTGCATCCTACAGTGCAGAATGTTAGCTCTCCATGTCTTGGACAGGAGAAGAGTCTGAACTGGGCCAATCAGAAAGAGGGGAACATTTATCAAGGATTCTTTGGAATAATGAATGATCATGAGTCAACAATGTCATCATCATCACCTTCACCATCAGTGTCTCAGCAAGAAATTCGGAATGTCCCCAGCACTGTTGACAGCCAGTCTATTCATGTAGAAAATGCTGCAGTGTCCAGTGACATTAGCATGGAAATGGAAGACTCCAGATGCTCAGATGTTAACTTAGAAAAGTCATCTTTCGTTCAAGCTTTAAATCCAAGCAACCACAGGAAGAAAGTCCAACCATTGTTCCCTCCTGCCATATCAACAGTAACCACTTCTAGCTTATCTTTGACCTCTATGTCCAATATTTTTGAGACACAAAATTTTCATTATTTGGCTAGCCTTAATGATTCAGGATTGGCCAGCAATCCAAACACCATAAATATATCAAATTTTGATACTTACAGCACCCAAGATGATGAGTTCCTAAATTCCATCGGAAGTAATTTTGATAGCATACTTTAAACAGTTATGACAGTCCCTGAAAAAGTGACCACCCATCCTTGAATTTCTTTTTTTAATACTTGTATTAAATTTATCTAAGTATAAAAGACAAATGAAAGTGGGAAAAGAGGGAAGGGAAAAGAAAAAAGTATTTAACTTTTTTTTCAAGCACAAAATCCAGAAGTTTCCAAGTAAAAACAAACTTGGATATGTTCCTTTCTTTGATTAGACAAGTCAATTTAGCCATCTCTGCTGATTTTATCAGTTTTTCCAGCCATTTATCCAATATAATTAAACTATCTTTCCATTTATGTGCATAAAGGATTCTTGCTGCTATCAACATACATAACAGGAAGATTCCAGAATTTTTTTCAAGTTTTTTGTCCATTAAGCCCAAAAGAAAAATCTTTGGTTTAATTTTTATTTTCATTTTAACTATCTTCTGAATTAAATATAAATTTTACTCCAATACTTCTTTGCTTTATCACAAGTCCCCTAAATATGGTAAAATGTCCCTTCTTTGCATTTACATTTCTGATATACTTTTGAAATATCTTTCTATATCTTTAACAATTTATTCGGTGTTAAACACAAATAGTACCTCATTTTATAAAATTTATTAAATTAAATTAATTATAATTTAATGTAAATTTTAAACCATTTGTCCATATGTTTTCCCACTGTTCAAGCAAGCACTATATTGTACCCAAAATTCTTTTCCCATTAAATCATGCAATACATTACATCTTCATTCTCCAAATTTAATTTCAGTGGCGATTTATAGAATTTGGCAATAACATGTTCATCCTTAACACACAGTACAATTTCAAATTCAGTTTTTAAAATGTCAAACACATAACTTTAAAAATCTAATGTAAACCTTTCTTTCAGTTCTAAATATGTAAATCATTGACAGACACATCCTTCTGACTCCCACTCTTTTTGTGATTTAAGGGTAGGCTCACTTTGATTAAAAAGTATTATTTGACCATGTCCACCAGTCTGGCCTCACCTTGGTTTGTTTTTTTTTTTCTGAAAAAAACTTCCTGGGATGATGCCCAAAGAGGTACCTTTGTAGAGAAACTTGTTTTAGATTTGTTCCAAATCCTTGGATCTAGCATGTCTAACAAAGTAATTCTTGAAATCAACATTTTAACTGATGTCATAAGTAGGTATGCCATCCATGTCTTAGTTCATGGCTCTTTAATTCAAATAATCTCTTCTTTTGAAGAGTCACCCACTCTTTCATCCAAACGCATTCAAGCAGGCATCAAAGTATAGTTTCAAATCTGGTAAACTCAAACTTCCTCTTTCTTGAGTATTTTGCAGTAGTTTATATCTAATTCTTGGTCTTTTTCCTTGCCATATAAATTTAGAAATGCCCTTCTGCCATAGTTTAAATGGAGTATTGGTTGTCAGTATCAATAAAATCTGAAATAAAAATAACATCTCTTGTAAAATCTTCATCTTAATTAAAAGAGATTCTACCCAACATTGATAACTGCAAACTACCCCATCTTAATAGATCTTTTTTTATATCATTCCACACAGGTGCAAAATTGCTTTGAAACAATTTAGATTTGTCAATTCAACTCCAAGATATTTAACCCTTTTCTTCACCTTGAAACCTGATTTTCTTGTCAATATTTATAATATTGAAAAGTCACATTCTTAACATGTGTTGCTTTCTGTTCATTTGTTTTGAAACCCACTAAAACTCCAAAGTAATTTAATTTCTTCATCAAGAATTATATACCAATTTTTGAGTCTTACAGAAATAGCAATAGGAATAAGTTGCAATGGGACTTATTTCCAAGAAAAAAATTAATGGGTTTGCAAGGCTGGTTAGCTGTTTCTCTTATATGAAACATCTCTGATATGAAATATAGTTAAATTCATTTATCCAGTGTAACCTTTCTGTGTTTTTTTAACTTCTTTGCATTCCCAAAATTGATTTAAGCACTGATGTTTAGACCACAGTTTTATATGTTTTGTTTGCATTTAGGCAAATCTGTATTCCAGTAATGGTAATGACTATGTCATTGTGAATATTTTTTTTTAGATACAGCCTTAAAAAGTATTGAAATAATTTTTAGAATTGAAATTTTCAGAATTCTCACATTGAGGAAAATACTTATAGCTAATGTGGAGTGCTATTTTTCAATATATGTTTGAATTAATCAATATTGAAAATATACAAGTGACCAAACTTTTTCTCACTCCTTCCAATTTTCTTTGCAATGTGAGAAATTTTTTTTCCTTTATGAAGTGTTTATAAAATGAACTGAATTAGTATATCTTTGCACTCATCACAATCTTCAGGCATAAAATATCTTCTTTGTTTTAATGATATTTCTAAAGCAATTTTCCCATCCTATAGTGCTCTAGATATAGTCCCATAATCCCCACTTAGCTATTCTGATGCAGTTTATAATCCAGAACATTGCACAGACATCTGGTATAGACAGAAGTTGCAAAAACAAGGATGGATTATCATTGAACATTATATTCAGATGCATGTACAAAATACATATATGCTTTATAATTTATGAATGGCACCAATGTGCTTTTTCCATTGCTTTAAAATACATGAAGCATAATTGGACTTGAGTTATGATTTTGTTCCTTTATGATATAAATAATAATTTTCTGATGTAAATTGATTGTGTTTGGCATACAAATAGACATATTGAAATAGAAATAATTGACAACATACTGCAGCTAATCAAAACCAATATATCTGAGCTCAAATAAAATAGGAATCAAGTTGATTGCCCAGTGTTGTCAATTGCTCTACAGTGATAACAAGGCACTGGATTGGATATTGGATCTCTGCAACAAAGACCATTCGTTCCCTTACTCTAGTGCTAGGAATAGGCCTTGATCATATAGGGCAGTGATGGCAAACCTTTTTCTTTCAGCGTGCCAAAATTGGACACATGCATGCGTGCTATTGTGCACGCATGCATGCCCACTCAATTTCCCCACCCACCTGCCCATGCACATGACAGCCCCTGGTGCATGCATGTGCGGCCTCTCCCCAGGCTCCGGAGGCTTTCCTGAAGCCTGGGGAGGGTGAAACGGTCTCCCCTGGAGGCCCTCCAGAAGCCAGAAATGGATTATTTCCAATCTTCCGGTTGGCCCATTGGGGCCGTTTTTCGCCCTCCCCAGGCTTCAGGAAAGCCCCCTGGAGGCTTTCCTAAAGCGCCAGAGCTGACAGCTGGCATGCCATCAAATATGGCTCCATGTACCACCTGTGGCATGCGTGCCATAGGTTCGCCATCACGGATATAGGCAATGCCGAGACTAAGCTTGTGGGTCCAGCATAGCTGAGAATGAGAAACATTTTTTCTTTGAATACAGTAATTTTATCCAAAAAATTTTTCAAGCAGAGGTGTGATGGATAACTTTAAGTAGTGTGGCCCCATTTGTTCAAGATGAGATCTTTGTCCAGTGTTATGGTGATCCAAGTAGCATTTCATTTCATGTCAGATTCAGCTGACTGTTTCACACAAAGCAGCTGATAAAAATTCTGGGCTTTTAGTAATATTAAAAAGGTAACATAATGGTTAAAATATCGAACTCTGAAGACCCAGATTTATGGCCACCCACAACTATAGAAGTTTGCAGAGTTACGTCCATCATGGTCTCTAAACCCAGAATTCAAGAAGGGAATTTTGTGCATAGTCTTCCAGAAAAGGTAGGGCATAAATTTTACAAATCAACAACTGAACAAGAATTTGTATCCATTTAGTCAGATCATCAATCTAAATAATGTTTGTGTAATTTAAAGTTTAAATTTCTCATGCTAATAACTCTCTGTTAAAGTTGAAAATGTAGGGCAATTTCTTTTTGTCTTAAAAATGTAAATAAATAAAGAAGTTTTGCCAAAAAGAGTTGGTTGATTATTTTATTATTGTCCTTAATCTAAACCTCCACTGAGCTCTAATCGTGAAAGCAAATGCTACCTGCTAACAACTTCCTAAACATCTGTAGTTTCCAAAACTGTTTGGAGGGATCAAAGATGATTCAGGATAACATAGGCAGGAGAAGAATGTATAAAATTGCAAGGGAAGGAGGGAGAGTCAGTGAAATTATAATCCCTTCCATGTGTGGAAAGCCTCTGGGCCAAAACAGCCTATTTGCAATCATTATTTCTTATTTTTCTACTAATACAACCAAAATAGCTTTTAAAAGAGCATCATCAATCAACACAATCAAAATTTATTTTAGAACTTAAGAAAAAAGGAAATGTAATAGCCAGCAACAAAGTTTATTGAAGATGATTAGCTCAATGTAATTACTGTCAATTATTTAAAGTAGATCACACCAGAAAGCCAAAGGAATGCAGACCAATATAACATTTATTGAGATAATAATAGAACCTTGCAAGTTTAAATGTATTTCGCTTCTCCTCACTTCCTTTATGAGAATTAGGAAAAGTCTTAGACTTAGACGTTTTCTTGGATTACAGATCTGCCCCGACTCAGATTTCTTTCATTTAAGTCTTGTCTTGGTAACATCTCTTCCTTATGTACCTCAAGGCCATTCCATCCTTCAATTACAATTATTCAATATCAAAAGCTTGCAGGAATATAAAGTAAATAAAAATAAAAATGATCTGGATGGAAAATAGATTTGTTCAGAAGGCAATCTACAATTTAAGAGTATAGATTCTTTTTTCAAGTGTTGTAATATAGATATTACTAGTTAGGCTTTGGTGGAATTACTACTTGTCTGAAAACAAACGATGAGAAACTGAACTGAACCAATGGCTGTATTTCTTTGGTGGGAGAAGGAAGATCAATTATTTTCATTAAGGGAACCTTCCTGATACATTTATCCTGTCGTGTTCAGTTATCTGGCTGGGGATAAGGGAACTGTTGGTCAACGTAGTAGTAGCACCAAGAAGGAGAAAATTATAGGGAATGAAGAAATGAAAGTGAGGCCTTTATTGCAGAATTGCTAGGTGAGTCTCAGAATGTCGTAAAAGAATCATGTGATTATTTCTTATGTTTGTAAGTTACTATTCTTGTTTTCACAAAACATCTCTTCTGGGGTGATAGACTTGCACAGTGCCATTCGGCTGATAGATGACAATTTCTTTATCATCCATCCATCTATTAAAATAAATTTCTTTATCATCCATTCATCTATTTCCTTTCAAAAACCTTTCCTTACCGTTCAAGTAGTAACCAAGATCATGTTAAATTTCTTTGTCATGCAACCATTGCTTTGTTTATCCCATTTTATAGGGCTGAGTAATAAGTTATGGGTCTGCTGGTTAGTCATAGGGCATTTCCCCTTCATTTACACCCCTCCTTGAGTAGATGGGCAAGCATCAGTATAAAATTTATTTTCCCAGCTGACCAACCCTATTCTTCCGCCCTCAGATCTGCTTTGAGTCAATGATGAATGGCAGTGTCCTGAATCACAAATAGAATCACAAATAGCATAACAGAGTTGGAAGGAATCTTGGAGGTCTTCAAGCCCTGATTATATATGAACATTATGATAAACAAAATGATTGGTTGAGTCCTCTAGTTTTGTTTCCTTTTCCAACGTATCACCAGCCACTGAGAAAAACATCTCCCAATTAACACAATAGCAATAGCAATAGCAGTTAGACTTATATACCGCTTCATAGGGCTTTCAACCCTCTCTAAGCGGTTTACAGAGTCAGCATATCGCCCCCACAGTCTGGGTCCTCATTTCACCTACCTCGGAAGGATGGAAGGCTGAGTTAACCTTGAGCCGGTGAGATTAGAACCGCTGAGCTGCAGATAACAGTCAGCTGTAGTGGCCTTCAGTACTGCACCCTAACCACTGCACCACCTCGGCTCCCTACACCACAATCCAGCTGTAATTGTGCAATTCTGATTGGCCAAACTAAGTGGAGGACAGTGAATTGTTTCTTTAGTGAGTATAAAGCAAACGATCAGATGCCACGCAGGAGTTTTTAAGATATGCCTTAACATTTATCTACTGTGGGATGAAAAGAGTCAACAGAATCTATAATGATTATAATTTCCAGTGTGGCTAAAGAGAAAAGAGAGGGTAACAAAAGAGGGAGAGAAAAACTAGTTTGAAAATCCCAGGAAGACAAGCTATCCTAAAAATAAATAAATGTAGAACCAGTTGCCAGAGGTCACTAAGAAGTTATTTTCCTCTTCCCTGAAAGAGAAAAATAATATTGCATCAGAATATTGCTGCTGGTCTCTCAAGGAAGATGAAGCAGCCAAGGAGAGCTTTTGAACAGTCTCTGCTTTGACAGACAGCCTGTATATTTAATTCCTGCCTCCTCACATAATTTATTTCACCTAGCATGGTGATTCTGAAAATGGGTAAATTGATGAAATAGATGTGCAATTGAGTGACTCCAGAACAACAGGGGAGTATTGGACCTGGATGAAGAGTGACTGTATTGAGTTTGAGGAACTCCTAGCTTGCATTCATTTCCACTTCAAGCCACTGCTAAATATCTCAGGTGTCACCACTTAAGCCAAAATTATAGAAATATTTGTGAAGCTGCATACAGAGAAGCTGTCTTGAATCCCCTCCACATGGAGCAAATAAATGATTTACAGATAAATCTTCACTGGTTACAGTTTTGGAAAAACCAGGCAAGGAAGTCAGATATATAGACCAGAATGCACAAAATTCATTTACAAACCATTCAAGGTTACCATGGCACTGAAAAAAGGTGATTTCTGACCATTTTCACACTTACAACATCCCCATGGTCAAAATTCTGACACTTGGGAAATGGTTCATATTTAGGATGATGACGATGACAGTGTCCCGGGGTCATATGACTCCCTTTTGTACTCTTCTGACCAGCAAAGTCAATGGGGAACATAGTTTCAGTTAACAACCGTATACAAACTTAAAAACTGCAGTGATTCACTATGTCAAGAACAGACATAAAAAGGAACAAAGCACACTTAACAACTGTCTCATTTAGCAACAGAAATTTGGGGATCAGTTGTGGTCAAAGACTGCCTGTATATTTTCTCAGTCTGAGTTCTCACTTTAAGAGGTGAAAAATAATTCAAGATCTTGTGAAGGCTTTAAAATATAGATGTTCCCTTTTTCTGTAAGAGTTCAAAAATTGTCCATTGAAAGGTGTCTTCCACTTCTGTTTAAGGCTTTGGTTGGTACCAGGACAGCAAAATTGGGGGGGGGGGGGAGGCAGAGAAGGCTAACTGTGGATTAGAGGTTCTGAAGTGCGTTTGCATCAGCTTCAATCACCTACTAAACACCCTAGTTCACACCTCCTCCTGGAGAGTTTGCTTCTCACCAAATAGGTATAATGGCTTATATTATAAAATGAAATTCAATGGTGAAAAGAGTAAGGTTCTACATTTAGGCAAGAAAAACTAAATGCACAGGTACAGTTTAGGTGGTACCTGGCTTAATAGTGGTGACTGTGAGAGGGATCTTGGAGTTCTAGTGGACAATCACTTAAATATGAGCCAACAATGTGCAGCAGCTGCCAAAAAAGCCAACACAGTTCTAGGCTGCATAAATAGAGGGATAGAATCAAGATCACATGAAGTGTTAATACCACTTGATAATCCCTTGGTAAGGCCACACTTGGAATACTGCATTCAGTTTTGGTCACCACGATGTAGAAAAGATGTGGAGAATCTAGAAAGAGTGCAGAGAAGAGCACAAAGATGACTAGGGGACTGGAAACTAAAATATATGAAGAACGGTTGCAGGAACTGGATATGTCTAATTTAATGAAAAGAAGGACTAGGGGAGATGATAGCAGTGTTCCAATATCTCAGGAACAGCCACAAAGAAGAGGGAGTCAAGCTATTCTCCAAAGCATCTGAGGGTAGGACAAGAAGCAATGGGTGGAAACTAATGAAGGAGAGAAGCAACTTAGAACTAAGGAGAAATTTCCTGATTGTTAAAACAATCAGTGGAACAACTTGCCTTCAGAAATTGTAAATGCTCCAGTACTGGAAGTTTTTAAGAAGATGTTGGATAACCATTTGTCTGAAGTGGTGTAGGGTTTCCTGCCTCAGCAGGGGTTGGACTAGAAAACCTCCAAGGTCCCTTCCAATTCTGTTATTCTATTCTATTCTAGTGTTTATACCACCTGAGGTAGCCTCTGGGCGGTGTTTAAAATAGGGGAAATAGGGAGACTACAGGTAGTCTCAATTTACAACAGTTCATTTAGTGACCATTCAAAGTTATAACTGCACTGAAGAAGTGACTTATGACCGTTTTTCACACTTACGACCATTGCAGCATCCTCATGGCCACATGATCAAAATTCAGACTTGTGGCAATTGACTCACATTTATGGTGGTTGCAGTGTCCTGAGGTCATGGAATCAACTTTTGCAAATTTCTGACAAGCAAAGTCAATGGGGAAACCAGGTTCACTTAACAACTCTCATGCTAATTTAATACCTGCAGTGATTCACTTAACAATGGTGGCCAGAAAGTTTGTAAAATAAGGCAAAATTCACTTTAAAAATGTCTCACTTTACAGAAAACTTGGGCTGAATTGTGATCGTAAGTCGAAAACTACCTGTCTTTAAAATTGTTCAGCTTAGATTTAGAGCATCTTAAGTTTGATTCCCTTGCAGGCTGAGGACAAGATGAAGGCTATGTTGTGGTGGGGATGGTGAGGGGAACTGCAGTTGTTAAGGAATGTTAATACCATGGTTAAATTCAGGTGGGGAAAAAGTCTCTTAGAATTGCAAGAGATCATTTAGCTCATCAGGTGTAACCCACTGCCCAGTTCAATATACATTTGCCTGGGAAAAGCAGCCATTCAAAATCACACCAGTCTTAAAGAGTCAAAGACCTTCCCCTGATCTGCAAGTGCATCAAAAGAAATCTTGGAGCTGAATTGGGAGTGCATTTAAGTAGGACCATAGTGGAGAATGGGGTAATCATTATCCTTCTGGACTCTAACGGACCTATAATTTTCTTTGTATGTGTGCCTATTTTTGATATATACAGTCCATCTTCTTTTCTTATGCTGTCAGACCAGATTGCTATGGGTCTTATGACACCTCCTGCCCTCATGTAGGAGGTTTTATATGACGTCCACCCACTCAATCCCTTGTCTGTAGGTGTGGGGGTGGGGTGGGGGGAATTTCTCTGTTTTTACACAGCATAAACCAGATGGGGGAAGATGAAGTCACATAAAACCTCCACTATAAGGGCAGGATGTCATTCTCAAGCTGTAGTAGTATATAAAAGCTTGAGCCTTTTAATAAAACTTGCTAGTGTGAAAAGGTTTTAGGCTGATTTTAGGCTGTCTTTTCTTACAATACCTATAGGTGGTAATTATCCTTGTAACAGAGAACAGATCTAGAGTGACATCTACAGGTTCTTTTCACATCCTATACAGCTACGGTCAACTATTTTTAAATTAGATACTGTGCAATAACTGGTTTTTGTTAGGTGTGTATAAATGAGAATCCTCAAGCAAATATTGCAACATTCATTTTGCTGGTCTGTAACTATGATCACAAAAGCATATATTCAAATAAATGTGTCCTCAATCTCCTGGATAAAAAGTTCTTCAGATGCCTACCAAGTGGTAAAGAACAAGAAAATTTGGATTTACCATGAGGTGAGACAATGTTCAGAATCTTCATCACAGCAATCCCTTTACTGGGTCATTTGAAAACTACAAAAGCATTTGTTGAGTTTCTACAACTTTCTTATTAAGCTTATTAAATCATGGTGAAGGCATGTATCCTAACAGAAAGCATAGGAATGGTGACGCACAAGTACTACTTAGAGGAAATAAAAAGAATTGATCTATGCTTGGCAAATAAATATCTCTCTAACCAGATATCTTGGCCCATAGTGGACATGTATTTCCTGTCAAAAGTATATAGTACATCACGATGACTAATTTTCTCTCAATCACGTTGCTTCTAGATAATGGACATTGTTGGGAGGGTCCAATTGGAGCTACACCACTAGTTTTCTGTCTTTGCTGAAAGTTGAAACACCCAGGTAATCAGTGGCTGGAGGAAGTGTCAAATCCATAATAAAAGATGAGCTTCATAGAACTTAATTTCTACTGAGGGATTTTTGGAAGCAGAAACAGGAACTGTATAGTACAGTATTATCATCTTAACCCAACATTTTTAATTATGGAACAGTTCGAAAAAGATGAGCGATTTGAACAAGTTGATTTGTGGATTTTATTCTTATTGCCTTCTTTGGTTTTTTGTTTTGTTGTGTTTTAGATACCTCCTCAAAACTGAAATTAAAGCAAGGGAAGAAGTATAACAATTTCCTGGTTTTAAAAAATCATGGAGAGATTATTTAGCTTGGTTATTTTGTTTTAATGGTTGTCATATTGTTTTAAACAATAAGTTATTGGTTCCACACTGCCTAATGGTAAGAAATATGTGTAGCTGTATATTGAAATCGCGGGTGTGTTGTGTGTAATAAGAAGCTAAAATGTGGGGGAGGGCGGTTCTTTCCATCCATGCAAAACTCTATTTTTCTCTACTGACATTTCATCCTACACAATTTCCCCCCCCCCCCATCTTTCTTCAGAATAAACTATAGCAGTTTCAACATGCAGACTAGCAGTTAGCCAGGTAAATTTTTACACTAAATTGACCAGAAGCCAATTATTTTTTTATTTTCATTTCTCTATATTTGTATTTAATTTTTCATCATAAACTCAGCATCTTCAAATGTAGCTAGTTAAAATTATTCCCAATTCTGTAATTAGTTCCTACTCTTTATTTCTGAAGAACAAACAATGCTAGGGATTTGAACCGCCGACCTTTCTAATCAACAAGCTCAGCGTCTTTAGCCAGAGCCACTTATTTAACTATATTGTTTTAAAAATAAATTTACCTTTAGGTTTCCTTATGTGCAAGACTGCATAAAACTGAACCACTACTCGTCATTATTCAAGATTGCCATAAGATATACAGGTAGTCCTCAACTTATGACCACAACTGAGCCCAACATTTATATTGCTAAGTGAGAACATTTGTTCAGTTTTGACCCTTTTTACAACTTTTCTTTCCACGTTTGTTAAGTGAATCACTGTGGTTGTTAAATCGGTGAAATGTATTGCATGACCCCAGGACAGTGCAACCGTTATAAATGTGAGTTGGTTGTCAAGCAACTGAATGTACATCACATGACCATGGGGATGCTGCAATGGTCATAAGTATGAAAAATGATCATAAGATACTTTGTAACTTTGAACGGTCGCCAAATGAACTGTTGTAAGCCAAGGACTATCTGTATTAAGTAGGGCAATGCACTGCTTCACCTTTGAAAATAAAATACAGGTATCTCTCCACTTACGATGACAATTGAGCCCAAAAGTTAAGGCAAACAAGGTGCTAAGTGAATCATTGCAGTTGTTAAGTTGGTAACACGGTTGTTAAGTGAGTCTGACTTCCTCATAGACTTCACTTGTCAGAAGGTGGCAAAAGGAAGCACACGGGGCACAGGACACTGCAACCATCCTATGAGTCTGTTGCTAAGTGGTCTAATATTGATCACGTGACCATGGGGATGATGTAATGGTTATAAGTGTGAAACACGGTCATAAGCCACTTTTTTCAGTGCCGTTGTAACTGAACGTTCACTAAATGGACTGTTGTAAATTGAGGACTACCTATTGTGTTTCAGTGAGCAACTTTTTTAAACAAAATCTGCATTTTTTTTTCAAGATTGCAACTCTGCTCTGGGACATAGTTTACAAAAAGGTAGCTTAAAGGAGTTAAGAGGTGATGTGTGCAGGCCCTAGTACGGTCTTAAATTGGGGACAAATGATATACTGCCCAGATAAAAATCCATGAACTAAGATTTTGCTTTACAGGCCATTTTTAAGTTTCTTTTTAATTTGGTGAATTTTCAAGCCTTGATTTATATTGCTTATTTGCATCTAATGAATATGTGCGTACATCTCAAAAACACAAGAGCAAACAAAGTTTTGAAAGAAAAACAATTTATTTTCTTATAAAAGTTCTGGACATTTTTAGTTCAAAATCTTGACTTCATACCAGAACTTTCTTTGTACTTGACATGATCTAGGGGCTGGGGGGGGGGGGGGGCGGGGGGAGCTGTAACCTTAACAATGTTTGCATCGCTCCTTGAAAACCTCAAAGAAGTCTTAGAGGAACTGGTTCCTCCTCCTTTTAGCATAATACTGAAACAGGTAAATACATCTTCCTTTAGGGGATATATTTTTAAAAGCCTGTGTCCATATTGGCATATGAATGCATGCATGTGAGCAATCCCATGCATCATTGGAAGAACAGTGAATCCCATTTACTCAGAGATAAGTTGCTCTGAATGCTATCAGGCTTACTATTTCCTCTAACGATGCACAGGGACACATTCCCAGGAACAACAGCCATACATCTTGAGTATATGCTGATGGCTCGGCAACTTCGCACATTTCAGTATTCAACAGTGCTCAACCACAAGAATTATTAGGATTCTCTAAAAGGTATCTTATGGCTTTTTTTTCTGGTTTGGATCCAGAATTATGCATAAATACCGTATTTCCCCCAAAATAAGACAGAGTCTTATTTTCTTTTGACCCCCGAATAAGCGTTTGGCCTTATTTTCGGGGAGATCTTATTATTTTTGAGGTGCAGCAGGCGGCGAGCCAGGTCACCTCATGGGGGGGAGGGTTTATTTTAGCGCATGCACTCAAAAGCCCAATTGGGCTTATTACCCAGGGAGGGCTTATTTTCAGGGAAACAGGATAGTATTCCTAAATTTTACTATATTCAATGAGCTGCTTTCTTCTATGTATTGCTCTATTGATAGTATAAGAGAAGCAGATGACATAGCTAAATTTACCAAAATGATTCCAATGGTTTATATATGTTAGCCTTGCCCAACTGGCCTCTCTTTAGATGAGTGGGAATAAACCTTCCAAATTCCAGCAACAATAATGGTGCTGACTGGAAATTCTAGTCAAATTGTTCCACACATCTGGAAAGCCCTTAGCAAGAGAGGGCTGCTTTAAGACATGCAAGTACAAGGAAATACGGAATTGAACTGAACTGAACAAATACTGCTAGACAAAATGCGCTTTCTTCTTTTTTTCTGGTAAAAAGATTTTAAATGTGCTTGTTGAGAGTTATCATGCAAAAACATTACTTTTTGGTTTTTTACTCTTCCCCTTTGCACAGGAATTCAAAATTATTCTCTCTTTGAGAATCTGTATCCATTCTGTATAGGTACCAATTTATATTGTATTGGTAATGAGGTCAAAATAAAATGCATTATTTCTAAAATGTGTAAATCAATTTGAGGCATTTTTAAAAATTAAAAGAGTGGTTCCCTTTGCGGCTAGGAGGCCCAGTTAGAGGATGGGGGTAAGGAAACTGGACCTTGAACAAGCAGTGGGGCCAGTGCGAGCGACAGGCCAGCATCCACGTATGCAAGTGCCCGCCAGCCCGCCATTTATACACTCCAGCCAGCCACTCATGGAGGCCCAATTCCCAATAGACCATGGCCCGGTAGTGAGGCCCAGCCCAACGGTTAGGAACCCCTGAATTAAAAACAAATCAATCTTGAGCAGATCAACATGATCTAAACTGGTTTACAAAAATCTAGGAAAGTCAATTCAGCTAGCCTATAAAATATTGTCCACAGTGCTCTAAATCCTGCTATGGATAAGTCTCTCCCCTCTCTTGAAAATCAAAATTACTTCTTAATCATCTAGAGCTGGTGGCCAGTCAACATCCACGGACTGCAGAAAAAAAGAAAGAAAAATAATTGAATCATAGCTAACACATTTGTTTGCAGAATATTTAACCTCAGATAATGTTTTCAATACAAATGATGAAACTTGGTTTCCCAAGTATGAGACAGTGATTTCCAACATGAAAGTGCCAAGAACTCCATCAAGTGTAGTTAATACACTGTATGTTCCCAGACTGGGGAAAGCTGAGGGGACAATATACTTTAAGTTAACATCTTTTAAAAATTTGGATGAAAAGCCATTTAAAACCAACTTGGGGTATGATCTGGTTGTTATGCTCTAATCTGGAGTTTAAACTAAAATTTAAATTCCAGTGAGCTTCTACAGTTCTCCACACACAAAACTAAATTTGCATTCTCTCACTCTAACAGGAAAAGTTTTGAAGAGAGATGAGATGCTGTAGGAAAGGACACAGATTGCAGAGATTAGATTAAAGTCAGGTTGCCAGATCTGAAACAAATCCCCTGTGATTTGTCTCTTAATTTCCTACTGGAAAGACCAATGGTGGCAGTCCCATCCTTCTGTCTACAGAGACATACAAAAGAGAGTACTCACTTGTACATCCAGCTCCAAGATGTCTGCAGTTGTCTTCAACAGGAAACCAATATTGGGTTTAGTTCTTCCAAAATCTCCATGTACAAATTCTTTAACATAACTAACAAATTGCCGATAAGGAAATGAGAAAGATATGCTTGTTAGACTAGATTTTAAAATAAGACTTCAGAATATGTACTTCTCCCTTTCTTTCTCATTCTTTCTCAAACACACTGCTAGAGGTAAATGACAGGATATAGCAAAATTGGGGGGGTTGGGTTTAGAAGAGAGCATGCCACCTTTTGGGGGAGGGGGGATAGAGAAAAAAGATAAAATGTAACATGAGTCATTCACTCTCCACACATTTTCCTGCTCCAAGAAAAACTATACTTGAAGATTTATGTTCATTCTTCCAAATTTAATACTATCATTTTATTGAAGTGCTCAGTACCGAATTCCTGACCACTGAGGCGCTTCAGTTCAGAAAGGATACGTCCCTGCTTGTGTCTTTAAGTGAAGACGGAAATGATGCTCGTCTATGTACTCTGATTGCATGTTGTGGATGACGCGAATCCTGACAGCTAATGGCCGCCGATGAAGTACACGTAATGGAGTTTTTTGATCAAGCTTTAAGTCCTGGTCAAGAATTTCAGATAAAAAATAACATTACATACATCACAAATCCATGAGATAGAAAATCCAAATATCCATTCAGACATCTTCCCCAGTATAGTATAGGTTCTCCTGCTTGAGCAGGGGACTGAACTAGAAGACCTCTAACAACCCTTCTATTCTATTCTATTCTATTATTTCACTCCATTCTGTTCTGTTCTGGGAAACCAGCTCCAGGTTACCACACAAAGTGATAACAAAGTAACCTTGACAAACCAATAATGAGGATGAGAACATGGCAAATCCTTTGGAGGATAGTATGAAGATTCAAGAAAATGTTGATAAACTGGAAAATAGGGACTTCTACAAATTCACATTAGGTTGAGAAAAATGAAAGGCATGAATGGGTACAGGCCATGGAGAAAATATACTAGGAAACAGTGCATGAGAAAACATTCTGCATATTATCTTGGTGAATCAGAAGCTGAACACAAGCCGACTGTGTGATTTAGCTGAAAAAAAGCAAATAAAACTCTAGATCCGTGATGGCCAACCTATGGCACGCATGCCACAGGTGACATGTGGAGCCCTCTCTGTGGACATGCGAGCTGTCACCTAGCTCAGCTTCACCGCGCATGTGTGCGCACCTCCCACCACCCAGTTAATTTTTGGGTGTCTGCTGCAAATGTGGGAGATGCATGCGCAGGCATGGGGGGAGGGGGGGAGGAGCACAGGCATGTATGACGCAAATTACATTAATTCTGTGGTTTTCCACTAAAAAAAGATGCAAAAATTTTCGTCTTGAATTTGATGAAAGCTAATAAAATGGGGCTTGTAAAAATCTTTGTACGGGATTTAAAAACGAGCAAACAAATGATAAATACCACCCCAGACATGCAACCTTCATAGAGTCTAGGAACATAATGTCTTCCTTTTGGATCACTTTCTTTGTCCATATTAAGGCACTGTAGGACTTCGTCTTCTCTTCTTCCCCTTCTTTCATATGTACAATGGCCTCTCTGAAAGGAAAACAAACAACAAATGAGAACAGCCAAGTTGTGATGGGCAGAAGATGTCTCAACAGATACTAGATGGGAAAAATATCTCCTCCTCCATCCTGCAGCATATCTCTGATGTCAAAAATAGCAAATCTGACGTCGCAGAGGATTCCCAAAAATCTGCAATCTGTAATATATTACTTGATCAGGAAATCAATAAAATATGCCGATCATCTGAAAAAGAGAAGCAGAACTCCCAACTCATGCTTGTGATTAAATACATTAGACCTTTTTATGATCTTGTGTTACTGGTTGTATTATTATTTTTCCCCATTATTACTAAATTTATAATCATCCTTATATAAGCACGGAAGGCAGTTAACAAGAACAAAACAAAACTCAACTAATCAAAATAGTAAAATCAAAACTAAAATCGGGAGAACTGAAATCAGTTTAATCATAAAAAGTTTGGAAAGAGAAAATGTATTTCAGCTGTGTACCTATTCCCTACCGAGGAGTGGGTATCAAATGTACTACCCCAGGGAACACATACCATTGCCAGGAAGCCCCTTGGGATAGCCCCCCTCCCGTTTCACCGATCAATCATTCTCTTCTGCTGATTTCAGTAAATGTTGTAGATTATGCCAGTGCCAGGAAAAATGAGATGCTTACATTTTACATGGAAATATGCTTTAAAAAAAAACTCAGATTGAGATTTTTAAAAAAATAATAATAATCCTGTTTTATCTAAATTCGACTAACCTGTTGACAAGTTGTAAATCACGAACTTGGACTTTGTCTGAAGAACTGTTGATCCTCTAAAAGTGTTTTATAAAAATAAAAAATAATAATTATATGTGATTATTTTGCAATTAAAATCTGATACTAAAAACATATTTTTTAAAAAAATATGTAGATAGAGCACTATACTCTTAATTAGCTGAACAAGGAGTACTGTGTATATTCCTGAATATCATTAAATAATTCTTGCCATATGAGTTATGAAATCAGCAATGTGTATATACAGTTCAAATGCTAGGGTAGGATATATACATCATTAAGATGATAATGTATAAATTACTATGATAGCCTTCTCTTCTCCATGGAATTTAGGGCCAAGTTTTCATCTGGCCACTGTTTAATACCCTCCAGGAGGAGGACATCATATTAGTCCCCATATAATTTAGCTTTAAAGATAATTTTGCAAGAAAATCTCTGACTCCTTTCAATCTACACAACGATGGTTATAGGTCAACCTTCAAACATTATACCTTTTGAAGCTCCTTCATTTCTACTGCAGCCAACTGGACTTTCCGAGGGTTAACCAGCTCAACTGCAAAGGGCCTTCCTATGAACAAGGGTGTAATCATGATGGTGGCAATCAAGAAAGAAGGATGGGAAGAAAACAAAATAAGATTATAAACTAGTTTTCAGCTTTAGACATGGGGGAAAAAAAGAAAATTGACAATTTAAAAATATCCATTTTCAGCAAACTATATAAAAATATATCAAGATGTAAGTTCTCAAAGGGAAAAACTTCATACATGCCTAGGTTTATCAATATCTCAAATACATAAAATTAAAATCAGGTGTGCTAGATGAAGTGCAAATGATTAGATCAGTATAGAGAACCTAGGAGGAACAGGTTTTACTTAAACCTCAGACATTCAGTTTAATTTACTCCTTGTTGATGAAATATATGGTACCACCATGTCTAAATCAAAAGAGGACCTTGAAGCCTTCAAAAAGATTATAGATGCCTAAAGGCTGGCAAGAGATTTCAAAGGATTACCAACCAAATGGACATCAATAATTCCACTGTCCAGAAGATCAACTACAAGTGGAAAATATTTCACACAACTGCCTATTTGCCCAGGCCAGGCTGTCCCAGTAAGTTCAACCCTACAGCAGAACGCAAGATGTTTTTAAGAATCCTAGAATTTCATCACAGGAGCTTCAGGTACTACCTTGCTTGCTGCTATCAATGGCAAAGTGCATGAGACTTCCATTTAAAAGAAGTTGCACAAATTAAATCGACATAGGAGGTGTGGTGTGCCAAGAGAAAGCTTTTGTTTTCTAGAAGAAAAAATAGAGCAAGACTAAAGTTTGCTTATAAACACCTAGGCAAAGATCAGGAGCTCTGGAACAATGTGCTCTGGATAAACAAGACAAAGGTAATTATGTGGCTACAGGACCAGAAGTTGTGGTCTGCACATTTTGTTAATTTGTTTGTTAACTTTGAGTAAATTATTTCAAAGTAAATTTTTCATAGCTTTTGTTGTTCTCCCAAAGGTGCTTTTTTAAAGAGGCAACTGGACTTTCTTGTTTCAATAAAGAAGCAGGAAGTCCAGTTGCCTCTTTAAAAAAGCACCTTTGGGACAACCATGACCTGGATAACTGAGAATCCCCACAGACATTCAGTTTTTGTTGTTGTTCAATTACATCACCTTTAGCTTTAAATACTGTTTGAATGAAGATCTTTTATACATAAATGTAGTTAAGTCATAAATTTTCTCCTAATGAAATTTCTTTAGATATGCTGTCCAGATTTCTACACTGAACAGTGGAATGGGCTCCATGGCCTGTCAGTGATGGAGAGCCTTTTAGGCACCAAGTGCCCAAACTGCGTGCATGCCCAAACTGAAAGGGGTGCATGCACGTGCAAATTTGGATATGTGCATGCGCAGCAGAGACTTGAAGACCAGCTGGCGGCCGGGAGGCGGGCATCCCAACACCGGCAGCATGGCAAGAGGTAAGATAGTTTTCTTTTGTGAGCTTCTGCTTCATTTTTTGCAGGGAAACAGGAACTCACGAAAGAAACACTACGGAGATCTGACCTGGAACAACGGCGCGCGTGCCAGCAGAGAGGGCTCTGCATGCCACCTCTGGCACACATGCTATAGGTTCACCATCACAGGCCTAAGTTGCCCCTTCCAACTCCCATGATCTCAGAAATGGGGTTTTTTTTGTCAAAGGTTTGTCAATTGATTTTTTCCCCATCTAGGATATTTTCAAGTGTTGAACTTACCCTTGCCTAATGTTCTCACATCCACATCTTCCCTTCCAGAGGATGAAAAATTAAAACCTTAAAAACAGGAGAAAGAAACACTGACTGAATTTTGAAATCTGTATGTAAGCCATGCTATTCAGCATGATCAAAGCAAATCATAGTTTAGCTCTACATCAGGGATATCAAACTCAAGGCCCAGGGGCCGGATCAGGCCCACAGCGTGCTTAGACCTGGGCTGCGGACTGCCCTGGAAACAGCAAAGGCTCACGCTGCCTCAGCCAGCAAAAACTGAGTTCAGGAGGGCCACGGGCAACCCTTCTGAGCTCTGTTTTCACTGGCAGAGAGTTGCAGGAGGCCATCGTAGTTGAAAACAGAGCTTGGGAGCCTGTTTTTGTTGGCAGAGTGCTCGGGCCAAGATAGCTGCCCCCAACATGAGTGACATGGAGCTGGTCATGCCCATCCCAGCCACGCCCACCCTGGCCCCCTGAGGTGAAACACAACCCTGATACAGCCCTCAATGAAATCGGGTTTGACAACATTGCTGTGCATTAAACAGATGCTGGGTTACTTGCCTACACAATTTTCCTGCATTTTTTCATCAGTGCATACATATTGCATAACTTATTTAAAGTAATGTAAACATATGCATGCACACACTCACTATCTGCTTTGAAGGCAACCATGAGATGCTCCAAGATCAATTCTTCTACAGATGATTCCATCTTCCTCTCTCCATCTATAATCCAGGGAGTCTGAGGTAGAGTTCTTGAATATTTATTATATCTTCCTGTTTAAAAAAAACAGACAACAGAAAAATGTGCTATGATATTTATTAACTCTTAGTTTAGCAAAAGTATTACAAATAAAAGCATTTTACTAGAAGCCAAGTGCACAGAAAAAGAAGTCACTATCATAAAGCATGTATTAGAAGTTCCCTCAAGAATTGCTCCTTAAGCTACTTCTTCCTCATGCTTTGAGCAGCGAAGGCTAAAACATAAGTTTGCTTTGAAAACATATCTATCAGCTAGTTGATCTATTGTGATATACAGACATCACATGTTAAGGTTGTTTCTGCCTATTTTGATGAAAAACAACTGGATAAATATTTGTATTTCATCTAATTATTCTGATCCAATTATTTTCCAAGATGCTTTTCCAATGACATTAGCTATCAAGTGAGTACAATCCTGGCCTAAGAAAAACTGCCAAATATAAATTCCACTTCCTAACAGCCCATTTTAATCAGAAATAGAGTGTGATTTGAAAAACAAATTCTCATTTGAAGTCAAATTTATATATTCTGCATATCAATCTCCTTCAATGCGGATGAATGTCACTGAAAAAAGCATCACTTTTTAAACACTTTCTCAATGGCTGAGTCATTTCTCAATGGCTCTACCATCATACTTCCCCATAGAACAAAACTTTTCATATAATCATATGGGTTTCTGTCCCAATAACAACTGAGTGGCCTTTTCTTATTAAGCAAAGGGCACACTTGCCCAGGAACCTTAAAAAAGAGTGATCCTTTTCAACCTCTATTAATGGAAAAACATTTACTCTCACCAGCCACAAAAATGGCACCATTGTTGCATTGAATCTCAACTGCTGTGCAAGGAGTTTTAGGTGAACTTGGAGGAGATGGATAGTTCCTGTATTAGGGGAGATATAAAAGGCAATTCACTAGAGAAAAGTTGAAGGAAACGTTAAACATTGTGCAAAATAAATAGATATGATTATCCCCCAAAAATCCTTTCTTTCAAATATTTCAAAAACATTTTATAATGCAAATAATTTCAAATAGTGCAATATTATATCTGAGAAATAGAAGCAGGTAGAAAAATTACAGTAACTGATAATCTTGATAATCTGAGGAGCATGAGCAGGCCAGTAGGCGTCTTCAGCTGCATATAATGGATGCACATCACTACACACAGCCGGTCCTTCATGCTTCATTGCTGACCACAATGTCTCCTTCATCTTTCTTGGAAGGAAGGAAGGAAGGAAGGAAGGAAGGAAGGAAGGAAGGAAGGAAGGAAGGAAGGAAGGAAGGAAGGAAGGAAGGAAGATCTCCTTCCTGGCATTTCTGTAGTCTTTCAGTGATGAGGAAATCAACCCCACTGAGCACATCCTTCTCTTCTAATCATTTTTACAAAGATATCTACAGTACCTTTATTTTCCCATTACTCACCAGTGTATTCAGCCAAAAGGGCCAATTTTACAATGCCCTATTGATTCAACTCCCTCAAATGCATGAGATTGCTAAGTTCTACATAGAGCAGTGATGGCAAACCTTTTTGGCACTTGTCTGGAGTGAGTGAGACCTGGAAGAGGAGCTGCCCAGGGGACATGTGCGCACCGGAAAATGCATTTCTGGGTTTTGGCAGTGCAGGTGTGCTGACCAGCTAGACTTCCAGTTACTGGATATGTGCGCGGAGATCAGCTGACCGGAACCCATGCTCACACCAGAAGACAGAAGACCAGCTCTTCCAGTTTCCAGCACTGCCGCACACACGAAGGCCAGCTGATCGTCGCATATGCATGCACGCAAGAAACCCGGAAGAGGAATGGGCGACACTGCGCATGCCAGGCAACATGGCTCTACATGCTACTTCGGGTATGTGTGGCATAGGCTTGCCTTCACGGACATAGAGCATGCAAAATCCACTGGATATTAAATGTTAGCTTGAACAATTCATGCTTGAAACATGCTTGAACTGGTATTATGACTCCTGTTGACCAAATTTAGTGGTGGGTTGCAGGCAGTACACCCCAGTATGGGCGTACTGGTGCCTGCCTGGAGCACCAGGTTCCGTTCTGGTATGGTGCTCCAGAGGGCCCACCCGCCTGCCTGAGCTCTTTGGTGCTTCCACGCAAGGAGTGCACAGCGCCTTTGCGACGCTCCGATGAGCAGCAGGAGCATCGCGGAGGCGTTGGAAGAGGTAAGGACGCATGTGCGTGCATGTGTGCACACGCTGCACGCATTCATATAGTGGATGCCAGACCATGTTGCAACGGGATCCGGAACCCACCACTGTTTCGTAGCCATGATTTATTCTTTTTCTTTATTAGCACAGCACAGATTCTGGTTTTATTTACCATTTTTTATCCTCATACTCCACATCATCATGGTTTTCAATATTTTTAGTCCTACTCTTTTTATGTTAGAGCTGTTAATCTCACAGCATCCCTGTTTTTTTAAAACTTTAAAAAAATATTGAAATAAAGATACTATTTAAAAAGTTTGCAACACTGCTGCCAAATCTTTCTAGTTGTTCATGACCCTCTGATCATTTCATATTTACAATTTTACAACTAGGGATCATCTACAAATCTAATAATAATTCCTTCAATTTCATCTTTTATATTTTTATAAAGTTATTAAATAGTGCTGGGCCAAGGAAAGAGCTCTGGGAAGCCTACTTGATTGGTTTTTTTAGGTTGATGAAGAACCACATATGAATACCCTTTGGATGCAGCTATCGAACTAGTTCCAAATCTACCAATCTGAAATATTAATTAGCACATAATTGTTTATTCTGTTTGCAAAACAAACATGAGAGACCTTCCCAAACACTTCACTTCAGACACACTACATCAATAATTTTCTACTGCTGCAACATACAAATCACTATCATAAAAAATATAAGGTTAGCCTTTTTTCCTGTCATTAAAAAACTTAAGCTGACTGCTGGTAAAAGCACTATTTTCTGTGTCTGCCAATGTGCCGCTTGACTATCTTTGTGTTGTGAAATTCTCTCATCCTCCCTCCCTCCCCCCTCCCTCTCTCTCCCTCCCTCTGTGTGTGTAACATAAATTCAGTTACTTACTTGTGAAACTCTTCTTCATCAATCATATCCAAAGCTTTTACCACAGCCATTCTGGTGAAGACTGACTAGAGAGAAAAATAAAATGATATCTGTGTTATCAGACACTGCAAACCTTATTCTTTCTATCAGATTTATTTTAGCCAAGAAGGAAGCCATTTTAATGGCATATCTAGTAGTATGCCTTTTGTTTATTGTTTTCTTGTTTTGCTCTAAGCTTGGTGCTTTATTATAGAAGAAAAGTTTTACATTTGAGTAGAGACTTAGGTTTTACAAATTCTAACTTCAGACTGCTTTGGGTGACAACCTTACCTGGGAAGTAAGTGCCTCCCTGTACTTCATTTTTATTTTTATTTCCTTCTATTCAATTGTGTCTGATTTTCAGACACTGCCAAAATAAGTCCCTGCCGTTTTTTTTGGCAAGGTTTTCTAGAAATGTTTTGCCATTGCCTCCTGCCTAGGATTAAGAGAAAGTGACTGGCCCAAGATCACCAGCTGGCTTCATGCCCAAGGTGGGACTAGAACTCACGCTTGCCCAGTTTCCAGCCTGATGTCTTTACCACTACACCAAACTGGCTCTCATATTTTATATTAGTGTTAACATGATTCATACATATTCTTCTTTATTTATTTCATATGGATGGCCATCTTTCAAATTCTGAGCAGCTAAAAAAGTTAAAAACTATATACATCAAATAATGATAAAAGACAAGAACAAGCATACTGTGGCAATTAAGGAACCTGCAACTAGCAATTGCCTGTTTTTAAAGATACATATATTTAAAAACTTGAAGCCATACTCCGCTATTCTCCAGATGTTCTTGAATGAGAACTCATGTAACTTCAGCCAGCAAAGTCAAAATATTTAGAAAGCATCAGAGTGTCTATCGTGAGATGTGGATTTTGGAGTACAGGGAACTGTATAAAATTAAAGTTAATTACCTGTTTATTTTTTGCTGGTTTGAAGCAGCTTGGACACACTGAAGCTCTGAATGAAAACAACAAAAATCAGTCAAATATCTTTAAAAATATCTTTTTCTACCAAATAGATAATGAATACAATAGTATAAGGTTTTATATTTGCCAGTGTCAAAACATTTTATTAAGAACAATCGCCAAAAAGATACCTTTGAAAACACCTTTCCCATCTCTACCTAGTCAGACAACTCTTGCTCCTTAGACCAGGGGTATCAAACTCACATTGTCATGTTGTCAACAAAGGATGCATTGCAACTTTTTTCCTCTTTGTTAAAATGGGGGTGGGCATGACCAACATGTGGCAAATCTGGCCTGCGGCTGCGGATTTAACACCCCTGCCTTAGACTGTCTTCCTTTGGCCATGGAACTGGAAGGCTCTGCTTCTCTGGCAGAATATCACAGCAAAGTTAAGGCCGATCTGAGGAGCTTTGTATTATTGCGCTGCTGCTAACACTTGCCCAGGGATTAAAAAGCTAAAGAACAGAATATTATAGTATCTGAGCTGAGGTGGTGCAGTGGTTAGAGGGCAGTACTGCAGGGTACTTCTGCTGATCACCAGCTGCCAGCAGTTTGGCAGATCGAATCTCACCAGGCTCAAAGTTGATTCAGCCTTCCATCCTTCCAATGTGGGTAAAACCAGGACCCAGCTTGTTGAGGGCAATATGCTGACTCTGTAAACTGCTTAGAGAGGGCTGTAAAGCACTATGAAGCAGTATATAAATCTAAGTGTTATTGTTATTGTTATCTTCTATTGACTGAAAGATCAAAGGGCAACATTCAAACAAAATACAAGCATGAGACAATAATTCAATTGGAACTAATTAAATCCCAGTTCAGGCCCTTGCATTTCATTCTTGTTTATAAAAACTGATCTTCCCACTTCACTCCCCAGATCTTGTGGGCTTTCTCTTTTTTAAGTGGAAGACATTTAGAAGATGAAGGGTAGAAGCATGATGAGTAGAGTTACATTCTTATCTTGTCTACTCCACTTTAACAATTCTCCTGGTACCAGAATCATGGGCTAGAAGTATGTTATTGGAAACAGAGTAAGTGACAATGAGTGCCATTTACTTTGTTGTTATCCTAAGGCCGGGATGGCGAACCTATGGCACACGTGCCACAGGTGGCATGCGGAGCCATTTGTCAGGGCACGCGAGGTGTTGCCCTGTCAGCAGGCCAGCACGCATGTGCACGCTGGCCAGCTGACCAGCCTTTTTTAAAGGCATTTTTCACTCTCCCGAGGCTCCAGAGGCTTTATAGGAGTCTGGGGAGGGTGAAAAGAGCCTCCCCCCCCCCCCACAGAGGCCCTCCAGAAGCTTCAGGAGCTTTCCTGAGCCTCTGGAGCACAGCCCCATGGGCAAATCAGAAGTTTGGGAACGGACTTCCGGTTTGCTCATAGGGTCGGTTTAAGTCCTCTGGAGGCTTCAGGGATCTTCAGGAGGCTTCCCTGAAGCTTCTGGAGGACTAAAAAAGGATCCTATGAGCAAACCGGAAGTGACTTCTGGTTTGCTCGTAGGGTCGTTTTTTGCCCTTCGGATGCTCCAGGGAAGCCTCCTGAAGGTCCCTGAAGCCTCCGGAGGGCCTCCGGGGGCGGCAAGGAGGAGGCTTTTTTTGCCCCCCCCCCCCAGCTTCTATGAAGCCTATGGAGCCTGGGAAGGGCAAAAAAAGCATGCAAAAAATGGGGAAGGGGAAACACCTCTCATGAGCGCATGCACACTGGGGAAGTTGTGCATTGCATTATGGGTGTGGCACACCCGCGCACGACCCCCTGCACTTCCCCCCTTATGGCTCGTGAGGCAAAAAAGGTTTGCCATCGCTGTCCTAAGGAATGCAACCCAAGCATGGTGACATTATACAGGGCACCTAGCCCTTAGCAGCCGCACTATCAGGCAACATAGCTTGTCTATTAGCTATTTCAAAGAGTAGCTTGCTCAAGATATCTCAAAATATTGGAGGGAGATCTAGAATGTTCAGCCAATACCATCTGTCTCTGCTCTCATAAAATATTGTTTGTTACATTATACTTACAGGAAACAGCAATCTTCATCTGTCTCCGGATGAGCAAATACAACACTCACTTCAAACAGGCTCTGAATCACAAAGATAGAAGTTAGTTTTCAATTGCTACTGATTTCCTCCACATCACTTTTTTCTTCAATGGATTGAATTCAGTCTGTCCAATCACCTGAACCCTATCATCAGGAATAGATTTGCTGTGACTAGTCTTAAACAGGAATTGTATTTGCTGCTCAGCAAATACAAAACCTGAGTAACAGATTCAAGTCCTTAAAGCATATGCAGGAGGCAGTGATCCACGCAGGTCATCAGACATACAACTGCACATGTTAAAGACATGTCTACAACTGCACATGTTAAACAGCAGATCAGCTGTATTATTCATATTGGCATTAAGAAATAGGCATGTTTCTTGGATGCATTTCTGAGAATTTCCTGCAATAATCACTGGATATCTTCAGTGCTTATGGATGCTTCCATTTCATTCCCTTTTACCAAAGAAAATCAGAATGATTTTTACATATACCGTATTTTTTGGAATATAAAACGCACCAGAGTATAAGACGCACCAAGATTTTGAAGAGGTGAGTTTTTAAAAAAAAGGTTTTTGCACTCTGCAAACCTTCTAAAAATGGGCCTGGTTTTTTTCCAATAAAAGGCATGAATAGCCTTTAGGGGGCTTGCAGAGTGCTCCTGGAGGTTGCCCCCCCCATAACGAGCAAACTGCCCTTTTTTTGCAAAAACAGGCCCGTTCTTTGTAAAAAAATTTTTTGCATGCATAGCCTTTAGGAGGCTTATAGAGTACTCCTGGGGGCTGGGGGCAAAATTGAGCAAAAAAACCTGCCTGTTTTTCACTCATTTCTGCCATCCCCAGCCCCCAGAAGCTCTCTGAAAGCCTTCTACAGGCTCTGCCATTTTGGTGAAGGGATGGGGCTTCGGGAGGCAAAAAATGCTGTATTCAGTGTATAAGACGCACCCAGATTTTTAGTCTCTTTTTTGAGGGAAAAGGGTGCAACATACTCTGAAAAATACAGTACTAATAAATCATGAAATACCAGCCAGAATATGAAACCATGGTCTATAGTTGGCTTAATAATTTGAATTGGTTCAAAGTTTTAATCATAGTTCCTGATTCTGACAAACCCAAATTATCTTACTCTCTATGAAAGAAGTTTGGGTTTAACTGCCTCTTTAAGTCTTTCAGTTCTTTAATTTTCATCTCCACAGTTCCCTCTACCATTATAAAAAGAGAAGCAACTATATTGTGGGTTAATACTAAATTTATTCTTTATTTGCGTTATTTATCAACTGTTCTTTATTAAAAGGTTTTACAACCAGAAAATGCAACAAAACAATATGAAAAGGCAATGCAAACATGGTAGGTCAGCCTGAACAATTTAAAATGCAGAGAGAAATGAAATTTTGACTTGGTACCAAAATAAATATAACATTCGCACAAATTTCATGACTGAGAATTCCACAATATAATATCAAAGGTTCTTTTCCTGTTTGTTACATAATGGGACAAAAGATACTTTGAAAAGAGTTATCCTTAATGAGGTCATGTAGTTACATTAAATTGTAACACTTTAAAACAAATTTCTTTTACAAACACCTAAATATTGCTGAAATGAAAATTAATTATTTGCCTGAACTTTGGAACCAAGGCGTGAAATATTCTAAACAAGTCAATGGTTAAGGATAGTAAAAATATTCAATATATTAATGAAAGAATAAAATTCAGTCAACACAAAGTGGAGGTTTTCAGCTTCATAATCTTAGAAGTGCAAAATTATGGAGGCAATGTATACATAATATGGGCTTATCCCACTATTGTTCCACTTTAGTTTTACATCTGTATATTTGTTAAGGAAGGGTAGCATTGTTTAAAGATGTGATTGCAGCTTTGAATTACATTCTCAGATCAGAAATTTATTAACATACAAAGGCTTATTTAGTAGAGCATACAGAGAAAATTATTATTTTTTTAATGCCAGTCTGGCTTTAAAGTCTTGAAATAACCGTATGCCTTTGCTCTTTGCTTATAAATTAGAACTGCACTGACCAAAATTGTTCTCTGTGATGGTGGCATAATACTGTATTTGAAAACCAAATTGACATTTCTTATGTATAATATAAAAAAAATATTTTCATGTTTTCCTCATGGTTGATTTTTTCAATTATGTATTTATTTATTTATTTACTTAATTATTTATTTTTGTCTATACAACTTTCTTCGGTAAGTTAAAACAATGATTTTTTTTAAAGGCAGGCAAAGGCTAATAAAATTAAAAATATCAATGACCCAAATTTACTCTGCACCAGGAATACTGTCTCAGGAGAAAGGATTCTGTCCTTAACATACTATTTATATTTCGAGAAGACGTTTAACTACCTAAGGGCCCATTTGCAATCTGAAACCCGCACAGCCAAAATACAGGTTGCATCGGCTAATGGTGAAGTAGTGTTGCAAAAGCAGAGTAAGTGGTTTATATATATGCTACCTTTCCATCAGCAGGGACTCCCAACTCCTCCAAGAACAGGGGATGGATAAGCCATTTGTAAGCTTCTTTCAGCTGAACAAAGTCGTCTTTTCCAATTGACAAGCCCTGTTTTCTAAATTGCAAAAAAGACAAGTGTTTTCTGAAGTACGTGCAATTGGGATAAAACATAAACTGACCCATATTTTTACCATCTTAACAAGTTCTTCTGTAATCCATTTGTTTGTTTATATCCTATCTTTATTATTTTTACAAATAACATAAGGAGGTGAATATATTCAACACACCTTCCTCCTATATTCCCCAAACAACCCTGGAAGATGAGTTGGGCTGAGAGAGACTGACTGCCCAAGATTGGTCAACTAGCTTTCATGGCTGCAGGAGGACTAAAACTCACAGCATCCTGCTATATAGCCTGGTGCCTTATCCACTAGACTAAAGTGACTATTAACAATCTATTATAATCCAAAGATCTAAAAATAAGTAGAATACTGTACAGGACTGGCAACATCCTTCACAATTGCCAGAGTGGTAGTAGAAACACATTGATCCATGATGGAATATCCAGTATCAGTCATAGCTTTGACCACTTAAGTATACTATAATCATGTGCCCAGCAATCAGCTCATACATGACTTATCCAAGATCACTGCTGTTTCAATCATAATTAAATCATTTAAATCATATGAGTCACAGTGGCACAGAGGTTAGAATGCAGTACTGCAAGCTACTTCTGCTGCCTGCCGGCTTCCTGCAATTTGGCATTCAAATCTCACCAGGCTCAAGGTTGACTCATCCTTCCATCCTTCTGAGGTGGGTAAAATGAGGACCCAAATTGTTGGGGGGCAATATGCTGACTCTGTAAACCACTGAGAGAAGGCTGCAAAGCACTGTAAAGCGGTATATAAGTGTAAATGCTATTGCTATTTCGATACTTAAATTGTGTGGAGAATATACTCACCCCATTTCTTCTTTCACCAGTAGCCATGCTGCATGCTTTAGATATGTACATAGGAAAAAGTAGGGAAACAAAAGAGATGGAGCATGAGAAAGGAAGAGGATTGATATTTTTCTCAATAACTGGCTGAAAATACCCTGACCAGGTTTTCTCTACTTTTCATAAAAATCAAGGTCTGTCTGATACATAGGGTGATCTTTGGCCAAAGTATTTCTACCATCCCCAAGTGAAATACTAAACTTCAAATCAACCTAACCCAAACTGCCAGCAGTGATTTTCCACTTTGCTCCACTATCGATCCACCATCTTGGCTAACTAGTGCCAATCCATATTGTTCAATATCTGCCTAACAAAGTGAATTTCCCAGCATGCAAAGCAAGGTAACGTGTAAGAACATCCTTTCTTTCTCATTGAAGGCCAGTTTGAAGCATAAATAAAAGTATCAGCAAAACACCTACCTCTCTGACTGAAAGTTGTGGTGGGAACGACACTGAAAACACAAAACTGGAAAACTGATATTCAGAAGAATTAATCTTATGGCATACCTGAAAAATATAGATTTATTTAAAATATTTACTTATCATATTTCAACCCATATCCCCAGAACAAATTACTTACACAGGGCAATCTAGAAAACTGTTTGAGTAATATTATTTACAAAATAATTCTGTTTGTAGAGATAGCATTTTTACCTTAGAATAAATGTGTTGATTCTCACCAGTTTGGCTTTAGTATTAGGGCAAAAACTTACATCACTCCAAACATGTCTCAACACAACCAATTCAGAGATTGAACAGATTAACCAAACCTGGCAAGAGAACTACAAATATTGTTCTTGCAAAATATTGTTTAGTGCAAGACAAGAAACAATGGGGAAAAATCATCAGCTTAGATGCACAGTTGCCTTAGAGAATGCATGTTTGTTTAGCAGTTCTGAAGCTGGAGGTGCAGCAGAAAGCATTGCTTTCATTACAAAGAAAAGGAACATATTTAATTATACTGATCTTTGCCAATTCAAAACATTTCATTTCTACAACAATTGATGTTGTATTCTTTTGGCATTTCTCTCTATCCCAAAAGATGCTTGAGCAACCAAAAAGAGTGAGAAAAACCAGCTGGTTGAGTAATACTGATCGTGTAGGAGCTATTAAATGATGACTCAGACACTGAATCTGAGCCTGTAAGCCAGGAGACACATCAATCAGAATCTTCAAAATTGCCATTCTGGAAGAATAGTTTACTCAGCAAACCCTGCGCTTCCATCTTAGAAAATACCAGTAGGTCCTAAGTCAGGAAGGAGGAAGTACCTGGAATTTGTGCACTTGTCTGGGGGCAATGATATTTACTCTCAGATAGATATGAGCAACAAAATGTTCAGTGAAATCCTATATGAATGCCAGCTATGCTTACATCAATATTGTATTTTACATTTGGTTTTATCCTTTGAAAAGCTGAAAATAAAGCTCCACAAGGCTGACACTTACAGCTTTGACAAAGTCTATTTCACAAAGATCCTGTAGAATCCCCAAACATATATTGCACACAACTGGATTTAAGTTTTCAATTGCTGGAGCATCATTTCCATCACTGTACATGTAGTTTAGCTCATGGCTTCCATTTGGGTTTTGATCTTTAATCCCATTAGCATTTTCCAGTTTGATCTTTTTACAAGGGGAATTAGCCATTTCACAAGATAATATATTTTCATCTTCTTTGCTCTCCAGAAACTTGCATAGTTCATGAAATAAATCCTGATGTATAAAAAAACAAACAAACATAGAAATCTGTCAATATGGTTTCGCGTTCAACATGGGAAAACAGCACCAAGTTATCATTAAAGGGATGCCTCAGACTGAAAGCTACAGGTTCTGTTTATCTGCACAAGAGTTTTTAACAAAACTTATATCAGATAATCAGTGATCTTGTAAAGTAAATTTAAAGCCAGTGAGTTTTAGTTTTGAGTAAACCTGCATAGGACTAGGCTGGGGATCATAACACCAACACTAGAGAGAATGAATGTTCTCCATTAAAGAATATGACAATTTTGGGCGTAGACTCTTGGGCAGGTGACAATAAAAGAGAGGCGAGAAGAAAATAGGCTGAAAGAACTCAAGTAAGCCATAGCTCAGTCCGACAGTGCAGATTCTTACAGTATCTTCAGTAAGATTTATCTATTGTTAGGAAATCCTCCAAAAGTATTTTGAGAAAAAAACTAGGTCTGAGATAAAATATTGACAGTCAAAGAAAATGGTACCATGCTTGATAGATCAATGATCTAAATCATCATAAAGCAGATACGTATTCCAGCAATCCCTTCATATTTGCTGGATGAAATGCCTGAAATGCTAAACAGAATAAGACTGAAACTGTTAAAAGAACCGTGACCCGTCAAAAGCGCGAACGTCATAAGCGCGCCGACAACACCGCAGCGCTAAAACCGCGATTTCAAAAGCGCGCCGACAACAGCGCGCCGACCGAAGCGCGATTTCATTTAAGGTAAGATTTACAGTTAGGTTTAGGGTTAGGTTTAGGGTTAGGGTTAGGTTTAGGGTTAGGTTGAGGGTTACGTTACAGCACGCTTCTGTCGGCGCGCTTTTGTCGGTGCGCTTTAGGGCTAATTAGTCACTAATTCGTCACACGGTTTTGTCACTGCGCTTTAGACACCGCGGTTTAGTCAGGCGCGCTTTTGTTGTGTGCGCATTTGTGGTGGAACCAAAAGAACCAGCTAACAATGGCATCATTTTTAATCAGTGCCTGATACAACCACAAAAAAAAAAGTTATCAAGGGCAGAGGATTGAAAAACAAGTCTGAGGCCTGCAGATGATAGAAAAGACCACTGATATTTAGAAGAGAAAAACAAATTAACAAATGGAACCGTCAGAGGAGATTAAATAGCCAAATTCCTACACAGATCTGGACTCTAAGGATCAGTCATAAATGGGACTACTAACTTTTAATCACTTTCAGTTTATTAACCTATTGGCTTCATGATGTTTTGCTTGGTTATTTCCTTTGGCTGGCCTCTGAGATAGATATTTTTAGCATTAATTGTCATCTCCTTCCCCCATTCAGGATCCCTAGCACAACGTAATAAATAGTACTGCTTGCATGTGTTCCTTCATCGTGAAAACGTTTTGGACCTGTTCACTCCAAATCTCCTTTCAACCCTCAGGAAAGATGCTATGAAAAGAGGTGTGACTAAGACTGAACACTTCATGAAAATAATGCTCATCAACATTATATATTCTAATTTAATCAAACCTTATGAGGTTGCCTGTAGGAAGTCTGTAATCCCACACCACAGAATCTGAAAATACAGCGGGGACATGTTCCAGAATTCCATAACATCTGAGCAACAGGTCTGTCTTTTTCTGTCAGTACAACCATGTTGATAAAGCCTATATATGGGAGGAAAAGTTATTAACAGAATCACTACAATAATCACAATGGAAAGAACAAGGAAGGGCCATAGTTCACTAACAGTGTACATGTGCTACATGCAGTTCCTTCTTACCCCCACTGTCAATACAGACTATATTAAGCTCAATTGACTAAATGTCTGACAATAAATGGAAGATTCCTTTGTTCCTAAGAAAAATTCATGATAACAAACATTTAGAAAGGACAAATTGACAGAGACGATATGGAACTAACAATTATATTAGTTACGTATAACAACCATTAAAAAGACCTTTTCCAGGATGATCTATCCTCAAGGTTGCCCTTTATGTCTTCTAATAGTGTACTCATCAAAACTGTAATCTAATCCAACCCAACCGCCCTGCTGCCGATTGTCTTGTTCTATATCCTCCCATCTTTCCCAACCATATATATTTCTAGAGAGACATCTTTTGCACAAAATATCAGAATGTTTATAATATTACTATTATTAGATTTTATCCCACCTTTTTATATATAATTCAAGGGAGCTAATTAATCTAAATTGAATATTCCTATTTTCTCCACAACAAACTCTGTGAAATGGATTGGGATGAGAGTCACTAACCAAAGTCACCCAGCAAGCTTTCATGCCTAAGGGAAGTCTACAACTTAGTCTGCTGATTTGTACGCCAACCAGAGGTAATTTGAGCTCAGTCATTTGTGCCACAAGTGAAAATGTGTATGTTGGTTTTGGTTTCTCTTCTCTCATTTCAATTTGCTGATGTCTAAGATAGCGTAGTCAATTCATTTCATCTTTCACTTTGTTTAGTTTTTCCATGTTCATGCTGTTTATATTTCATACAGTTTTAGAGGGTAATGTGAGTTATAATTGGAAGATGCATAGTTGCATCTTCCAATTATACATGTGCAGCTCCAGCTCTTATCCATTCAACAATTATTTTTAAAGAAGCCATCAGTTTTGTGCTAGAAGCAAAATTCTCGTTTTTGGATATCAGTGCAATCCTAAACCTTTTTTCTCTCAAGAGAAAAACTTTATTAAATTAATTTAAGGGTGATAAGGACTTTAGCTTAAAAATTATGCTATGCTTTATCTTAAGAGAAAAGTTAAAAGACAAATGCATTTATCTCAGTCCTATTTTCATACAATTATCCTTGGAAAAACATTTCATTCCATGTTTTGATATTTGGAGATTTTAAAAAAAAACATGAACGTATGATCATACCTTTCTACTTTTGAGACTTTGTAATCTAATCTATTGAATCTCTAATAATTAACAATGAAACTTAAAATACTGTAAATGGATTTAGAGTAGTGTATATAGCATATACTCACATAGATTCCAAATCTCAGTCTATATATCAGATTATAAAAGCAGGATTGAAATGAAAAATATATTTTACTCTTCCCTCTTGAGTGTTGCTCAATGTTTGACTTACAACTGTTTTGCAAGAATGTTTCTTAGTTACTTCCCAGCCTGTGTCCTGCTTGCTACCTCATCATGGTGATGGTGTTCCTGGAAAGAATGAGCAAATAATGCTAGGAGTGAATGCCAAGAGTACCTAATCTTAGCAGGGTCATCTAAGAAAGAAGTTCTTTCTAGCTCCCGAGAAAAAAAACAAGCAGGCGCCTATATCAGGCAGCAATGATGTAGGAAGGTGTTGGAACTGAAAGATCACTGTAATGACAACAGCAGAGGTTTCATTTCATAGTGTGTGGAGGAATGCAATGGTAAACCATGTAGATCTAGCACTGATATTACCTAGGAGGGTAATGAAATGTCTGTAACCAGACGCAGAGACCACATAGTTCAATTCTGAGTAATATATTTTCTTCTACTGGTAATCATAAAACATGCCTCTATTTTTCCAAGAAAATCATGCAAGTAGACAATATAAAGTGACTGACAATATGGTGCCAGATAATAAGTCCGTCAGGCTGGATGGATTTCAACATGCTACTGAGAAAGAGCTGAGGGTGTTTTGGAAGAGTAATTATGTTTATAATGTGGCTAGATTAAAGTTTTCAGGATCTCTGATGTTGGCATACAGAAAAAGAAATCGGTCTAACTCGCATCCTCCCCTAGAACGATCGGGATAGTGATCGCATAAGCTCGAAAATCCCTACATCGGGCAATGTTTATTAATGGCAATTCAACCGGGATCCTGGAATATATACTGCATAGTCACCGCTGCTAGCATGTATTAGCGAGCACGCAAATCGCACAGAAACTGTGAATTCCTTCCGAATAAGCATTGGCAAAACATTGTTGGCTCTATCCCTTTATCTTGCTACAAGAAATCGAAGAATCAGAGTAGGCTACCTAATCTTTCTACGGTGCTAAAATTATGAACATAACGGCCAACGATCGCCTACCTTTTCGCCTATGTCAATAGGAGGAATACGGGGAACTATTTAGCTGCCCCGCCCCACGTTCCTATCAATGGCTGCTCCTCGCTTCCGGATGGGAAGGAAACGCTTTCTCGATAATAATTGTTCCGGAGCAGAACTGTGCAAGGATGGCAGATCTTTACCGTGTTTTTTTTTTTTTTTAATGTCCAACGGTTTGATGAAGGACGGTAATAGGACACCGAGATTAAAGAAAAAAGATGTCTTAGAGGAAAGAAGAACGAACAAAAGAAAGAAAAAAAGAAGGAAAGAAAGAAAAAGAACGAAAGGAAGGAAGAATATTTCTTAAATTGCTGAAAGAGAACTTTATTTTTTCCTCTGGAATACAGCTATGTCTTTTTTTAATTAAAAACTTAATGATCAAAGTAATTGTGCACGATGTAAAAAAACTTTTTCAAGCAAAGGAAGATGTGGTTAATTGAGCTTTTTTTTAATGGTGTAGGAAGAAAATAGTCCAAACGGAGAAGCAAGTGTTAATGCTAACCGCTTTATTTATTATTATTATTATTTATTATTTTTTCAGAACATTTTTATTTATTTTTTATTCTCTTACATACCATTTTAAGTATACATTCACATAATTATTTTTCTTCTTTCCATTTATCATTCTTATAGAAGGAAGGGAAAGGAGAGGAGGAAGGAGGAAAGTAGAGAAGGGAGGGTGGGAGAAAAGAAAGGGAAAATAAGGGCGTTACAACAGGAGGAAGGGATGGTAAACAAAGCAACCCAAACTGTATACCTATATTACAACATAAAATGGAATAGCAAATGCTAACCGCTTTATTTGAATGTTGCAAAAATTCCAATGCTGTTTCAGAACTAAACTATATAAAGGTACCGAGTGGAGGGTTAAATAAAAAGTAAAATTAAACCTGGCTTTATTAGCACTAAGAAAGACGTATATCGGACGGCCAACAGAATTTAAAGATAATTGCGTGAATCAACGTAATAGAATAGAGCTGGAAGAGACCTTGGAGGTCTACTAGTCCAGCCCCATGCTCTGGCAGGAGACCCTATACGATTTCAAACAAGTGGCTGTCCAGTCTCTTCTTTAAAAAAAACCTCCAGTTGATAAAGCGCTCACGATTTCTGAAGACAAGCTGTCCCACTGGTTGTCAAATGTTGCCTTAATGTCGTTTTCAAATAAATTAGAAAACTTAAGGCAACGAGGCAATGAAAACATAGAGCCCCAAACTTGGCAATTTTAAGCCTTGTGGACTTCACCTCCAAGAATTCTCCAGCCATCATAGCTTGAAGTTTGAAGACCTCTGACATAGAGGTATATTTGCGGAAGTGCTGCTAGGTTTTCTTTTCACGCTTCTCTTTGACTTGAATAAAATAGGAAGCACTCATCGCAGCCAGAAGCAGTCGATTGGATCGACGCTTTCGTCGCGCGAGCTGAAGAAGCCGGCGCGGTTTCTGGCGTAAGTTCGATAGCTCGGCTCTCTCTGAAGCAGGAACAGGAGCAGCAGCGCTCGCCCGAGGGTCTCCTGAGCGGTGATGGCGGCCAATCAACCGCCTCCTCCCAAGCCGTGGGAGACCCGGCGTCTGTAAGTTTGGCGGTGGCTGCGGATGCAAGGCGGGCGAGGAAGAAGCCTAGAAGAAGAAAAACCCACCTCGGAGCTTAACTGTTACTATTTAAACGGAAGGGGGGATTTAGTGGGGAAAGGAAGGTACTCTGCGCATGCTTAAGCGTTTCGTGGTGGTCGTTGAAAAAATAATTTTCGGAGACCCACCTTGCGTCTAAACCTCCGCCCCGGATTCACTCGGTTATTGAGTTAGATGAGGGTGCAAAAGAGGTACAACTGTCTTACTCCGTCTTCTAGGATAAGTGGAAGCCTAGTAGACACACAGTAGTGGCCAAAATTGTGGGAACCTTTTGGGAAAAGTGTATTTTTGAGGTTTGATTCCACTGCTGGAATGGCCTGGGAATAGCCCAGACCTTAACACAATTAAAAATCTAAAGGCTAAAGAAATTTGTTAGTCAGAAGCGACCCAGCAATAAAACCCAGTTAATAGAAGCAATCATTAGATCTTGGTTTCACATTAACAGCTGCAGAACTAAAAGACTTGGTTCACTCCTTGGGAAGACATTGCAAGACCTCAATTCATGCTAAAAATTACCCAACTAAGTATTAACTGATGTGATAATTTTTGTATATCTCATTTTTTCTATGTGTTCCATTTTTCTTCTTTATAACTACTATTCTAATAGTAAATCCTTTATAAAAGTTATTGCATTACTTTTTTTATTAAATTATCTTTCCATTGATATATAATTGTATGGTACTACTCCAAATAAAGTGGTGTTATTAGCGAGTTTTAGAAAATACACTTTTCCCAAAAGATTTCCACAATTTTGGCCACTACTGTAAGAAGGAGTTCTCTCCTCCCTCCTCAAATTTCATTACCATATTTTTCGGAGTATAAGACGCACCCAGGTTTTGAAGAGGCATTTTTTTAAAAAAAGTAGGTAGGTAGATAGAGGGAGAGAGAGAGGGAGTAGTTAGGTAGGTAGAGAGAGGGAGAAATAGAGAAAGAGAAATAAGGTAGGGAGGGAGAGATAGTGTGTAGATAAGTAGGTAGGTAGAGGGATAGAAAGAGATAGAGAAATACAGTACATAGGAAGGGAGAGAGAGTAGGTAGGTTGGTAGGTAGAGGGAGAGAGAGGGAAAAATAGAGAAATATAGTAGATAGGGGGAGAGAGAGAGTGAGTATGTAGGTAGTATATAGGTAGATAGAGGGGGGGAGAGAGAGAAATACAATAGGTAGGTAGGGAGAGAGACAGAGAGTAGGTAGATAGGTAGGTAGATGTTTCCAGGTGTATTTATCCATGTGCTAGAGAAGGAAATAGCTGACAACCTGTAGCACCTAAAACTTTGTTTCTGCTGGGACAGCACTTGATCAATGTAATTCTCATCAACCACTCTAACTAAACAGCTTTCCGAAAGGGGGAAAAATGGTTTTGCACTCTACAAACCTCCCTTGTTGTTGTTGTTGTTTTTCAAATAAAAGGCATGCATAGCCTGGCGGGGGGGGGGGGGGGGGCAGCAAAAATGAGCAAAAAAACATACCATTTTTTGCAAAAATGGGCCTTTTTTGTCCAAACAAATGCATGCATAGCTTTATGGAAGCTTATAGAGTGCTGCTGGGGGCTGGGAGGGCAACAAAAGGCCCATTTTTTGCTCATTTCTGCCCTCCCCAGCCTCCAGGAGCTGTCTGAAAGCCTCCATAAGGCTATGCACGGCCATTTTGGTGAAGGGGCAGGGCTTCAGGAGGCAAAAAATGCTGTATTCTGTGTATAAGACGCACCCAGATTTTCAGCCTCTTTTTAGAGGAAAAGTGTATCTTATACTCTGAAAAATATAGTACTTGTATTTCACACTAATTTTCTTCCAATTTCAGGCAAAGATATCCCCACCCACCCCTGAATTCAGGCATTCCTCTTTTTTTCTTCTCCCTCAATCAGGTTTACTTCTAAGGATTTTTTTTTTACTCTGGGGTAAAGGTTAAAACATGACCTCATTGTAAATATTTTGTTTTCTTTTTGTGTTTCCACCTTGGAGCTTGTCAGCTTTGTATGTTTGTCTGGAATGTGTGAATGTATACCTGAACGATTGGTGGGTTATGTTTTGTGCAGTTAGGTTTTCTCGCTTCCGGCTGTTTTAAATTTTGCTCTGAAAATTGATTTGATTTTAATTTAAGATGGTTTTTCTAGTGGGGCTGTCTCTACTTAAAAGTGCAGCAGCTTGTTGATTACATACTGTGCTAGTTTACAACTATTAGGACATACTTGCTTTCCTCCCACTTCTCCCTTCTTTTCCATTAAACAGGTGTGGTAGAGCAGTTCTTATTGCTTCCTAGCTACATAATTAAGATTGCATCATGCACCTGCATAGGCTGCATTTCTTTCCAGACTTTAACTTGAGAGACAACTAGGTTTTGTCAGTCTTGACATTTATGTCAGCATGTAGAATTTGTTGTAAAGATACTGTGCAGAGGTTACACTTGGATATCAGATTTAAATAGCTTATTATGTGCTTTACTGTGCTCCAATTTTAAGACAATTATGAATATGTTTGTTATATAGTGGATGTTTTATTTACTGTAAACAAATGAGAATCACATGATTGTGGCAGTTTCAAATCATATAAATGCACTATTTTTTATTTTTTATTTTATGTTTTATGTGTGTTTGTGTGTGTTTATAATATATGTATACACATACACACCATGTTTCCTCAAAAATAAGACAGGGTTTTATTTTCTTTTGACACCCCCCCAAATAAGCACTTGGCATTATTTTCGGGGAGGTCTTACTATTTTTGAAATACAGGAGGCAGCAAGTGTGGGCACCTCATGGCTGCTGCTGTGTTGCAATATTTTCAGGGAGGGCTTATTTTCGGGAGAGGACTTAATGGGTGTGTGTGTGTGTGTGTGTGTGTGTGTGTGTGCGCGAATAGAAACTATTTAAATTGGTTCACCCATAAAAGTGTTCTCATTTAATTAAGGAGCTGAAATTTGTATACAATGTTTTGCCCAAAAGAAACCTAGTCACTCCTTGGATGTTCTCAGTCTTAAACATATACTGTATTTGAGTCCAGCTACAATCAGATGTTCCCTTCTGCTGTTTTCTCTTTTTAAAAAGTAACTCTGGTTTTTGAAACAATTTAGAAGTGCCAGCCTACTTTTCTTTTTTGTTTCACATACATATTGTAATATATGTGGGTAGAAATGAAAACAGTCAGTTGTGTAATTAACCTTTGATCTCAACCTGCAACTCTACTCATTTGAAATTCCCTTGTTACATAAAATCATTTTAAAAGCCAGTTCTTATTTACTTGAAAGTATTACTGGGACTTAAGTATCAGTGGAACTAATTCTGAAATAAAATGAACAATCTATTTGTGATACTTTAAAACAGCAGTGCAAAAATGTCTTGGGCCAAAGATCACATTGGCATTTCAGTTCTCTGTTGGTATATTTCAAAAAGTAAATGAAACCAGAACAAAACATAAAACATTATGATTTCCTAATATTTAATCCACATTTTACTTTTAAAGTAAATTCATGTTCATTCTTCCTTAGCTTTAATTTGTTTGTTTTTATTTCTTATGCCTCATGTGAGAGTAAAAGCCAGATAGAGGAGTAGAAGAAAGAGGCACTTGTGACTAAAGGGTATTCTTCTCTTCTCCTTTTCTGTATACCAGTGGCAGGAAGGAAAGTTCTCGTTAAAGTGAACTTAAAGAAAACAATTTCCTGCAAGCGTCACTTTCAGTGAATTAATCCTAATGGGACAAAAATACAACCCATGGATTCTTTTTTCGCTCTATCTCCTAGTGGAGAGAGTACATGAGAAAGAAACAGACATAGTTTATCCCACATTGCCTCCTAGTAGCAATTGTGATTGATTAACTCAGTGCACCTAAAGATTGCCTTACATCTTTTCTCTGCAAAAAGAAATAGAAAAGGAACAACCATTGGATTAATGACTAATGATAATATCCTTAATTGATGACAAGAGTTTCTTTGCAAATATCAGGAAAGACTAAAGTATGAGAGAGAGAACAACAGAAGCTGCTTAAAGAGAGTCAGCCAGGCCTTAATGCCCATTATATCCAAGGTGAGATAACACAGCCAGTCCTGCTTGCCCAAAATCCAGGACTTGCAAGAATATTCAATAGCAGGCAGCACGCTTACTTGTCGTTCTGTTAATTTTAGCCTATTTCTCCAACCTAACAATCTTTTAGATTTGTATTTCTATCTTTTAAGGTATTGGTCTTCCAACACAATTTTAAGATTTTCAACTTAAGGATATATAACACAATGTACAGTATAAATTTAATAAATAAATAAAACTTCTGCAAATTATGAATGAAAAATTAGAAAATCTAGGGCTGAGCATTTAGAGCAGTGGTTCCCAAACTTTTTCAGTCCACCGCCTCCTTGGTGCTACAAACTGATCCTTAGTGCCCCGCACCCAGAGGTGGAATTTTTTACTACCGGTTCTGTGGGTGTGGCTTGGTGGGCGTGGCTGGGGGGTCATGTGACTGGGCGGTTTGCATGACCGAAGGAAGATCGTAACTAAAATTCAAAACTGTAACAATTAATTGCACATTTATTCAAAATCCAATTTAAAAACCTTTTTAGTTAATGTTAATTCAACAAAAATGTTGAACATGATCCAGTGATACAGGTTTTCAAAGTCTGATAGTCATTTATCAAGAACCTTAGTAACTAGTAATTTTGTAAACTCAGTAAAATTTAGTAACTACTTCACTGTTCAGTAAATTCTTAATGTGATGGATGGATTTGATGAAGTGATATCAGTTTCCCAATGTCTGGTTTTAAGACACTTAGCAGAGTGCAATGTTTCCCAACCGTGGCAACTTGAAAATGTTTGGACTTCAACTCCCAGAATTCCCCAGCCAGGGAATACTGGCTGGGGAATTCTGGAAGTTGAAGTCCAGACATCTTCAAGTTGCCAAGGTTGAGAGACACTGCTCTAAAAGCAAAACTTGCTTTGTTGTCGCCCACATCGAAATTCCCTTTGACCATTGCCCTGCTGTCCCCTTCCCACCCAAGGAACACCACACACAACCCCCTTTTTTGTGTCGCCGGAGGATTTTAGTTGCCACATGGACATATGGGGATCCCCGGCCCCAGGATTGCCCTTCACACAGCCTCAGGAAAGAGGGCTCCCTGCCTGCGGAACATGATACTGCCTCCCTTGGTGCACAGCGTGCAGATCGACGGAGCACGCGCCGACTGACTGGCTACCCTGAGGAATGCACTGTATGCAAGAGACCAGAAGCAACCATTCAATGGGGCAGGGAGGGGGGAGGACAGGAGAGGCCCATGTCTGCGGCGGGCTCAGGGAGCATGCACGTTCCAAGCCGTGGTGCTTGGTCTGGAGAGTGGTGTGGAAAGCCCTGAGCCACGTGGGAGCGGCTCAGTGTCTTCCGATGTAGTTGTTTTGACTCCCCCCCCCCCTTTGCTCGGTTGTGCGCTCTCTATGTCTATATGTTTTCTTTCTTTCTCCCTCCCTCCCTCCCTCCCTCCCTCTCTCTCTCTCTCTCTCTCTCTCTCTCTCTCTCTCTCTCTCTCTCTCTCTCGGCGGTGGTTGAAGCTGCTGGTAGTTAGGATCGATTCTGCTGATGCTTAAGTTGCCGTGTCGGACAGCAGCAGCAGCAGCGAGAAGCAGCAGTGGTAGTATCGAGTAGATCAACGAAGAAGGGGCATTTATGCAGGCTGCCCAGCTGAAGCTGTAGGCTCAGCGCGGCTCCTTCTCTGCCGCCTGCTGCCCCCTGCCTCTTAGCGCCCTCTGCCACCACCACCCGTCTCTTAGCACCCCCTAAGTCATTCCACCGTCTCCAAGGGGCGGTACTGCCCACTTTGGAAACCATTGATTTAGAGTGCCTAATTTGACACCTCCCTCCCAACTTGATGCCAAACTATTCTCTGATGAGTCATTCTCTGAGTATAATTTCTGAGTCAAAAATATATCCACTATAATGCCATTCAGCCCACACTGAACCAGCCTGCAAATTAACATGACCTACGTTACATAGTATTTTTTTTCAAAGTGAAGGTATATTATTCATATAGCATTTCCACAATCTGTTAAGGAGATTACCTGATCAAAAGAATGAGGTGAAATTTGTTCTTAACAAATCAGTGCTAACTTGTGATAGTTGCTGCATTGTTTTCAAATTTTATTTCTCTATGGTTTGCTTTAGAATCTTACCAAATATCAGATGGACTGATTTGTAATTAGCTGAATCTTCCTTTTTCTCCTTTACAAATATAGGAATGTTTGCTCTCCAGTCATCTAGTGATGCACTAGTTCTCCAGGTTTTTGCAAAGCTAATACATATGTATTCTGTCAGAGCTTTTGCTAGTTTTTTCAGTATTCTAGGATGCATTTAATCTTGTCCTGGACTTTTATACTCATTCCTGACCATGTTTATGTCAGTGTCAAGTTCCAGTCTTACTCTTTCACAATTTCCTGCTAGAAGACATAATTTATATTGAAAACGTCTGAGTCAATATTAGTTTGCTTATCAAACATTTATGTTAAAAAGAATTTTAAATCCTCTGACTGGGTAAGAACAATTTTAAAAATGGTATAAGGCATAGTTAGCATGAATTTATAAACATACACAGAGTGCATATGTTTATTTTTAAGAATTATCCTATATATTAACAGAAGACTTCTGAATTTTAGATCTGCTGATGTAGGAATCAGTCAAGTGACTAGACCTGGACAGCCCACACTCACTCGTCTTCCGCCTCCTATTCTGCCAAGGCCTTCACAACAGACTGGGAGCACTGCTCTGAACACCTTCAGACCTGCATACGGCAACTCTTTTTCTTCAGGCTATGGCACATATGGGAATTCTTTCTATGGAAATTACAACCCATATAATTGTGGATATGGTGGCTTGGGCTATAGCCGTTTTCGAATGGATGATATTCCTACCAGTCGATTTGTTCAGCAAGCTGAGGAAAGCAGCCGGGGTGCATTTCAGTCCATTGAAAGCATAGTTCATGCCTTTGCCTCTGTCAGCATGATGATGGATGCTACTTTTTCAGCTGTCTACAACAGTTTCCGAGCTGTATTGGATGTTGCCAATCACTTTTCCAGACTCAAAATACATTTTACCAAGGTGTTTTCAGCCTTTGCATTGGTCAGAACTATAAGGTATTTCTACAGATATCTGCAGAGGTTACTGGGTATGAGAAGATGCTCAGAGAATGATGATTTGTGGGCAGAAAGCAAAGGAACTGTGGCCTGCATTGGTTCGGAAGATAAGGCAGCTAACTCTGCAAAATCCTGGCCCATTTTCCTATTCTTTGCTGTGGTTTTAGGTGGTCCCTACCTTATATGGAAACTGCTATCCAACTACAGTGATGATGAAACAGGTAAAGAAGATATTTCTTTAATTTGAAATAGAAGCATTATCTTATATCATCTGATATTTCAGCTGTGGGGTATTAAGAATGAGTAAGCTTTGCAAACTGCTTCAAATCTTCTTTAAATTAGAAAACACAATCAGACAGCCTTTAATGACAAGTATGTTTGTTTTATTTCAATTTTATTTCTTCATATTTACATTTCTAAATCACCCATCTCCCTCAAAGAGTGTATATAAAAATTATATATCAACCTTAACCACTCATTTCCCTCATATACTCATTTTAATTTAACATAATTTCAAAAATTTAAATGTTTCCTAAAATTTTAGAATTAAAAGTTTTAAAAGTTATAGAATGCAACAATAATTAAACAGTTAAAAATACTCCCTGTGTATGTATGTGTATACACACACACACATGCATATACATACACACACACAATTTGTAATGTTTATTCTTGCGCGCGCACACACACACACACACACACACATATACATATATACACATATACATACACATGTAGCCCTCGACTTACAACAGTTCATTTAGTGACTCTTCAAAATTACAATTGCACTAAAAAAAGTGACATGGCCATTTTTCACACATGATTATTGTAGCATTCCCATGGTCATGTGATCAAAATTTAAATGCTTGGCAACTGACTCATATTTATGACGGTTGCAATGTCCCAGGATCATGTGATCCCCTTTTATGACCTGACAAACAAAGTGAATGGGAAAGCAAGATTCACTTAACGACCCAGTTATTAGCTTAACAACTGCAACTATGGCAAGAGAAGTTGTAAAATGGGGCAAAACTCACTTAACAAATATTTCACTTAGCAACATTAATTTTGCACTCAGTTATTATTAAGACCTGGCATAATATAGTGTATAACTATGAATAACCTGGATCTCAAGTGGTTTTCTTGCCTTCTGCAAAGCTTTTCAAAAGTCAAATTGATTGCTGTAAATGCAGTTGCTTCCAAGATTTAAAATAAGTGATCACGATGAGGAATACTGGAGATCTAACTATTTTAATGGATTTGCATGTAATTTGGAAGAAATTAAAAACAGACCATGTTTCGCAGACATAACTCCATGCATATTAAACTTTAATCTGTTAATTTATTTATTTCATCTACATCCAGTCTTTTACAGAGAACTGTAAAAATTTCTGTATTACTGGTTGGGATAACTTTGGAAAAAATAAACACTGGAGTTTTGTTTCCTTTTAATATATATACCATAAACTTTAGCCACACATTGTACAAACTTTACAGTTCTAACTTTTAACTATTTACAGAGTGGCTTGCAAAAGTTTGAAGTGGATTTTCGTATTTTGGTTCTAAAGACTGTTCTTACATCATGCCTCTCAATAAGTTCAGGGTTGCACACTCAGCAGCAAGGTTATTGAACTACTTAATCTTTTTTCTGTGAAACAGTTTCCAGTGACTGGGCCAGTGGAGAGGATGATCATGTTGTTGGGAGAGCAGAATATGACTTCAATGCTATTTCAGAAGAAGAAATTTCTTTCCGTGCAGGTGAAATGTTAAAATTGGCACCCAAAGGTGAGATTTTTTTTAAAAAAAATAGTCCAGCATTCTCAAATTTCTGAGCAGTGTGTAGAAATCAAAACAGAAAAGATACTTACTTTGTGGGTTAATTGAACGATTAATGAAAAATTAGGAGAAAACTTTTTTTGATCTCATACATGCAGAGGCTTGCAAACATTTATCAATAAAGAAAGTCCTTGTTTACATATTTTCATAGAAATCTCTGGATTTGCACTATGGAGATTAGTTGACTGTCTTAACCAGTATATTAATTGGAGGCTTGAAGTTATACAGTAGTCCTTGACTTACAACCAGCCACTTAGCAACCATTCAAAGTTGCAGTGGACCTCCTCAGAGAGCTATTTATGACCCAGTTTCAAAATTTTGACAATGGGGGGGGGGGGAGGTGGTCACACGGTTGCATTTTCGGCATTAGGATTTTCAGCAAAAACACCTATCAGGTACAGTGGATTTACTTAACAATTATCGTGTTGGCATAAAAGTAAAATTGAGTGCAGTCACATGGTAACCCACAATGACTGGCACAATTTAGGACTGTAATTCCAGCCTTAAATATTCTCATAAATTGAGGATTACCTGTACATATTTGGGCGTCTTTTCATTAATTTCCTAAAATCTCTTCCAGCTCACTCATTCTGTGCTCCTTCAACTACATCCCACATATCTACAAGTTTATATCAGTTTTTTTCTCATAGTAATAGTTCATTTCCATCCAGATTTATTTGGAACTAAATCCCATAGTTTCAGTGGAATATTCCCAGATAAACTTGTCTAAAAGAATAGCTAAGGATGCACTCACATTTATTTATTTTTATTTATTAAATTTGTTTGCCACTTATCTCACCATGAGGCGATTCTGGGTGGTTTACGATGTTCACTCTAAACCTAGTTTAATATCAGTTTATTTATTACTGCGTGCACATATAGTGGCCCATTTTGCAATTGTAACTCTGGGCAACCAACACAAGATTAAAAAACAATAGAATGAAAGAATAAATAACAAAACAAGTGACACCTGAGAGACATCATGTAAGCACAGAAAAGTCAGTGACACCACAATGAGGGTTCATCTATCTACAGTTAAACCTACATCTAAAGGAACATCCATGTCATCGCCAATTTATGAAATGCCAGCAAGGTCAGAGCCAAATGATTTGTAAGGAGTTTGATGTTTCAGAGAACAAGCTACAATACAGAAGACCCACATCCTGGTCCCTGCCAGATAGTACTGCCTAATGGATGGGCCCCAGTGTGTGCCCCCCCCCTACTGTTTTCCAACAGTAGTTGGAAAAATGTGGTCCTGCATATAACCAGAGCCCATGCCCTGAAAGATTTTCTAGGCAGTAATCATTACCTATGACTAGGCAAAGAGGCTTACTCTTGTGTAAGAGGCTTGGTTTGTGTAATAAATCAGATTAGGTTAAAATGATGTTGGGTAATTAAAGATTTAATGTTTCTGTGAATTCAGCCATGCATGTAGCATATTACCTGAATACAGCAGTTCTGTTTTTTTTTAATCTGGCAGTAGGGTTGAGCATGTTGTGTGAAGCTAGCCATAGCATGTAACCTAGATGATATCCCAAACTGCTGCCAGCAGTCATCTTTATCCCAGGCCAGTGTCTTAGCCACCAGTGTATTTGCTGGACTGCTAGTTGTTCCCAAATTTTTCCGTCCTGAGACTAGAACAATTCTTAGCTGATGTGTGAAGCTATTTTTAGGAAAAATAGAATTTTAACATAATTTTAGCCATGGCCCAGGATTGGATGCTGTGCTGGGAATCTCCACCACCAGGCCACCCATCATTTTTGTTTTTAACTTTTCTATTCAATTTTGTCTACTCAATTTTTCTGATTTTAATTATTTTTAGTATTTGTTTATCTTTTATTATATTGTAAGCTGCTCAATCACTGTAACAAGTGGAATGGGTGGCATAGAAATTTAATAAATCTTCAGACAAAAGGGAAAGGTTGAAGATTGGGTGGGGGAAATATTGAGTACAGCTAAGTCCAGTTTCCTCTTACAAAGAGGCTTTGTACCCAGCTAATGCTACCTCCTGGGAGGTCAGGTTCTAACAGAAGAGGCACGGATCTTACCACAGGTGGAAGAACCTAACCTTGGCAGAACCAAGGACTATATTGACCTGCTCAGAAGTAACCAAACTCTACCCAGATAGCTTGACAAGATTGAACCCCAGTCATCTCTACAGGACCAGCACGACTGTACTCCAACTCTTAAGTAGATAAAAACAACTTTAACCATCAGATACATAGTGTAATTTTATTGATTTGACTTATCTAACCCTCACACCAGCTCTGTAATAGATCCCTCAAGCCTCCCTTATCCAGAAGGGATCAAGTGGGCAGAAACAAGATTGCATTTAGGCAACAACCTAGCATTAATATTTTTAAATGCAACCATTTTGCAGTGCTTACATTTAAAAATATTATCTAGATTATGTTTAAAAAACAAGACAACCTCTGCTTTTAAGGCCAGACTCTAAAGGGCATCACACACACAATTAGGAAATGGCTTGCAAATTGGCAATGCCTAGCTAAGTTCGCCAATGACAATATATCAATTTTGAATCTGGCTATATTTTTTCTTAAGGATCATGGTTGTATTGCTATTCCCTACTAGTTTGGTACCTTTTCCTTACTTTCTGTTCATGAGTTCAAGAGTAATGCTGTTCTTCTCAAGTTCTGAACTCTATAGGTTTACAGTGGGGTTAATGATACTATACAATCACTAACCCAGGAGCAACATTGTTCTTTAGCATTAAACTCTATGAAATAGCCATTCAGTATTGTGTCAATTCAATCATAACTACTCACCAAGAGAGAGAAACCTGCAAGATAGAGGTATTATGGATGAACAGGACAAGATACTGGGATTAAGTTCAGTTTTGCACTGCCCCTCAAAGAGCAAGTTTATAGTATGGGCGTACACTTTGTTCTTCTGCTGTTGCTGGCTTTGTAGATGGCCAAAGTGGCAAGTGCCATGCAGTTGTGCCTGATACACATGATATACCATCTATAATCTCTATAGTCCAGTTGACTATTATTCACACCTTGATTATATCCCGTTTTGACTTTGGCAATATACAGGTAATCCTCAACGTATGACCACAATTGACCCCAACATTTCTGTTTTTAGTGAAACATATACTAAGTGAGTTTTGCCCCATTTTATGACCTTTCTTGCCACAGTTGTTAAGTGAATCACTGAAGTTGTTACGTTAGGAGCACGGTTAGTAAGTGAATCTGGGTTCCCATTGACTTTGCTTGTCAGGAGGTCACAGAAGAGGATCACATGACCTTGGGACACAGCAACAGTCATAAGTATGAATCAGTTCCCAAGCATCTGAACTTTGATTATGTGACCATTGGGATGCTACAGTAGTCATAAATGTGAAAGATGGTCAAAACTCACTTTTTTCAATCTTATTGTAACTTTGAACGGTTACTCAATGAATTGTTGTAAATTGAAGATTACCTGTACTACCCTTGGAATTTGTTCAAAAGTGACAATCTGTGTTAAATACGAGAACTGGTATAAATTACAGGGATTCTTGTAAGTTGCAGTGCACAGTTCTGCACAGATTGCCAATTTCTATGCTAACCTTTAAAATGGGTTAGGGTTTGACTATCTAAAGCAGTGGTCCCCAACCTTTTTATCGCCGTGGACCAGTCAGCCTTTGATAATTTTACCGTGGCCCGCTGAGCGCGTCAATGACCAGCGCTAGTAGCGTAGCCTTCAGCGTTCAGTATGGCTAGCGTAGATAGCGTAGCACAAACTGCGCCTACGCAAGGCTACGCTACTAGCGCTGTCTACGCTAGCCCTACGTAGCTGCGCAGGCGCTCTTAGGTTTTTTTCAGGAATCGGCCAGCGCTGAAGCGCTGAAAAGGAATGAGAAGGGCGGCGCTGGACACGGGGGCGGTGGGCCGCTGGTGACGTCAGAGTGCCACCAGCGGTCCAGTAACACCCCTTGTGCCAGTTAGCCCTAATTTGCTTACAGAAAGAAACTATGGCCCCCGGCCGCTGCAGCGATCATGGCCCCCGGCCGCTGCAGCGATCATGGCCCCCGGCCGCTGCGCGGCCCGGTGCCAGGTACTCCACGGCCCGGCACCGGTCCGCGGACCGGGGGTTGGGGATCACTGATCTAAAGGACCTCTACTCGTAATAGAAATTTGGTTGTAGAGATATGTGAGTCCTTTTCACTATCCTATAATTTAGTTTAAACATTAATTTTGGCTAATTTATTGCTAACCATAAGCATTCTAAATCTTTCGTCAAATAGGTTTTCATTGCAATTTGAAAAGCCTAGGAGAATTATATAAATCTAATTTGACTATCTTAAGTTCTCTAATACACTTTTATTAGGTCACTGTCATTACATAAGAATTTTCTGGTAATTGCATGTGTTTTGTTTTTCTTACCAGAACGACAACCCAAGATACGTGGCTGGCTTTTGGCCAGCCGTGATGGTCAAACAACAGGACTCATACCAGCTAATTATGTCCGAATACTTGGTAAAAGAAAAGGGAAAAAAACCTTAGAGATAGAGAAGATTGCAGAGCATCAATCCTCAGTCAGCAATACCTCTCTGGGTCAAGAAAGCACAACTGCTGGTGTTTTGGAAGAGCAAGAGGCTGCTTTTGAGGCTGCTTTTGTGGAAACAAACAAAACCCCTGTCAGATCAAACTCTCCTCCACTTAGTGAAAATAAAGAAGATTTTTGATGCTTGAAGATTTATCAGAAGTATTGGACTGCATTGGACTGTACTCACCAATAATACTTTAGGGTAGCCATTCAGTAGTAAACAGCAAAACACAATTATTGACAATATCCAGGTAATGTGCTATTCATACCTGGTAATAATATCAGTCATAAAGAAGTTTGTCATTGACTGTAAACCCTATTAGGTTCATTGAACATTAGGCAGTTGGATAAAGTATGCTAAGGTCCTTTGTATGATCGCAAACATTGCTGACTATAGAGTAAAAATACCAACTTCTGACCTGAATAAGTTGACACTAAGGCTTCAGATAGCTTTCTATCCTGAAGCTGTTTTTAAAGTCTAAAGAATCTGCTTCATATAGCAGCATTGTGGTGTATTGAGAAAAACTGTTTTCAGAGGTTTTGACTATACCTTCTGTCTGTCATTTTTGTACATCTTGTGAGATAAGGAAAATCTCTGATTCAGGAAGATAACTAGCAATAGGAAAACTTACAGGGTTGAAACTAATGTCTCCACTAAATAGAAACAAATATATATAATATGCTTAAAAAACCAAGCAAAAAGGCCATCTAATTGTAGTTCTAGGATATATACTGATAGATCTCTCTCTATATGCTTCATTATGAAAGCTGGTTTTTTTTTAAAATTGCTCTGTAGCATTGCATTTGAAGTCTGATGTAATCCTCTTAATTTGGATTGGAAGTTACTTGTTATGTGTTAAAAGCTATGCTGCCACTTGTTCTTCCCGATAAATTATGTAACAACATCTTTTTACTGAAACATGTTCTGTCAATAATACTTCAGAGGCTCAACCTCAGCATAAATTGGCAATATCTCTGTGTTTTAAAGTTAATTATGTCATGTTACATGCAGTCAGAGCCTAGTGATTGCTAAAACTGATAAATACATGTTTTCCTGTAGTTGGTTTCTTCACTTGCAAATGCTAACTATGTCATTTCACTTAACATTCTACTTAGTAAATCTGTAGTAATTTCTCTAGTAAGAATGTTGATCATGGCTTATGTATCCAAAATATGTGAGGTGTTGTTTACAAAGTCAGATTGATATGCTCATAAAAATCACATTAAATACAATACTGAGACCATGCCATTTGCAATAGCCAGGATAAAAATCTAAGTTTATTTTGAAGAAGGCTTCAAAAGTAAGTGACAAACTAACTTCTGGGTGAAATGTATTAGATGAAATATATAGACTTTGGAGTTCTGTAGTGCTGATAACTTAATTACAGTACAGAATAAAGATCTCAAATGAGAGTATCATACGCCGAAATATTTTTTTCACCATAGCATTTATGTTTTGTTAATTTGCTAAGGGCCTTAAGAGTATTTTCTTTTATTCTTTTCATTTAGTGAGGAAGCAATGCAGTAATTTCTAATTAAAATACTTGAATTTCTAATTTGGTATGATTAGAAGCTGAAAGCCAGAAAAATGAAAAACTAGGATTAGACTTGAAGGTAGGTCAGGTGGCAGGCCTGAGTAATCATTTGCACACATTTCTTCATTATTTACTTGGTTATAGGTTTGCATGAAACCCTGCAATGTAAATTGGTACTCCAGTTTTCCTCCAAAAATATGCTAGGAAATTTAAGTAAAGATTGGATCTTTAAAGACATGGATCAAGTAACTGAAATCAGTTTTTCTTGCCTACTGAAACTATCATCTGGTTGTAAAAAGGGTAGATTCCTGATTGTAGCTGACCTTCAAATCAAGGTTTAAAATACTTGATTTTTCTGTTATTTTACTATTATAAATGTGTTGAATTCTAATAAAAAGGATTACCCACTTTCAATAAAAAGTTGAATACTCTTGAATTTGATTGGTTTCACTACTTGGGAAGTTTGGGAAGTTGAATTTACAATAATCATTATCTGTGAATTTACTTCACTATAGGCACTGTTTTAACTATTGTTCGAAGTTTTGGTTGCAGCACCCCTATGGTCACATGATCAGAATTCCGTGCACTTAGGAATGCAAGAGCATTGCAACTACTCCCACCCAGCTATCTCTCCCCCCCCTCCTGGGGTGCTCTTTTGGCTGCTTGTCACTTTGCACTCTGTACCCCAGCTCACCTTTTCCACCTTGTTTCTGCTGCTGACCAGGCATATCAGGCTTTTAACTGCTGGGCTGCATGGACCTGGCTTCATGAGGTAAAAGGGAGGAGGGAGTACAAAGCAGCCTCTCCTTGAGTTGGAGTGCACCTTTTTGCTACACCCTTGACCTATAAGGGGCTGGCTTCAGAGTACAAAAAAAGGGAAGAAAAGTGCAGAGCAGCCAAAAGGGCAGAGATGGGTGAATGGGGGGGGGGGGGAAGTTGGAGGCAATTCCTTATCTTATTGAGGCTTGGGGATGGGAGGGACCAAGGCCAGAATGGTTTAGATTGGGGTTTGAGATTGTGATCACTAAGTGATATAGTCACATGATGTCTTGTTTTATAACCACCCTGTTTAACGACCAAAATTCTAATCCCAATTATGGCTCTAAATTGAGGGCTATCTATTTAATAACAAAGTAGCATGTACTGTATATGCATGTCAGTGTGAATCCTAACTCTGAACCATATGTGCTTTAGTGGAGCCAGAATGCAAATGTTTATAATGATTTAACCCTTAGTGAAGATTTTATCATGCATTTGGAGTAACTGTAAAATCTATTAAATTCCACTGAATTTTGAGTACAGCCTTGTTTTCTGTAAGGAATAGTAAAAATAGGTATCACAGTAAAAATAGGATATCAATTTGAAACAAAAATCAGTCTTACAACTATCATATGTGCTACTATTGGTATTATGTTCCACTCATCTTTTTATATTACACAGTATTGGTTGCTGTAATTGACCATTTTTGAAACCCAAAATAATACACAAAATATATTCTGATAAATATACATTTGTAACTTCTGATTTAGGTAAAATAAGGGTAATTGGGTCCAGGAAATCATTTTAGATAGTATTTTACACATTCTAATGCATTCTCCCACAATGTATTTATCATTTAAGAATGTGTGTATGCATGTACACAGATTCTTGAGATGATGGTGTTGAATAAAATGACAGTCGCTGTTAAATGTATGGCATTGGAGCAAAGTTGGTTACTATATTAATAGAAAATGTAAGATAAGATCCTAACTTCTACAGAGGGTCACCATTAAGTCCATAGTGGCAGACCTTCTCAGTTGTTTTCCTCCTTTACAATAGCATGATCCCAGAGATTAAATTCCCAGCTACTTCATCACATTGTAAAGTGATCTCAAAGCAGAAGCAAGTATGAAGCTATAGGGATAAGAAAAAGGGTTATATTTTTCAGTAGTTAGTATAAAACAAGATAGTTGCAAATAGATTGCCCTGCACACACAATAGTTATAATATGAGATGAAGATCTGCTCTCCACTTTTGAAAGAGGATCATTTACCTTATTGACAGTTAGTACTATCCACTCATCTGGAACTTAATTGGTGCATCCCTGTTTGTTATCCCATTTTGTTACTTGGAACAAGAAACTGGAGCATATGCATAGTTTCATTCAAGATTTCATTTCATAATCAGAACTATATCTCACTCAAGCCAAATTAATCTCAGGTGAATTTTGGCAAATCTGCCAGTAAAGTCTCAATGGATCATAATCCCAAATTTGTCATATAAGAGCAGGTTGGTCAGGTTGAAAATGTTCAGTCAACAGAAATTTTAAAGAGTCTGGGTGATGGTAGCATATAAAGGTAAAATAGGGTTAATATATTTTCTAATTATCATTTGCTTTCAGGCCTGTATTTGCTCTTAGATGCCACATAGCTACCTTGATAAGATTTCTAACTGAAGAAAATAAACATTGACTTGCAAGGTAAATTTTAACTACCCATTAAAAAAGACCGAGGTAAGATGGGTTAAGTTCTAGCTGCAAAGCCACATCCATTTTGCATCTTGATAGTAATATGTTTAATGAAGGCTACATTAGGGCAGCAAGTGACAGAAAACATGGCATGGGGCGCATGGGAGTCTACCTCTAATCTACGCCCTTTTCTAAATTGCTGTTTTCCTTCGCAATCAATCCCTCCCCAATCACTCCTTCCTATTCCGCTCTTCCATTTCCATTCAACCAGGGAGCGCCCTGACTGGAAAAAAATAGACCAGGGCTGCAATTACAGGGCGCTGTCGCTTGTTGCTAGGCGACCAGACGCGAAAGGGCAGGGCGGAAGAAAGCGTGCGAGGAGAGGCTCGAGCAGCGAAGGCCGCTGCACTGCGACAAAAACGAAAAGGAGGAGGCGCGCGTGCGCTAGCCCTCCAGGTTTGCTATAGGCTTGTTGGGACCCCGGGAAGGCGAGGTATAGCGAGGGGAGGCGCGTGGATTGGCTACTTAGGGTATGAATGACTGAATATTTCCCTTCCCCGAATCGCTCGCTCTCTCTTGATCAGAAAAGGGCGGTATTAAGAGACTGAGCGGACTGTCAAAGGGCTAAGGAGGCTGGCTGGCAGAGCAGGTGGATGAGCGAGAGCGCGGGTGGGTGAGTGAGTGGGAGCTATAAAAATGGCACAATTCCGTTGCCTCCCAATTTAGTATAAGTGACTCGGATGGAGCAGCAGCTTCCCCAATTCATGATGCATTTGATTGCATGGTATCTTAGATAGTGGTGTATCTAAAAAGGTTCATTTAAAAAAAATACTGTGAGTCTCTTGATTTCCAATGTTTTTTAATAGTAAAATTCCTAAAAGAGGAGAGGTTATGAAGCTATTGTTAGACTTCAGTAAATGAATTCCTATAGGGATTTTTAAATATATACTGTATGTATGTATATATTACAGTTGGATGTATAGTCGCCCAGATATTTAGACAAGACTTGGCATTTTTAGCCTGGGATGGGTAGGTGTTGTTTGATAGTGCTAGAGGTACGGTCACAAGTGTAGCTGCCTTTTGCAATTGACTGGTGGTAATTTTGACAGTGCTAGTAGTGTTTAAGGTGGCTCAAGATGCTTTGGGATTGAATCCAAAGCTATTACCATGGGTACTTAGTTTTGCTTTCTTATTTACAATCCTGAGGATTGAAAGCTGAACAAATGAAGATGTTTGAGCAATATTTGTATTGCCTCGAATGTTTATATGTACCTTAGAATAAAAAAATATAACTTCTTACGATAACAAAATGGGAGAAGTCTCAGGATTTGAGGAGAGAGGGTTGCGTATTTGCACTTGTGTGTTTGATATCCTGAGAAGTGTATAGATTGAAACATTCTCTCCATTTTGTGTGGATAAACTGGTAGCTGCTGCTCAGTGGGTTGGAGTGATTCAGGCTTTCTTGTCTTCCATTGCATAAAAGGGGGTGGGGAGGATGAAGAGATGAAGGAAGATTCAAAGAACAACAACAAAAAATTTCAACTGATAGCAAGGATGGATCACGTTCAGTTTAGGATGCTGTATTCTCTAAACTTAGAATTGAACAGAGTGAGCTTTCTAAAAATGTGTGATAAAGTTGACGCTGAAGTTCTGCCTCCACTCAAGTTATAATTTGCTTCTCTCTTATGGTACTATTGTTGCTTAGGTTTGTACAGTGCTTTCTCTATATATTCAATTTACAGGAATTTACCTATTGGTTTGCAAGCAACACTGATTCTTTTGAAGCGTACATCAGGTAATTGATACTATCTATGTTCTTCCTAATATTTAATTTTGGATCTGTTTATGCAATTGGGGCTTAGGCTGTCAGGAAATAAATGAAGGATAAGAATTTAAAGAAATACTAGACATTGGAAAGATGCTTCCTGCAACTAAATAGTTACTGCAAGAACTGCAGGTAAGCCAAGGAAACTAGCTAAATAGTGATGTATATTATGGAATGCTTCGTTTTTTCAGTTTTTGTACTGAGAAAGACTTTTTGTTTTAAGAATATAGTGCTTTATGCATTTATATTTAACATCACTAACTTATTTTTTAAATAAACATTTTACAGGACTACAAGGGTTTTTTATCATTTCCATGTTCAAATAAGGCTTAAATTGTTTGAGAGAATTTATATTTCTTCACAAAAGTACAGGACAGAAATTAGAGTGGAATTCCTGCCCTTAAAATGCACGCAAAGAAGAAAACCTGTACTCTAAATAATTATGTGGCAGATAATCTCCAATTGCTTCATTTTTTTTTTTTTACTTTTAGTCAAATAATGGGTCTGTGTGGGTAGAGATGTTTACAGTTAGTGACAATATTTTGTACTATGGTATTAGCTTTTTATTTTTGGTCCCCCTAATAAGGGTTCTCTGCTCTCCAAAGATATACCATACAATATTCAATTGCCGAGTTGGAAGGGACCTTGGAGGTCTTCTAGTCCAACCCCCTGCCTAGGCAGTAAACCCTATACCATTTCAGACAATTGGCTATGCAACATCTTCTTAAAGACTTCCAGTGTTGGGGCATTCACAACTTCTAGAGGCAAGCTGTTCCACTGATTAACTGTTCTAACTGTCAGGAAATTTATCCTCAGTTCTAAGTTGCTTCTCTCCTTGATTAGTTTCTACCCATTGCTTCTTGTTCTACCCTCAGAATAGCTTGGAGAATAGTTTGACTCCCTCTTCTTTGTGGCAACCCCCGAAATAATGGAACACTGCTATCATGTCTCCCCTAGTCATTCTTTTCATTAAACTAGACATGCTCAGTTCCTGCAATCATTCTTCATATGTTTTAGTCTCCAGTCCCCATCCTTGTTGCTCTTCTCTGCATTCTAGAAAGAGTCTCCACATCTTTCCTACATCATGGCGACCAAAACTGAATGCAGTATTCCAAGTGTGGCCTTACCAAGGCATTATAAAGTATTAACACTTCACGTGATCTTGATTCTATCCCTCTGTTTATGTAGCCTAGAACTGTGTTGCTTTTTTGGCAGCTGCTGCACACTGCTGGCTCATATTTAAATGGTTGTCCACTAGGACGCCAAGATCCCTCTCAGAGTTACTACTATTGAGCAAGGTACAACCTATACTGTACCTTTGCATTTCGTTTTTCTTGCCTAAATGTAGAACCTTACTCTTTTCACCATTGAATTTCATTTTATTAGATAGTGCTCAATGTTCAAGTTTGTCAATATCCTTCGGTATCTTAAACCTATCATTTGGAGTGTTGGCTATTCCTGCCAGCTTAGTGACATCTGCAAATTTGATGAGTTCCTCATTTATTCCCTCATCCAAATCATTGATGAAGATGTTGAAGAGTACTGGGACTAAAACAAGCCTTGGGGTACTCCACTGCATACTTCCCTCCATGTAGATGCAGTTCCATTGAGGACTACACGTTGAGTGCGGTTGGTCAGCCAGTTACGAATCCATCTTGTGGGGGATTCGTAACTGTTTTGAGTCAACTCCCCCTTTCTAGAACTTTGCAAGGTGATTTGTCCGTAAAGATGTCTTTAATTCTCAGTCCTTTAATATTTATTCTTATAATGTTCATTTCATAAAAAGTCTCATAGTCTTTAAAGTGACATATAACCTATGCCTTTTCCCAAAAGTCTGTGCACTCATTGGGATGAAGTGTTCAGTATAGTTGGTCCTTTTCTAGTTGCTGCAGAGCCCAAGGTCAAACTCTTTAATTCCAGGCAGGACTCCCATCTGGATATATGATAGTTGCTTGTGATCCTAGCAATTGAATGATAGTCCTCTTGTCTGCTTGTAATAGCTGTCTGGATGGGGTTACGCTGCTTCTGTACTTCCGCACATCCTTGAAAATGCCAAGATGTGGCTCAGTTATCACATTGCTGGCTTGGATGCCTTTGAGCAAATGTATGAGTGAATGTCTGAATGCATGAAGGAAGTGGGGGAAAGTTTGTCTCTATGACTGCAGCTAATTATAAAAAGAGCAAATATGAATCCCAACTTCATCCCGTCACATTCCTTCTTTAAACAATTTGTTAATTGTTTTGTTCTGCACTGCTCTTTGACCAAAGTAAAGTTTGACTGCCAGTTGCTTAGTTTATTGTATCCCCAGTTGTTTTCAGGTAAATATTTTTTTCCAGGTAAATATTTTTTTTCAGGTAAATATTAATACTAGGACATTTCCTATATGTGGCTGAATTTTCTCCAATGTTATCAGATGTCAGATGCTGGGTGCATTTTTATCTAAAGAAAGCTGAACTCTCCTTACAGGTTACATAATAGCTACTATATAATTTGGCAAACCAAAATTCTTTAAACAGTGTGAGAATTTTTAAATTTTCTTGTCTTTTCCAGTGCCAAAAAATGAACCGTGGATATATAGAAAATAATAATGTCCCACATGACAATAATCAAATGGTTTTGGATATGATTCTTTGTTCTTTAATTGGGGTTCCTCAACCTATCAACTGGGAAAATGTGGCAAGATTGGTTCCAGGGTATTCATCCAAAGAGGTAGGCTTCTTTTTCATCTCCCAACTTTTAACAGAAAAGTTGTTTCTAAGCAAGTTCAAATTGGAAATGTTGTTTACTTAATTTACTTAATAACTTTCTTATAGTAGATGGGTTGTATGTTTTGTGTTTTGGGGTTATGTTTTGTTGCTGTTTTTGATATTCTGTGTTTTATCTTATTTGTACATTGTCAAACATCTGACTAGACTATAATAGGATGGAAATCTTATCTATGTATAAGTAGTTCTTGACTTATGACCAATTGCATAACAATCTTTCAAAGTTATAACAAATCTCCCCAGAGCTATTTACAACCATTTTTAGAGTTACAATTACCATCATATATTCCAGAATCACGTGATCACATTTGGGGCATTTGGAAATTGGTTCACCTTTACAGGTATTTGCAGCATCCTGTAGTCATGTGATCACGATTTTGATCCCCCCCCCTTAGTTTCCAGCACTTCCAGTTCACTGCAAAAAGCACCCATTGTGGAAAATAGATTTACTTAATGATCATAGCATTCGCCTAATGACCACCACAAAAAAAATGTCATAAAATTCACATCACCTGATGCCTTGATTTAAAACTGCAACAACTTATAACTGTAACTGTAGGCTCAATTATGGTCATATATTGAGGACTACTTTTATGTACGTTCAAGCCTTTGGAGAAGTTGTCAGGATGTTATGACATGTTATCTGTTGTGATACCAAAGGTTGCTTACCCTGTATTTTCAGAATTTATACTTTGAATTGTTAACAAAGTGTGATGCTCTAGAACACGGGTATCAAACCCGCCACATCATGTTGCCATCATGTGACGTATTTGACAGTTTTTTTCCCTTCGCGGAGCTGGGGTAGGCGTGGCCCACACGTGATGCATCTGGCCTACGGGCCGTCAGTTTGACACCTCTGCTCTAGAACAATGTTTCATGTCAGTCTTGCTGTCTTAGCATATTTGTATACTAGTTATTATCTTAATCACAGTTTATATATTTTCCTGATTTAACAAATTACTATATCCTAATCATGGTGATTTCAGTTGTAATAAACTATAATACAAAAATTGTTTAAATGTAGCTTTTCATATTTCTGTTATGGCTTATGAATGGGGCCCTAACTGAGAGATCAGTTGTATACTAAGTAGGTCACTCATACATTTCCTTCTGAAGAATTTATGTTTGTAGAATTGAACAAAGCCTTTCCTCTGATGGGCAAAACCTCCTGTCCCTCCCCTCATTTCCCACCCACCCCTACTGCAGTTTTTTTTTTACCAAGCTTTTTCCACCTGAAAACTTCTTCCCCAACCACCTGATCATTCCCGCATTTTGCCTGCCTGTTGTATGGGCAATTTACTCCCTTCATTGAAGCCAGGACATGAAAGCAGCACTCCAGTCCTACCTCAGGTACCTACTCTCAGGCACTCATGTTGCTCCCTGAAGACAAACTTCTAACTCCATCCAATCCAGCAATCAAGTTCTAGCCACTCTTTGCAGCACCTTTGCAGTCCAGAACCTCACGCAGACTGATTTCTGACTACTGTTTTGTAGATCACATTTTTGGCTACTGAAGATTTTGGAGAAGGTAAAAAGTCACGTGAAAGGACATGACCCAGTCGATATTTGATAGCTGATTTTCAAGACGCTTTTGACCAAATTCCATATGAAAAACTTTTGAGTAAACCTAATAGGAATGAAATATCAGATACTATCAGATACAGATACTGTTATGGATTCTAACTTACTAAACAAAGCAAAAAGAACCCGTACAAATATTAGTAGAGCAAAGTAAGAAATGAAGACCCTTGAGGGTCTTTGTTGTGATGGGAGCTTTTCAACTTATACATGATACGATCATGTATGATCTTGATTTAAGGAAAAACAGTGAGCTAGCTAAGTTTGCAGGTGATACAAAACCAATCTATTATAGGTGATTAAAAAGAAATGTGACTGTGAAGAACTCCGGAAGGAAGTCTTTAAAACAGATAAATGGCCAAGCAAATGACAAATTGAATTCAAGTAAATATGAAGAGATTGTTAGTGCAACCCATCAGCCCAGGTGCATATATTCACTGATGGAATCTAAGCTGTCTGCAACCACTTGGGGAAAAGAATTTGTGGCCTTCACAGATATGCAGCAGCTATGAAAAATGAAAATTTCCTACAAAGGATCCTTATGAAACTAAGCCATTCATGTTGTAAACAGGAATAATTTCAGAAGAAGGCAAGTGAAATGATCATAGGGTTTAAACATTCTTTTTAGGAGACAATCCCCCCCCCCGCCAAATTATTTGGGCCTTTAGCTTAAAATACAGGCAGCTGAAAAAGTACATAATTTATGGGCTTGATGATTAAAAAGGGTAAAATATTGAAAGAAGGGAGCCATGGACTAAGTGCAAAGCAGGGATCCCCAACCCCTAGTCCATGGAACGGCACTGGTCTGCGGCGTCCAGCAATGGGCCCGCAGAAACAAGCAAGGGCCCATCCACAGAATGCAGGCAGCACACAAACCCACACCCCCTCCGGTCCACGGGAAAATCTCTCTCCACGGAATCAGTCCTTAGTGCCCAAAAGGTTGGGGGCCTCTGGTGTAAAGAGAGAATACAGTACACATGGATTATAACTGCTGTAAAGAACATTGGAAGGTACATCTTTTTTCCTTTGTTCTCTTTTTTTAAAAATTCTATCTGTTCGTGACTTTTCTTTTACTTTCTTTTCATTTTTCCTATTACTTTGCCAAAAACATATAAAATTAATTTTAACAAAGAATGATAATTGAGAATATAAAATCATAAAGTGCATAAAATGCACATATAGGGAGTAAATTTTCTCCCTCAGAAAATTAAGATCAGGAATTATCTAATAAAAGTTTATTGAAAGGAAAATTGGAGCAGGAAATAATAGGTAACTAACCCCTAAACCTAACCTATAAAATTCTTTGTCACAAGATGAATCTCACTAATTTACATATATTTAAAAGGGGATTGAATATATTCATAGAAATTTTTTTATGAACTTGGGGTTTTCCCCTTGAAAACTTTGTTATATCTAGGTTGAGTTTCTAAATCGGGCGTGTCCAGTCTGTAGTCCATGGGCCACATCCAGCCCTGGACAGCAGATAGTAAAAATATTTTTAAAGAAGTTTGTTATTTATAGACATTAACTATATTATATATATTTTATGCAGTCCAAGACAATTCCTCTTGACTCATTGTGGCCCAGGCAAATCAAAAGGTTGGACAACCATGTTCTAAATATTACTTAGAGCAAAACAATAACAGGAGAAGGATTTGTCTCCATTTCTTGCTTGAGATTATGTCAGAAGCATCTGAGGATGGATCTTGGCCTGGTTCAGAGGGATTTCTAATATGTTATTAATTATTGGTCAGCTCTCAGCATCCTAGGCAAGGTAAGATGTCTAACTAAATATACTTTACTATATTTTGACAGTGTGCAAAAAGATTTGATGAGCTGAAAAGCAATGGAAGTTCTCCAGTGGATAACCAGTTCAATCCACTAATGGCCAGTGGTGCGAAACCTGTGGAAACACTAGCTGGTTATATTAAATCATCACTTCTTGATACTCAGGATGAGTTACAAGAACCCTCTAGTGAAAATGATGCAATTTCTTTAAATGGTAGGCTTTAATCACTTCTGCTGTTGTGTTTATAGAATTATGCATGTTATTTTTCTCCAGTTGATATATCAATTGCTTTTGCTCTATATATCAACTATATATCACTTTTCAGATTAAACCAGAATGGATTTTTAAAATTAATCTTGGATTTCTTAAAATGTATATCCATTTTCTACCAAACATTTTGTGGCTTTAAAACAAAAAAAGAAAACTTGACTTCTTGGGACTACCCTTAAAAGTAGTTAAAACAATTAGGCCTCAAAACTATATCATACTTCTGTTATTAATTGGACAGCACCATACTAATTATTTATTATAGGCAGAAGCTAGTTTGCTTTATGAAACTTGTATGACCCAAGCTGTAATGAACCCTTTATCAGCATTTTTAAAAAATGATGCTTTCCAAGAACGTTGCCAACCAATTTATAGTCTATAAACCAAGGAAGCTATATAAACCATACAAGGAACCTACCAAGAATTTAAGGCATATATAGTAGGTATGTAATATACAGGTAGGCCTCGATTTAGGATTGCAGTAGGGACTGGAAAATTTATCATTAAGCAGTGCAGTTGTTAAGTAAGGCCACAAACAATTTTATTGTTTGCTCAGAAATCATGTGAGACTGACTGGTGACATCCTGCTGGCTTCCCCATTGACTCTGCTTGTCAGAAGCTGTCTGGGAAGGTTGCAAATGACAATCATCTTACTACAGGGTGCTGCAACTGTTGTACATGTGAACTAGTTGCCAAGTGTCCATATCATGAATATGTGACCACAGAGATGCCGCAATGGTTTAAGTGCAAGGAGCAGTCCTAAGTCACTTGTTCAACTCCATTGCAACTTCAAACAGTCACTAAACAAATGGTAATTAAAGGACTACTACCTGTAGTACAATGTTTAGAGTTTGAAGACAAGCTTTCAGATGTTCTCAGGGGTGGCTGAGAAAAGGCAACTGAGAATGATACTATTGCTACTCAAGATAACGCTAGGTGCTAAGTACTATACAAGCTGCTCAGAGACCATGTCAAAAATATTATCATATAGTATATATCCCATGATGCTTACACAAACTGCATATGTGTAGGTCGATAAAAATAAGGCACAATAAGAGAGCAGAATGAGTGAGCGAAAGAGTGTGCAAGGCGGCAAACTCAAGCATGTTCTATAAACAACTGTGTGATGAGACAGTGGAAACTGTGAGAAAAGAAAGATTCTACATAAGAATTATGTGGCAAAATCACTTATCTCCTCCTGAAATCTCCTGATTTATGTAAGTGAGAAGGAAAGAGTCTGGAAATTAGAATTTACCAGCCAAAACCTGACTACATATCTATTTAGGATATTAGCAGCTAGACCAGTGTTTCTCAATCTTGGCCACTTGAAGATGTCCGGACTTCAACTCCCAGAATTCCCTGGCTGGGGAATTCTGGAAGTTGAAGTCCGAACATCTTCAAGTGGCCAAGGTTGAGAAACACTGGTCTAAACAAATCTGTCATAGAAATAACATAGATGAAGAGTTATCCCTCTTGGTATTGAGTGCTGTTCTTTTCAGGGATTTGTTTTATACATAATTTACTGGGAATCAACAGCAATTTTATTTTACCTGTCCTGTTGATAATCAGAGATTTAGTATTATCATTTGGGGGGGGGGGGATTAAAAGCACTATGTTAAATAAGAAATGCTGGTTTTCCTTGTCTCGTGAGTGGAGATAAACTCTGAGATTAAAAAGATTTGCTCATTTACTTTTCTTCTACTTGGGTTGTGCTAATTTTTTTTAAAAAGCCTCCCTCCCTGACAATGCATTAAAAGTATTCATTTAAAATTTAAATAACTATCACACCATTCCTTTGACTATGGGACACTGCTTACCACACATGAGAAGTACACATCTCAACATTATGACCTAATGCTTTTTCTCCCCACTTGTGTTTAAGGAAAGTCAAGTATAGCTTCCTCAAGGAATTGCTCTTCAGAAAGTGAAAAATGCCCAGCACTTAAAGGTGGAGAAAATGCTGATGAAACTGAAGGGTAGGAAGATGGCTGTTTCATTTTAAACAGCTAGATTAACCTTAGCCTTTTTGATGGGTACTTATATACGTCTCTATATTTTGTGGAATCTCAGAGGGAGGGATTGGTGTTTCTGTGGGGAGCATTGGCTTGCTAAAGGAAAAAAGAAATATTCAAAATATGTGTTCCTTGTGAAAAATAAATTTGCTCAGGTCTAAAAATATTACAAATGACCATATCGTAGCCTATCCAATTAATTTCAGTTTTGAAAACATTCCAATTCTGGATCCCTTAATATTTACATAATTATAATGTGTTTTAGGGTTTAGTAAAACAGTATTAGATTATAGCCGGGGAATAGAATTGCAGAAGTAAATGTTTAGCCAGGGTGACAAGAGTACTGTTTCTCTGAATTATCTTGGCAAATGGAATTATGAGTTTTTAATGTGTCATTTTTCAATAAGGGACGTTTCAGTTGTGAAAAGACACTGATTCCACAGTGAACTTGAAAAGTATCAGTGCCAGCTTTCTCTTTCTTCTTTATTCAGTGAGTCTTTGAAAGTTTGCACACTAAGCTATCTCTCCAAAACGCAGTCTTTTCAAGGAGTCAATGTACTGTAAACACCAACAGATTCATAGCCTCCCTTTGCTTGAGTACAGATTTTATCTAAGAGGAAATATCCAAAAATGGTCTGCAGTATTCAGGAGTTCTGTGACCAATTATCTAGGGTGGTGGTGGGGATTTACCATTGTGTTTGTAAAAAGCAAACAGCTCTTATAAGCCTTGAAACCTTTCCTTCTAACCAAATGAATTTTGCTAGGAGTGAAGGTTTCAGTGTGTGACAAACATTCACTGTCTGCCAGGTCTTCTTCATTCATTTGCACAGACTTCAAGTATTTTTTTCCCTACATTTCTTTTCTTCTTTCTCTTCTGCTTTATAAACCTCAGTATATATTTTTTTAAAATCTGTATACAATACAATACAATACAATACAATACAATACAATACAATACAATACAATACAATACAATACAATACAATAGCAGAGTTAAAAGGGACCTTGGAGGTCTTCTAGTCCAACCCCCTGCCTAGGCAGGAAACCCTATACTGTTCCAGACAAATGGCTATCCAACATCTTAAAGACTTCCAGTGTTGGGGCATTCACAACTTCTGGAGGCAAGCTGTTCCACTGATTAATTGTTAGAAATTTCTTTAAAAATCATATTGTAATTAGAATAGATAAGCAAGGTAATGTAATTTTTTTAACATGTTTGTAATTAATAAAGGACTAAAAGCAGCAATTTCTTGTGCTTTTTGTATTCAGAAGACAGTTTTCAAGGGAATCCAATAGAGTGAGCTAATTGTTAACCCTATTGGATTAGATTTGTGTGAACATAGATTCAAATTCCCACTCAGCAATAAAGCTTCTTGGATGGGTTTGAGACCAACAACATTTTTGGAATAATTAATATTACTGGACTATAATAAGAATAAAATTGGAATGAAGAAGAACTATGTATGTTGTCTTGAATTTTTGAAGGGAATGAATAGATAAAAAAACTGTATGTCCAATTGTAGAGAAAATGGGTTCCACCACAAAACCGCGGACGACAAAATCGCGGTCGACGAAAGCGCGCATTTGACGTCATCACAGCGCGACGAAAACATCGTGCTGTGATCGAAAAATGTAAAAATAAAGCGAAAACCTTACCCTAACCCCCCCAAACCTAACCCTAAACCTAACCCTTAACCTAACCCTAAATCTAACCCTAAACCTAACCCTTAACCTAACGCTAAACCTAACGCTAACCCTTAACCTAACGCTAAACGTAACCCTAACTCTCTAAACCTAACCCTAACCCTTAACCTAACCCTAACCCTAAACCTAACCCTTACCTTTATGTGAATCGGCTTGCTTTAATTTAATTTTTATTTCAATTTTTAATTTTTTTCGTCGCACTGTGATGACGTCAAATGCGCGCTTTCGTCGATCGCGCTTTTGTGGACCGCGGTTTTGACGGGTCACGGAGAAAATGAAAATCCAGACTACATACCTGGTTCTATTCTTTCTTTCTTTCTTTCTTTCTTTCTTTCTTTCTTTCTTTCTTTCTTTCATTCATTCATTCACTTACCTATTTACTTACTTATTTATTTGGTTAGTTAGTTAGTTAGTGTGGCTACTCATTTCAACAAGTAAGTGTAGATGATAAAATTAAAAAGAAAATAAAAACAATTACAACAATATAAGAATTGAAATACATAGCAGCCAAGAATAAATCAAACATAATCATTAAAATAACCTAAAATCAGGTTCCTGCGTACACCTGGGGTCCTGGCATGGACACAACTTTAAGGACCTTTAAGGAAAACCCAGCAGGGTTGGGGCCATCCTGATCTCTGGAGGGAAAATGTAACAAAAAGCAGGGATTATGACAGAAATAAAATCACCTTCTTGGCCTCGCCAACTGGCATTCCTTGAATCCTAGCCAATAGGACCCAAGCATGACCATTCTGTCTGATTTTTCCAAATGCTGTTTAAGTTTTGTTCGGAGCAGATCCTTGATAGTTCTTAAGAGCAGTTCAGTGAACTACTAGTAATGAATGCAACTGTGTTTAGATATTTCTGTTTGGGCAAAAGATTTGTATGCGAATAATAGGTCTGCATGCTGCTATTGTGTCTTGAGGCACACAGAATATAAGCAAATTTAGAACAATTATATCATAAAAACAAAAGTTAGAAATATGGGGATATAAAAAGGACTAATGTTATAAAGGAGATTTGTTTAGGGAAGTAAATTATTATCATTATTATAGAATTAATATTATTGAGCTGAATATTAGTGTAAACATTTTGATTATGATTTCCTAAAAATAATTGTACCCAGACAACACACTGTTTGATTGAAATTGAATTTTTATATTATATAAATAAAACAGAAAACAAAACAAAAAAGAACATAAGCAAATTAAGCATGTTCATAAGTGTTTCACTTTACTTAATTTTACTCTGGAGAAATAGAAAGAAACTATACTGGTTTGTTTCCCAATAAAGATGTATTTTATCCATCTCCATAATTATGGGGGATTCTTTTATTGCTTCTTATCAAACATAGCTACAGTGTGCTTTAAATGCATGTTTACCCAGCTCATGATATTTTAGTATTCAATTATCCTTTTCCTACTTTAGTGTTCCTTAACTTTCATACATTAAAATATCATTATAATCCATGTTGTTTGTCTCATGAAAGTATTATACAAACAATTAATGTGTACATTTAAGAAAATTAATTTCCATAACAATAAAATTGTACCTAAATTTAAATTTGAACAATAATTTTCACAAATTATTCTAATATTCTAGATAATGAAAATAATATTCCTCCCTATGATTTTTCCCTTTTAAATAAAGGCCAAATATGGTGATCCATGTGTGTGATGAAGCAAAAAATCTGAAGGAAGATTTTGTTTGTCCACGAGATCTATTGATTTCTGAAATGAAGTACTTTGCCGAATATCTATCAATGGATGCCCAACGCTGGGAAGAAGTGGACATTTCAGTTCACTGTGACGTTCACATCTTTAACTGGTTGATAAGATATGTTAAAAGGAATACTAAGGAATATGAGGTTGATGAAATACCCACCTTAGGTAAAAGAAAATATATTCATTTTTGCCACGCATTTTTTGAAAACCTGACTCCTACATCAGTCCAAAAGTCTGATTGCAAAAATGGCTTTGAAAGGTGATTTTCCTTTCCTGTTCTGCTTTTGAAAGCCTAATCTCTACTAATAGGGAAAGCTGAAATAAGATACAAAGTTTAATGGGATTCATGTCTTACACAATGAGTATAGAACAAGTGCTACACAACTTAATTTGTTAACAGTAGTTAAGAAGTCGGGGATTCCCATTTAACCTCCTTCATTTTCATGCATAGATTCACAGTTTCCTTTGGCGAAATAATTATGGCTCTGTTATTTTGCACTCTGTATACAGAAACCACCCAATCAAATTTTGGATTTGATCCAGAAATGTGGTAATGATGTGTTCTGATTTACTCCATAGCTAATCTAATCTAATGTAATCTAAATTAGCGCATGGATTTGATGCAAATGTTTAGGATGAAGGATATCAAAGTTACTAAAAATTGATGCAGAGCTTTCTAAGTACCCTACTTTAAAGTCTGGTTTCTAAAGGTTACTACTTATAACCTTTTTAAAGATAGAATGTGAAAAAATGATAATGATAGCCTGAATGGTGAAAAATTTCTGCCCCTATTTTAGGAGGAGAGAAGAAGTGTGTGTGTGTGTGTGTGTGTGTGTGTGTGTGTGTGTGTGTATATGTATATGTGTATATATATATATATATATATATATATATATATATATATATATATATATATATATATATATAAACATACATACATACATACACATATACACACACATATACACACACACATACATACATACATACATATATACATACATACATACAAACACATCTCTGTATGTCTGTGTTTGTCTCTGTGTGTCTTGTGTGTTTATGAATATAAAAAGATAAATAGTGCTAGGGACGAGTAACAAGGGGTCCTTGCTGCTCTCTGAGCTTGATTGTTTCCTTGCAGACATTTTATTATCAAACTAGGTAACATCATCAGTGCTAGTTAGAGAGTGAGGTTTGCTATCTTTTTATACACCAGTGGTTTGCCCTGTCAGTGTTGGTAGGAATAGTTTTGGTGGTTCCTTGATTGGGTAGAACACTCTTGATACCATCAATCAAGATTAATTCCAGGAGAAATCAGTAGAAGATTAAAGTATACACTCAGCTTTCCCTTCACTGAATTCATGGTATTAATACATTTACGTGATTCTGACTTAATCAAACAATTTTTAGCATTTTAGCATTTTTTCTTTTAAAAAAAATATTGTTCAAGTAGTTGTTAGTGCTCACTTATGCTCTGTATAGCACATGTTAAAGTTTGCATAATAGAGTAAATGCAGCATATTTATTTAATTGAAACTGGAGGTGGCAATAGAAGGGAGCATGCTATCCACAGGCCCTATTTTTCCTTGGTTTCTTACGTCTTGTAACATTGCACTACAAACTTTTGGGAGCAGAATTCTAACCTTTAAAAAAGGTTAAAATGCATGTGTTGTATTTCTTCTAAGCTTAACAACCATTTTGTCAAAAAAGACCCAACAGCAGTTCCCACCTCCATTCCTTAAATATAACAAACAAACAATTGTAGTTCTGCTTTTTTAGATGAACTCACCAAATCACTCCCATGACCCTCAGAGGCTTTGTCATCAACATAATCATCTGTAAGAGTTCTGGCTATATAAAGATTGCCTATACCCAGTTTAAAACCAGGTCTTTCCTTTCCTTGCTATATATAAAGGAGGAAACACAACTATTTTTAGATCATGAAAGGTTTATTTCCAGGGTGGAAAATAATAGGCTAGATTAGCAATGCTAGTATGAAAATTACAGGTATTTGTGAGGAAATTGGGCTTTCCAATATTGCTTTGTTTTCAAATGTGATTTTGATCCAGCTTTATATCTGATCTAAAGTACAAACAATGTTTAAAACTAAGTGCGCTCTCATACTGTCTAATTTATAAGGGACTGAAGTTAGATATATCGAAACTTGAAACTGGTCTTCTGTTCAACTCAGCTTTCAATATTGAGAGCCCATCCCTCTCTGAAAACAGACAATTTTGTCTTCAAAAAAAGAAAGATCGATAGCTTGAAACTCAAAATTCTACACTATGAATACATTTTATAACACATTTAAAATGTCAGGTTTTAAATTCTGAACCTTAGCTTGAGATAGTTATTTTCTTTCTTTAGTTTCTTCCTGTTGTGGGGCTTGCTTTGTCATAATAATGTGAACTGTAAAAATCTACTCTATTATTTCTGACTGCATACCATGTTTCCTCAAAAATAAATCAGGGTCTTATTTTCTTTTGACCTCCGAAATAAGCACTTGGCATTATTTTCAGGGAGGTTTTATTATTTTTAAGGTGCAGCAGGCAGCAAGCGTGGTCACCTCAGGGCTGCTGCTGTGTTGCAATATTTTCGGGGAGGGCTTATTTTCAAGGTAGGGCTTATTTTAGCACATGTGCTCAAAAGCCTGATTAGGGCTTAATATCCTGGGAGGGCATATTTGGGAGGGGGGAAGGGTATTAGGATAAAAATTAGTAAGAAGCAAATAATTATTTAGCATTAAATTATTAAGCAGTTTAATTATTTAGATATAGATTTAAATAGAATGGAAAAATCTAAATTATACAAGCATAATACAAGATCAAGGTAGTTGATAATAGGGCCCAAAACAAATCTCCATACTTTCTCTTATTCCATTTTTATGGAAGATGGATTTTCTGAAGCAAGACATCTTTTATAATGTTTCCTTTGATTATTATTTTTTTAACTCTCTGGCAATATTTGTAAATCTGACAACTTTTCAATTTGTTATCTTGGTCTTTTTTAGAACCAAGCAATGTCATTTCAATACTTATTTCCTCTGAATTCCTGAAGATGGATTCTTTAGTGAGTATACTATGGCAATAAGCATTCTGTATCTTTGGTGTTCTAAATTCATCTAGAATAAGAACATACAGAGTTGATCTGTGTGGTCTGAAATCCCCTTGTAAGTATTATTCCATTACAGTTCTGGGAGCTACTTGGCATTATAGCACCCTCTCTTTCTGTGAACTACCCAGGAATATGATCAGCTTTATAAATCTAATAAATAAATAAATAATGCAGTGGTTTTGCAAATATTTTATCTCTGTGGTATTTGGATGCTATATTCATTTCAGAGATTATGGTCATATACAGTAGATCTTTACTAATAGCTACAAATTGCTTATAGTTATCTTCTTTTTTCTCCATATCTTTTAAAAAAAAACTTAAATCCTTTTATTCCAAATCAAATAATATTTGGTATTAGAAATGCCTCATGTTGGCTTTTATGGAGAAAATCAATGTGATTGCTAAGAACCAACACCAGCTTAATGGTACACAATTAATCCAGCTGGTTTAAGCAAGAATCTCAATTTAACATTAAATCTTTCTTGATGAGTCTCTCTGTGATATTTCCTAAAGCAGGAACTGCAGAAGTTTATAGAACCTTTAAAAAGATCATGACTTGCCTTAATTTCTAAGCTCTTAAAAATGTAGACTGTATTATCCAAATATTTGCTAAGCAAAGATGACAGTATATCAATTCTTTATATGCATGTCCCTGTCTTGCAACATTGTTATACTTTTGTTTACAAATGTATAATTAGAGTTACTTGAATAAAGTGCTTAAAAACCAGTTTAGATTTGGAGATGGGACATGTTATCATCCAAAACAATTAGCTTCATGTCTGTTGAAATGCTGTAAAAAATAAGGCTATATGATGTCCAATTGTATGCAAGTTATGTTCAAAGATTAATTAGTGTAGTATAAAATCTTTACCATTGTTAAGAATCACCAAACCTACTGGGATTGCTGGGCCGGAGGGCGATACCAGTTTTAGGAGAAGTGTCTCAGACACCAAGAAAAAAATTCCCAGTTTGTAGGATTGCATCCCATCCAGCAACAATCCAGGCAACAATAGATTTTGTCTTCTGCTAGTAATAAAGCGGAAAACAATTTCTGTGTTTATTGCTCATTGCACATACATAAAACTTGAGAAGGTTTTCATGCTTGAACTGCAAAAAATAACCAGTGGTGTAGGGATACACAGAAAACTCTTAGTACCCTGCTAATTATTGTCTGGATTTTTCCAGTCCCAAACTAGAGGTGGGTTCCTACCAGTTTGGACTGGTTCGGCCGAGTAGGTAGTAACCCGGCTGGCCATGCCCCCGAACCATTTCTATTGGCGGCGTCTATGGCAGCGCCATCTTGTTTTTTACTTCTGCGCATGGGCAGAAGCATTTTTAACTACTGCGCATGTAGCATGTATCAACACATCTCTGGGTGGACTGGTAGTAGAAGCCAGAACCCACCCCTGCCCAAAACTATTGCTCAAGTTAGAGGGAAACAGTAGTACAGGGTAGCAATAGTCAAAGAAATGGCATCAAATAATCAGGCTCTCTTGGTAGAGCTTGAGTTTTCTTTCATTGAAATTGGATGTACCTCATAGAGGATGGAAAATGGAAATGGAAAAAGAGAAGTAATCCATTCTATTTCCTGATTGATAGGCGTGTCTGTTGCTTGTTAAGCATTCTTGAACTTGATTTGACCTGGAAATCATACAAACGCAATAGAGAGCAGGAGATGGAACTGTATGGAATATTTAAAGCCACTTTCTTACAGAAGTCCCTCCAAACTTTAACTGCCATCTTTTTAAAAAAATAGAAAAGAATGTGTAGTATTCCTGTTTTTAGAGATCTGGTCATCTTGCTAATTACATATTTCATAGATAATTAAATTCTTTGACTGCTAGTTCCCACCAAACCCAAATTTTGCGTAAACTACGAAAAAGTTTCTTGTCTGCATGTGCATACACATCAGAAAAAGATAGGAATCGCTCTACCCACTTCTAGCCTCAGCCTGATCAATCCAGCAGGTTCCTCCCCAACTCTATTCCAACCTTAATAGGTAATAGTAAGTATTTGAATTTGTGTATGTAAAAGTGTCTGAGTGATTCATTTCTTCTGGCCATTGGATCCTCCTAATGCTTTTCTTGGAATATGAAAATGCTGTGAAAAATATTTGTATGACTATTTAGTAGTAAGTGAGTTATGTTTATGTTTTTTAGGTAGAAAAATGTATTAATTATTGCCACAAGAATATGAGTACAATTGTAGCCTCGCCATGCAATATGAACTGCATTAATGCTAACCTACTAACCCGCATAACTGATCTTTTCACACATAATGAAGTAGAAGAAGTGAAGGACAAGAGAGATAAATTTAAGAGGTACTTTCTTAGCAAAACAAAACCTTACCATTGTTTCCTTTCCTTTTGTATTTATATTATCATTAGTTTGAAAGAAATATTACTAATTGCACAATTGAGACCAGTATTTAGTTAATTATGAGTCCCCTCCGGGGAAAAGGGCGGCATATAAGTGCAATAAATTCAATTCAATTCAATTATGATTAAGCTGCCAGAACAAAGTTTGAGCTTCAACAAAATCATAGAAATTAGATCGATTAATAAATAAAAATTTTCTGTTCTTGGATATAGCACAATCACCAAATGTACCAAATCTAAGGAACTATTAATGTAATATTACTCTATTCTTCTTTGGTGAGATTTTATCCCTAGCCCTAAATTTTAAAATTGCTGCAATATTATAGGCACATTTCTTCTGTTTGTAATGTAACATTTAGAATATGAATGAAATATTTGGTAACTCATTTTTATGAGTCCTTTTCTTTTGTAACTAACAGCAAACTTTTCTGTAAGAAGATAGAAAGACTGTTTGATCCAGAGCATCAGAATGCAGATTCTAAGGGAAATGCTGCAACCCTGTACAGGTATACAGATTTCCATTGCTTTGCACTATATTGGCATATGTTCCATAGCTCATAGCAGTTTTGTAATATCATTCCCATATTTTTGTTTTTTGTGCAGGTGTTACTTATGTAAGAAACTTCTTATTAAGGATACTGAAAGAAAAATCCCATGTATTCCTGGAAAGATTAATGTGGATCAATATGGAAATATTCTCTATATTCACATAAGGTGCTTCACACGTCATTTTGCATTTTTTGTGTTACACTCCCTCTATTATAATGCCTCCACTTTATAATGCCTTGGTAAGGCCACACCTGGAATACTGCATTCAGTTTTGGTCGCCACGATGTAAAAAATATGTGGAGACTCTAGAAAGAGTGCAGAGAAGAGCAACAAAGATGATTAGGGAACTAGAGACTAAAATATATGAAGAATGGTTGCAGGAACTGGGTATGTCTAGTTTAATGAAAAGAAGGACTAGGGGAGATATGATAGCAGTATTCCAATATCTCAGGGGTTGCCACAAAGAAGAGGGAGTCAAACTATTCTCCAAAGCACCTGAGGGTAGAAGAAACTAATGAAGGAGAGAAGCAATTTAAAACTAAGGAGAAATTTCCTGATAGTTAAAACAACTTGCCTCCAGAAGTTGTGAATGCTCCAGCACTGAAAGTTTTTAAGAAGATATTGGATAACCATTTGTCTGAAGTGGCATAGGGTATCCTGCCTAGGCAGGGTGTTGGACTAGAAGACCTCCAAGGTCCAACTCCGTTATTCTATTCTATTATTCCAGCTGACAGCTTTAATCAGGTGTTCTAGGGAACAATGGCTAGGAAACAATGACTTTTGAAATATAGATTTATTAACAAAATAATTTAACAAATTAATGCAATCCCTGTTACTGTCTCAAATATATAATTTACTTTGACTGAAAACAAAAGGTAAGCAGGGTCACACTTGGGTTACTATTTGAATGGGAGACAATTATTCAAAATAATTCCTTGGAAGGAAGCAGTGGTAAACCGCTTCCATGCTGTTGTCAAATAAATATGGATATGCCAGTGAGGTTATTAGAACTTAAACTCTATTCAGAGTTTCTTTAAAACGGCATCTTGTTTTTCTCTATAGAGATAAATCTTGGGATATCCATGAGTATCTCCTAAGTCTTTTTGAAGAATTAAAATCATGGCGAGATGTATACTGGCGTCTTTGGGGAACTATTAATTGGTTGACCTGTTCGAGGTGTAATCAAGTGAGTATTTTTTTAGCCCCATGAGGATATTTTTAGTTGTCTTAAAATTTATATAGCAGCATTTTTGAAGAAATATACATTTTTAAGGATAATGTATCATAGAGTCCAGTCTAATTTGCAGCTTTTTCTTCTTTTTTAAGTAAAAAAAGAAGACTTCAAGAATGGTAGTGGTGATAATATATATATATATTTGTTGCTATTGGGTGTCTCTTGCAGACTTTCCTGTGCACTGAGTTTTCACACTGCCAATATCATCCTCAACCAGTCCTCTATCCTGGTGTAGCAGGTTCTCTTGGTTCCACTGGTACCGGAATATATCCCTGCTGTAACCAAAAAGTTCTTAGATTTGATCCTGCTCCTATTCCAAAAGTATGTATTTGGAAGAAATCTTTTGAAATCATCCTGCCACATAGCGTATAACCAATTTACACCCTCAATCTCCATTCCAGCCCAAAGCTTTATTGCCCTTTTAATGAGCTGCTGCAGATTTATTTATATGAATGCCATCCAGCCAGTATGCAAATTTGGTTTATGTGTTTACTTTTTTGTGTTTGACTTGTAATGAGGCATGATTCACTGAATGATTTTTATATATTTAGTTTTATTTAATATGTCCAGACCATTGTTCCCACAACAGGGGAGTATTTCAATGTAGGTTGTTAATTAAGAGTCAATCCCACCTCGTCTTCCTCCCCAAAATTCTGGCTTCCTCTTCCCCCATCTTATAACTATGATTTTACTTTGATGGTACGTTCTTTTTTACTGGATTAGGAGTATTTGTCTCTGATGATTTTAAAGTTTTTGTGCTGTAAACCGCCCATAATTCAAAAAGAGATGGATGAGTAGGTGGGTGGGTGGGTGGGTGGGTGGGTAGGTAGGTAGGTAGATGATGGATGGATGGATGGATGGATGGATGGATGGATGGATGGATAGATAGATAGATAGATAGATAGATAGATAGATAGATAGATAGATAGATAGATAGATAGATAGAAAGATAGATAAGCACAGAGACCTAAATACAGTACAAGGCCTACTTTTCACAACAACAAACCTTTGAGGGGAGCTGAGAGGCACACACTATTCTTCTGTGGCAGAGGGGGGGCTAGAACGTGAAATATGGATCGCCACAGAATCTGTCTGCTTTTGTTAAAACAGGTGCTATTATGTCACTAGTTTTATATCAGTTGATAGATGAGTGCAATGTAAGAGCACATACATAAAAAGGGGGCAAGATTGCATTATGATGTTGTACTGCTATTTTCTGCATTCTGCCCCTTTTGATTCCATCCCCCCTGCATGCGCATGCACGGACGCACTCTCTCTCTCACACACACAGAGCCTGAGTTCATTTTCTTCATTCGTAGTCCAACCCATTAACCATACATTATACTTGCTGTTCAAAATCACATATGTTATAACAAGTGTTATAATCATTGGGCCAAAATCACTTTTGTTTGTAAAGATTGTGTTATTGTATACATTATAATTATGTATTATTTAATTTGTCTCATTGACTTTCTCTCTGGGTTCTTTTTTAATAAAAGGGATGTAAAGTAAGAGATCATGTGATTGGCTTGCCTCCTGGAGGTGAAGGTGGGGATAATGTGCCCTATCAGACAGCTAAAATGCTGAATGATCTGATTCAGCACCGAAATATTATTGTACTTCCTTTTTCAAAAGACCAGAACAGGTAAGAAAATAGGTATATGTTATTATTTATCTATGTAAAATAATTTCTAGATGTATGCCATCAGTTAAATAACCTTTTATAGAATCAACATTATTATTGTGCATAATCAAGTATCGTGTTTGATGCTTTAATATTTTGCTGATTTAATATTTTGCCATTTTTAAAAAATATGTTCTGTTTTAGACTGTCATCTGCCTTCAGAATTCTGACTAGAATATCATCACTGTTTCTTTTTGTTTTTTGAAGCAATTCTGGAATAGGGCTGAATGATGAGAAGGGTTTTGAATGTAATATTTTATTGGAGCCAAATTCATCATGGGGGCCCAAAGCAGGAGAAATTAATGCTGTGAGTAATTCCCTCCCCCCTGTATTTAATTTTCCATTAAGCTTATCACTCTGCTTATTCCAATTGAGTAAAATAAGTTCAGGGAGGCACTTTCTTTAAGACAGGTGTATGGAAATTGTGGCTTTCCAAATGTTGTTGGATGGATCTCCCATCAAGCTTGAGCAATAATAAAAAATGTAGCACTATTTGGACTATTGCAGATATCCTCACTTGTCCTTCAAAAGAAGCACATAACCTTGGGTTCTTTAAGGGGAATGTGTAAGTACAAAACGTATGGGAAATTCTTTCTGCCAGCTCAGTAAATTGGATTCAAGCTTGATGCATAGATGCCTATCGACATCTGCTTTTTTCTCATGTTAGCTGAGTTCTTTCCAAACAGGTAAAGCTGCTGAGACCCAGGTGTTTGGGATAAAGAAATTGGTTATTGTTCAATACTAAACTGGTTACATATGAATGATCGCCCTCTATTCCCTTCCCACACTCTGTCTTCTGCCTTCATTAGCTGCCTTCACAGAAGCTTTACTATGTTAGATGTAATGAAGGCTTGCTTGAAAAGGAGAGCAATTCATTAAAGTAGACACTGAAAAGATGAGTGAAGCACAAGAGCACTAAGCACATTCAGGAAACATCAAATTGCCAGAGGCAGAAAAATAATTTGATCATTGTGTGCATGGTGACTCTCTATTATCACCGGTGCAGATAGGATTGTGATATTATTTGGTTGATAAAGTAAGAAAAAAAAATGTTAGTTTGAATTTTGAAAAATATTGATTCCTTGGGTACTTTACATCTTGAGATGATTTTGTACCAAAGAACAAAATCCTGCTCAAGAGGAACTTTCAAATAATCATTTAATGCAGCATATTATGATTTTGAATTTTTTTTGAGTTGTTATTATAGCCTAGCATTTTCCTAGGACCATAGAACTGCTGATATAAACCACTCCTTTTGGGTGGCACGGGATGCCTGTATCATTTCCGTTCTTTTGCATTGTAACTGGAGAACTGTCCTTTGTGTATGCATTAGATCCCTTTAAAAATGCTCACAGTAGACTTGCCACATTCTCCAACTCACTTCTGTCCTGTTTTTCTTTTCTTTTCTTTCTTTAGTTCCTTTCTCTGAAAAACTGGACTCTTCAGCTGGTATGTTTATCTTAGTTATTTACATTCCATTATATAAAATTCCTTCATTCTCAAAATTCTGCATGTTTAATTGCTTTGTTATACTAGGGTCCTGCTTTCAAGGAAACCCCCTTTGAAACTTAACTTAAACCACTGTCCTCAGCAAATATTAGGGTAGAAATATGGTAGATAATTTGTGGGAAACTGCAAGTTTCTGGCTGGAAAGGTTAGAGTCAGAACATTATTTGGAAAGTTACTAGTTCAGCTTTAAAGCATCTCCTTCACACCATTGAGCCGAAATGGCACAGTGGTTAGAGTGCAGACTGCAGGGTATTTCAGCTGACTGCTAGTTGCAGTTCAGTAGTTCAAAATCTCACCAGTTTAAGATTGACTCAGCCTTCCATCCTTCTGAGGTGGGTAAAATGAGGACCCAGATTGTTGGGGGTAATATGCTAACTCTGTAAACCGCCTAGAGAGGGCTGTAAAAGCACTGTGAAGTGGTTTATAAGTCTAAGTGCTATTGCTATCCCAAGTGCTATAGTCTAGAAGGTAGCTTCTGCAATTTTAATTGCTACAGTGGCTTATACTTGAATGTTTATTGGTTTTGCTCTTCTTTTTTTCTTTCTTTGTTTTTTTTCCTTTTTCTTTTGTATTTGTATTCATTTATTAATTAAGTTTATATCCTGCTTTTCATTTAGGAGCTCAAGGTGGCAGTTTTTACATTTTACCATTATAATTTCATTGAATTTTAGTAGGCTATGGTTCTCAACCATGACCTGAGCATTTTGTGGTGTAAATTATGATTTTGCAGCTCAATCTCTAGCTCCTACTGGGAAAGAAAATGGTGCCGGATGTAATCCATTATATTTGGACTGTTTTGAAACATAATAGAATTTCTAAACATGTTGATGATTGCTATAACTCTGAGTCACTGCACCTGGTTGAGATTTGTAATGGAAGAAGAGCCTTTTTTCTTTTTGATATGAGAGCTGTTCTAAAATAAGTGAATGCATAAGTAAATAAATGTTTTGCTAGGTAGAATCTAAAAGAATAAGAAACACAAGTCATGAGAATGAATCATCAGCTATTTATAGTGCTACCAATCTTGGACTCCCAGGCAAGAGAGGGTTGCCTTCTCTGTTTCATCTAAATCAGTGGTTCCCAATGTGGGGCGCACGCCCCACAAGGGGGCAATTTGATTTTTAATGGGGGCAATTTGAACCTTGTTTAAACCAAGTTAATAGCCTTTTAGGCTTCATCCGCGTGAGTAGAATTCATTTTTTAAGTAAAGTAAGAATTATGTATCACAGGGAGGCACCAGGATTTTAGAGATGCTTAGGTGGGTCATGGCCAAAAAAAGGTTGGGAACCACTGATCTAAATTGAAAAACTGCAACCTATAGTGCAACAGATAATCCTCACAATAGTTTCCTGCAATTATGTGACATGTATAGAATAAACGGGCAGTGTTTTTTTGTCTGCAATGCTTTAAAATAGTAAACAATTAGTGCCAATCGAACACAATTTAAAAGAAAGCCAATTAGAGAATTTTTGGAAGAATTTTAGAGAAATTTTAGAGAAAAACAAATTAATTAGCAAGGAGAGATACAGAGACACAGCTAATCGAAGGATCGACTGAGTCTATTTCTGGGGAGGAGCCTCATGGGCATGTCTTTAATACTTGTAGACCCAGTTGTATTGGATCCTGACGGAGTCATACCCATGCTTGGATGATGTTTCCACCTACTAGGAGAATGTCTGGTTATTCTTACCCCAGATTCCAGTGCCACGCAGATATCTGAGAGCAGTAAACTCAAATTATTAGATGCTAACCATCATTTTGACTGGCTACTCCTTGGAGTTTCTGCAGTGTTTCCATTTGAGGTTTTTTTAAGAACATCCCAACTTTTCCTTGCTTTAGAAATGGTGATGATCTAAGGTTCTTTGTTGTCTCCCCTGTTTTTCAACATATATATGTTTTAGTCCAATGTATCAATATAAGAATGTCAAGAAGTTCTTTCATTTGACCTACTAATCCTAAAATATAAGTTGAAGATGTGTCTGGAATTGGTGATAGGAAAAGAAATTGATTTTTAATTCAAATGAACAAGAAAATCTGTCATTCTTGCCCTATTTAATGACTATTTAATGCACTGCAAAGAACCATTTTTTAAATGCTAGTTTGAGAACCTCAACTAGTACGGAATGAGACTGCTGGATTGTTTATGAGAGCTAGGGGAATAGATAATATAGAATACCTTCTCCATACTACTTCCATTCCACCATAATCAAGATGGGAAAATTAGAATTTTTAAAATTCAGATGTGGTAGAAACTGAAACCTAGATCTCTTAGGTAATGCACAAGTTCAAGATTCCTTAAAGCTCATATAGGGAATAATTTTCAAACACATATACCAGATGACGACAACGAAACATTCAATTTTAAAGCAACCAGTTTTTCTTTCTAGTTTATTGTGTAAATCTTGTGGCCTAACAATCTATTGTTGTTCAGAGATGAGTAGTATCCATTAATTTCCACCCTGTCCCCTGGCTATAATAGAAACAACAGTTGCTGCTTTCAGAAGATGATGAATATACAACTGGATCTGAAGTCACAGAGGATGAAATAGGTGATGAAGAAGAAGTGTCCAGGAAAGCAGGTATTTTTTTTCTGGCAGTAATATTAAATACTGTGTTTCCCCGAAAATATGACATATCCTGATAATAAGGCCATGCCACACTTTTCTGGTGGGCAAAAATATAAGCCCTCCCCCGCAAATAAGCCACCTGGACAACCCCCCACCTCCAGCCAGACAGAGTGCCTCTCACCAACCTAGCGATATCTCGAAGGTGCCAAGCCGCGACAACTGGGGGGGTCAAAGGTGATCAAGTTGCTTGGTGCCTTCGGGATACTGCTAGGTTGGTGAGCGGCGCAGTGCCCAGCTGAAGAGGGGGATTGCCGGGCAGCTGCTCTCTTGCGAGCGGGCTCCCAAAGAGCCAGGCACAGCACAGGGGTATTGCCAAGCTGTGTAAAGGCCTGTTCGCCGCCGCCCAGCTCTCATGGCTTGGCACCTTTGAAATGCCAGTGAATGGTGCTCTGCATGACTGGAGAAGGGGGTTGTATGAGCAGCTGTTCTGCTCTCACTTGCGCACCTCCCAACCTCATGATGCCTTGGCCCAGCTCTCCCTGCAGAACCAGGGTACCTCCGTTGCTACCTCCGCCATCCCAGCATGGCTTTTTTGGCAGCTTCCAAACTGAGTCTTCTGGCAGTGTCCACTCTGGGCGTATGCTCTATGGTTGTGGGCTGGCTGTCAGCAGAGCGTACAACCATAGAGCGTAAGCCCAGAGCGGCCACTGCCAGAAGACTCGGTTTGGAAGCTGCCGAAAAAGCCATGCTGGGATGGTGGTGGCAGCGGCAGCGGAGGTGCCCTGGCTCTGTAGAGAGAGGTGGGCCAGGGCATCCTGAGGCTGGGAGGCGCATGAGCGACCCCATTCTCCAGCCATGCAGAGCACTATTCATTGGCATTTTGAAGGCACCAAGCCGCAGGAGCCGGGCGGCGGCGAACAGGCACTTACGCAGCTTGGCCATACCCCTAGGTCAGTGAATGGCACTGTGCCCGGCTGTAAAGGGGGTTTGCCGGATGGCTGCTCGTAAGCATGGACACTTCATTGCTGTTGTGTTACGCTGCTGCAACAGTACAACACAGCCATTCACTCATGAGGCTGTGCCCGGCTCTTTGGGAGCCCGCTTGCAAGAGAGCAGCTGGCTGGCAACCCCAAAACAATAAACCCTCCCCTCATAATAAGGCTCAAGCCATATTTTGTGCGTAAAAAGAAAATAAGACCCTGTCTTATTTTGGGGAAAACACGGTATGATAACAATTAGGGATGTAAGAAAGTGTAAAATATTTTCACAAATCAGTATACCACCTAGAACTTTAATATGTATTCATTATTGCGTGCATGCATCCATTCATTCATTTGTCATGTTTATATGGCCACCCATCTCAAACAAATGAATAGGCAGCATACAACAAAGCATAAACAAAACAGAGACAGGAGCTGACATTGCAATGGTATGACATGTGAATTTGGAGCTCCACATCGCAGTCTATTTTTTTTTGGCCATTGGATGGTCCTTTTGGACCTAAACCGTCCTGAAGAGATGGTGATAGAGAAGAGTACATCTTGTTGATCTCAGGGACATCGCAAAGTCCCTGATTGATCCAAGAGAATCTCTTCTTGCCAGCGACAGAAGCGCAGCCAAAAACTGCTGAAGTTGGGACAGCTCTGCCATAGGAGGAAAGCGGAAAGAGAAAGTGTGTCCATCTGGTGAGGAAATTTTATTGTTATAAAATAAACTCCCCCCCCCCCAAAAAATAAAGCTAAATTAAACTTGCAAAGAAAAGAAAATAAGCACCAAAATTAAGCTATATTTGACAGTGTGTTATCCTTTTTTCTATGGATGGAAGTTTCGCAAATATTTCCTACTTTTAAAGTGAAAGTAATGGTTTTTCTTCTATTTCTTTTTTTACCTATGGATTAAATTTTTTCTTTATTTTTATAATATTGGTTTGGATGGGTTTTTTCTCTTTATTTTGCTTCATTTAAGAATTTTGTTTCTTTTAAGCCTGGAATATAAAGAAGATATAAAAGGAATATAAAGAGGGTAATAACATCAGAAGGAAAAGAAGTTACACTGCCACTTGGAGGTTGGAGGTTGAGTCCTGGAAATATTGCTTTCTCTTTTTTCTCTTTGATCATTTTGACTTTGCACTTCAAAGGCTTCAGCTTGTTTACAGAAGAGATAAGAAGAAGAGCATGGGTTGTTTATACAGGTGGTCTTTGGATGCTGCTTTGGCAGCTGGAGAGAAGTGAAAACAAAACCTTGTTTTGAAACTAGAGTGCCAGTGTTTACTAGTTGGAAGAATGGCACAACACCAAAAAGAAACCATAACATTACAACAGATTATGTTTGAAATTCAAAAATTATTAGAAACAACAGAGAATTGGAAAATATAGATTGTAATACAATAAAATTCGATGGAAAAATGGAAGATATTCAGCAAATGGAAAAAGTGGAGATTAGAGTCCTAAAACCCAAGAGAAAAATGAACAAAGAGGCAAGATAATTGTGGATACTGAGAGTGAACTGAGTGTGGTTGGAGATGGAAAGAGTGGAAAGGATAGATGGAAAGGAGCTCTACCCCAGATTTCAAGGTATAGAAAAAGAGAAAAGTGAAGAATTAATGGATTCACGGAGAGAAACTTTGACAAAAGCACTACTGATAATCAAAGATAAGCTGATTAAAGAAGCTGATAGAGGGTCTCGAGATTTTACAAGATATGTAAAAAGCAATAAGTTGCGAAGAGAAGTCCACACAAATTTGATTAAGGAAATAACCAGAAGACTAATTCCACAAATGGCAAAAGACATAAGACTCTACTATTACTAGAAGGTTGAGATATGAAAACTACGCAGGTTGAGATATGAAAACTAATAACAAAATATTAGTCAAATTTAGTTGAAATTAGCATTATGTTAAAAATGAAGTGATAATGGGTATAGTTACATAAATAATTGATAATCATAACAAAGTACATATATGTCTTGGTTTGATAAGAGGAAATTTGGTATAAATTCTAAATGGTGATCATTTAGTTAAACTAAGACCAAAAAAAAAAAAGAAAAAAGAAAAAAAAAAGAAATGATTACGGATATTGTTAAATAAATGATTGATAATGATAATAATGTAATATTTGTATTGACATGATAAAGGGAAATTGGATATAAATTGTAAATAGTGATTAAGAAAGGAGGTCTAGAAACTTTATTATTAAACATAATTAATTTTTATTTAGAAAGTATCATAAAGATGTAATGTTGCTGAATGATATTGAAAACAGATAACGGAATGCCATCATGTGGTTTTGCTTTAATTTTTGGAATGTTTTATATAAAGGGACGTAAAAACAATTATAGTCATATGAAGATTGAAGTATGATGATAGTAATATATATAAATATATTTGATTTAAAATATATAACTTGATATGAATTGTAGTTTATGACTGTGGAAGGGATGCATGGAGGTTTTTGTAAGCAATCGACACACTTTCTACAATTTGTAATGGAAGATATTTTTGTGGTGTTTGTTATGTTTTGTCTGTTTTTTTTTCAAAAATAAAAAATTATATATATAAAAAAAGCATAAAACAAAACAATCAATCAAGTATTAATATTATTATTTAAAACTTTAAAAGTGCCCCCAAATGAAAAAAAAGGCAAAGAGCAGGTGTTAATTACATTGGAGCCATCTCAATATCGGATCTTATATAAGATGATATATGTTATACTATTTCATGATTACTGTTTTGTGTTCTTATTTCTTGCATTACAGAATCTCTCTTTCCCTCTCTCCTTTCCCTCCCTCCCTCCCTCCCTCCCTCCCTCCCTCCCTCCCTCATATCACTCCGGCATGCCGTATTTAAAGAAACATACAGTTTCAACTATTTAAACATATGTTTAAATTCATTCGTTGTTTATTTGAATATGACAAAGGAAGCAAGCCTAATATGGTATATGCTAATCATTGGTGTACACTATTTTTAATTAACAGGAAGAAAAGAGAGGCCAAAAAAAACCATCAGAAATCCAAAAAAGCAAGTATCTTCACCTAATATTCAAAAGAAGGAAAAAACATTGGAGAAGGTAAATCTGAAATGTATAAAATATTATTAAAATGATTTTTAAAAAGATAAAAAATAACTTGTTATTCACTGAAAGTAGCAACAACTTTTGATTTTATTTTCAGCCCAACCCTGAAAAATTAGTTTAAAATAGGCCTTTCTGTTTGATGGATCTAGAATAAAACTTAGGTCTCAATAATTAAATCAGAAGAACTAGTCCTAATGAGGTTAGCTATACCTTCTTTCCATGATTAGTTTTGTTAATAGATATAAAATCTGACTTCATAGCTACCGTTACTGGTTTTTTTTTGTTGTTCCTCTGATCTTAAAATCAAGTATCTCCAGGGGAAATCCTCCATGGTTAGTAGCTTTCATAGTTTAAGTAAAGAAAATTTGATCAAAGATTTTTCTTAATATCTTTTTTAGTGTATTCCTTTTTTTCTTTTATTTGACAGTCTAACTCTCGAGACACATCTCCTTTTATGTAAGTATTGGCTAAAATTTAGAGGAAAGCCATTAAGACAAACTCTAGTATTTTATTATTTATATAGCTGCCCATTTGAACAAATGACTCTGGGTGGTTACAAACATCCAGTGGTGGGTTGCAGGCGGTACGCCCTGGTACGGGCATACCAGAGCCTGCCCGGAGCACCGGATACCGTTCCGGTATGGTGCTCCGGAGGGCCCACCCACCCGCCTGAGCTCCTTACCAGTCTTTTAAGTCTTCGGCTCTTCCACGCACAGGCATGGCATGTACAGTCCCTGCACGACGCTCCACTGAGCAGCTGGAGCATTGCGGAGGCTCGCAGAGGCTCGCAGAGGCACTAAGACGCATGTGCGTGTGTGCGTGATCGCTGCACGCGTCCATGAGGATGATGCCGGGTCCGTTCCAACCGTACCAGTTGGAACGGGATCCAAAAACCACCACTGCAAACATCATAAATATTTCTGATTGCCAAGTGCCCAAATCATAGTCACATGACTGTGAGGTCATTAGTAATATCCACAACCTTAAGGAACCAGTCAAAACTCTCTATTTCCAATAGCAATAGCAGTTCGACTTATACCACTGACAGTGTAGCCGGGTCTGAAGCCTATGGAAGGATCCTAATTATCTGCTTCCTCTGGAGCTGCAAGCCCACTTCACAACCTGCCCTAAAATTATCCAGTTCCTTTGAGTTCTGCAATGGCTGATAATTGTCCCTTTTGAAACAGATCCAATAGTGCCCTGAATTATTCTAGGAAGAATGTGACTGATTGCCTGCTTCTATGTCTTTTGTAATGGCTTATCTACTCTTTCATTAGAATGAGTATGCAGCAAAGTAAGTGGGATCCTTCCAGATCACTAAGATTCAATCAAGATGCTCAAAGAGAAGAAGGTAAGGTGTACGTGCTTAGCTTCTGTGATTTTAATAGATAAAATAATGCTAGTGTAGTGCCAGACCTGCATAAAATGTGTAAATGTCCAAGATTCTGTGAGGTAGGAATTAAATCTTTCTGCTGTCCATGAAACATCTTAATATCAGTGAAAATGTGCATAATCTTTTTTATTATTATTTCTATTTCTTTTATATTGTGTTTTTATTTCCCATAAGCTGCCTTGAGTTGCCTGTGAGCGAGTAGGCAATATAAAATTTCCAAATATACAAAATAAAATAAATAAATATTCTCCAGAGTCTTGAGGATTGGCCTCAGAAACTCTCCAAACCATTTTTAATGTGACAGATAGAAAAATTATTTTAAAATTATCTAACTTTAATTTGTGTAATCTTAATTTATTTCAGTTCACAACAAACACACTTTAATGTAAAGCTTGAGGTATAGTCTTTGTCCTTCCTTTCAATATTTAAAAGATGTTTGAAAATCCACTTTATAAAGAAAGTTCTCCTTCTTGCCCATCAGTATGTATGCTTAATTTGTTTAAAAGAATAGCTAAAGCAAAACTTGATGGAAGCATATTTGGCATGGTTAATCTTAGTTATTAACTCTTTCTTCTTGGGAGAAATTTGTAACAGCAGGTCTAAATTATTCTGGTCCCTCATCCTAATTCTTTATATCCTTTTTGAGAGAAACAAAGGATCAAATTCTTAATCTACAAAAAGATGGGAGGAACAGTCCTCCTTACTCTAATGGTGAGTGCAGTAGGATTTTTTTTTACAATACCTAACTACTTTAATGAAAACCTCTCTGTCGCTTATAGTAAAGATTTTTCACTGGCTAGACTTCATGGTCTGCCATCTAGCACAAGATTGCCCAGGTACCTCTTCATTTGGGCCATTGAGACCCATTTTACTCAGATATTAAGACAAAATTATGAATTAATAATACCTTTCCTAGCCCCTTTCTTAGGTTATTCAGAAAAGGTGAGGTCTTTCTTTTTAATAGTGGATCGATCTCTAGAAACATAAGAGATTTACCAATTTTTGTGACTATAATTGCTGAAAAAGGGCTGTGGCTTTAATATTAATGTTTATTAATTCATTTAAATCTTTCTAGATATGGTTTGTTATTCACTTAATTATTTGGCATTTACTACATTCCATTTTAATTTTCCTGTCTTTGTTGGGTTTGAACTTTGACCAGATATAAAGTAATTGATACTCTGAAGAGTGAAAAGGTTGTTGGAACTGGCTCTTCTATTTCTTTTCTGTGGTGTGTTTTATTTTCAGATCAGCGGCGAATGATTGAGATAACAGGACATCTAATAAAAATTAGGTTGGGGGATCTTGATCGTCTAAAATCAAAAGAAAACAAAGAAGTGAGCTTTATTGCTGTTCTAATTTAATATCATTGACGTATTTTGGCTACGCATTTGATTTTTTCCCCTTTAAATTACTATGTGTTGCCTTTCTATAATCGAGTAAACTCTCCATCAAATGCTGGTTATAGTAATGATTCCTAAAAATAAATATTGTATCTTCTTATCTCCTCCCTTGGTTTTCCTAGCTGTGAGCTGCCTGATGCTTTTGGTCTAGTGCTTTTCTTGTCTCCCTCTCTGATTGGTGACACGGTCACATTGCCATATTGGATGGCTTTCCATCACATTAAAACAAATCACCATTTCCTACCCACAACTAAGTTGTCCTTTGCTCCTCCTTTGAATACCTCTCTGGATTTTACTTTATTTTAGTTTCTATGGAGGTTTTCAATCATCCAGGTCATGGTTGTCCCAAAGGTGCTTTGAATTGAGAAGCTTCTTGGATGAGAAGTGAAACATTTTTAAAGGAAAAAACAACAACCAGAAAGTCCAGTTGCCTTTTGGCAACACTTTCATGGCTGTTTGGATAAAATGGATTCATCTAACAATCACCAGTTTGCTTAACAACCAACGCTTTCCCTTAACAACTTCCCCTAAAAAGGTGGTAAATATCAAACAATTATGTGGCGAACCATGTAACCATTTTGAAGCTCAATTACGACCCTAAGTTGAGGATTACCTGTACTGATTTCTTCTCATTATTTAGTAAATCTGGGTATTATTACAGTATAATTATAGTTCAGTTTTTAACTTCTCTCTCCTTGGGACCAAAAAAAAAAACCCCAAACCTTTTAGCAAAGGCTATCCATCTGCCATTATATATTATAAGAAATAAAGCACTAATCTGTAAATCATGTGATTATTTGACTTCTGTCCTTTCAGTCTGCAGCCGGAATTTATGCAAGACTTGAAGCTCAAATCAGGGCAGCGGCACAAGTCAATATTCGTCAGAACATCCCTGAAAAAATGATAAGGTAAATATTAAGTACATAGGAGAAAGAGAGTAAAGAGGAATATTATAGTTGGTATATAAAGATTTATAGAAGAGCTAGATTTTTATATGCAATATATCTACATTGTATGTAAGCCTCCCAGAGCTGTCCTGTATTACCATGTGTGACCAATATGTTCAATAAATAATTAAATGACATGCTCTAAAATTTCGGAGCTGATACAATTTTCATTCTCCTTAGAAACTAGTTTACAGCTTCAGTAATTATATTCACTGTGATAATTTTACTTTATACTTACCTTTTTTTTTTGCATTGATTCACCCTGTATCTAATTACTAATTGGGTGGTGTGTGTGTGAAATCAGTAAGTCTCATAACATATTCCATTGAAGAATGAGAGATCAGATTTGACGGTTTCTAGTTTGGTACTGCAATCTTCAGTATAGCTAAAGCAGCAAATTACCTCTGGTAATTAATGAACTGGTAATTGATGGGTCGCGGTGGCTAAGATGCTGACCTTGTCGATCAGAAAATTGACAGTTCGCCGGTTTGAATCCCTAGTGCCATGTAACAGAGTGAGCTCCCATTACTTGTCCCAGCTTCTGCCAACCTAGCAATTTGAAAGCATGTAAAAATGCAAATAGAAAAATTGGGACCACTTTGATGGGAAGGTAATAGCGTTTTGTGCGCTTTCGGCATTTAGTCATGCCAGCCACATGACCACGGAGACGTCTTCAAACAGCACTGGCTCTTTGGCTTAGAAACAGAGATGAGCAATGCCCCCTAGAGTCGGGAACAACTAGCATATATGTATGAGGGGAACCTTTATCTTTTTCCTTAATTGATGAATTGTTATTGTTAACTTCTGTTTTAATTTTTCCAATGTATTTCTATCAATATAGGACAAAAGCTCGGTTTGGTCAAAGCCGCCCAACTTAAAAACAAAATCCAGAGGTTCTCTGCGCTGAAGCCAAAGCACTTTCCTGCCTTCTGCAACTGCTTTCAGGATTCCAGATTCCAGGCATGCTTCTTCCGAAAGGTTTCAGTGACTGACCTTCCTGTCCGCCATGTTAATTATTCTGTTTTAATGAATTAATACCCATGTTTCATCTGTAGTAAGTTGTAAATACACCATTTTCTCTTAAGCAATGGTGCATTTATAAGCCTGCAAAACAAAATGTAAAGCCCTTATTTGACTGAGGGTAGAAAAAGTGGTGCTATTGAAATTAAGAATTTCATATTTTGCTATCAATTTTTAGTAATGGTCAAACCTGGCCTTTTTATATACTTTGTGCTTTATCTGGCAACAATATTAACTTGTAATGATTTAGTTGTATAAAAGTAAGGTGGTAATGCCTTTGCATCCTGTTTAAAATCTTGATCTAATTCTGCCCTTAAGTTTTCCTCTCTACAGTATTCTCTCGCAGTGAGACAGTGTGCATGTTAAAAGGTATTTCCTTTCCAAATTTCCTTTTTTTAATGCTTCAATTAAAAAATACAGTGAAAAAACTCCACACTATTTTATGAGTTACAGACAATCCCACAGTCTATTTCTTTACTTAAGTGCCAAATATGACAAATGATAAGGGTAAAGTCTATGCTTGTAACTATGAGGCTTTTCATAACTGACTTATGCATACATCTCTTTGCAAAATTAATCTTCGTTTCTTAGCAGAAATGGATGCTATGAAATGTTGTAAAGATAGGCTAAATCGTGAAGGAGACTGAAGAGCTAACATATGCAGTCCTAGCTCAGCATTTCTCTTCTGCAATCATCCACTGCAAACAATATTGTGCAGAAGCATTTGCAGCAGGGGTGTCAAACTCAAGGTCTGCAGGCTGGATTCAGCCCACAGGGTGGTTAAATCTGGCCTGGAAATATCAAAGGATCGGCTTGCAATACCTCTGCCAGGCAAAAACGGGCCTCATGGAGGGCCATGTGCGAGCCCCTCACACCCCATTTTGGCCAGCAGGGTGCTGCAGGAGGCGTCCTTCCCATCTCCCCACCAGCCAACCCACGGAGAGCTACAATGCTGAGTTGTTCCTTGAAGAAATCTAGTTTTACACCCCTGATCTGCAGGATTCCTTGTAAGAGCTTTAAGAGAAAAAAGACCTCATCCAGGTCATCAATCAAAATTTTGTAGCTACTTCACCCATCTACAGATATATCCTCACTTACCGCCTCATTTGGCAACTGTTTGAAGTTAGAACTGGGTAAAAAAAAAAGCTTTGCAACCAATCCTCACATTGAAGACCTTTGCATCAACCCTCTGTAATGTAATTCGGGTTCTTCACAACCGGTGCATATTTACAAATGCCACATCATGTGGTCACATGATTACCATTTGCTTGCTTCCCAATTAGCTGGCAACGAGCAGGGTTAATGGATAATGTGGAAGCAAAATCACAAGTCACATCCACATGATACTTTGCTTAATGACCATAGTGAAAGTGATGTCATAAGTCCATCATGGTCCCGTGATTTTCCACTTAGGGGCTGTGGCAATTAGCAACAGAAATACCAGTTCTAATTGTGGTTGCTAAAGTTTACATATACTTGAATAATTCAAGCAATGATATGAAAAGAAGGAATAGAAAAGAAATAGAAATTTTTTAGATTAAACTTTTTTAAAGGATTTAGTTTAAAAATATTTTAATTTCTTTTGAGACCATAAGAATTTACTTTTTTCTTTCTAAAACCAAGACAGAAAGTGCATTCCAGTATGTTGCTTGCAGCTATGTTGTCTATCAGATGAGGAGAGTAGTTTTCTATTATAAAGTATATGAAAACAATTGTGAAAAACCCAGGCATTTGGATAGTATTACGTAAAACTAGAAAGAAAAAACTCAGCAGAGAACATAATTATAGACAACTACAACATTTTTGATTTGTGCATTGAGACAAATATTCCACATTTGGTCTTCATACTTGGGCATTATATTAAATGCTGAAAGTAATAGAGGATAAACCTGAAACGTGTAGAGAATGGTGCCATTCTAAACTGGATGGGTGGTAGCCACATTATTTGTTGGAAGTTTTCCAAAAAGTTCCATGAAAATTAGTATTCAGAAGCTTCCTTTAGTAGGGCTATATAATATCAAAGAGATAACAGACAATGAAGATCCTATTTCTAAACGTATACAAAATGAATTCTTAAACTTTAATGCACTTCAGCAAAAGTGAATCCAAAGTAAATGTTGATAATTTCTAAAACTTAACCCCATACAGTAATAGTGTTTTTATGCTGTATTGTATGTAAAAAAACCATCACAATATTTGTGTTTTTACTTAGATGTTTTTCATAGCAAAATTCCAAGTATCAAGAGGCACTTACACAAATATTCATTGTCAAATTCACTTGAATTCTTGTTGCACTGAAATAAATTATGTGTTAATACAAATGATGTGTCCTAAGGATCTGTACAATCATCATGGGAGTTGATACAGACCTAGTTAGGGAAATATTGACCTTGTTGAGGTATTTCAGATGAAGCCTTTAATTATTTTATGTGAAATTTCTAAGAGGTGTGTATAAGTGTGTCTATCACATACTTAGAACTATATAGAAACAGGATAGAGATGGTGCTGCAAATGTGCTGGATCTTAGTTCAGGAACCTCATAATATACTAATCTAATTGATGATTTTTTTTTTAAAAGTCTGGGTGATAAGAAACTCTCTTCCTCACACTCTGGCATCCTAGCAGTATCTCAAGAATATATGACAACTAGATGGAGGTTGTTAAAGCAAACTACACCTCTGGTATTGAAACTGCTAAAAGTCAAGATCACAGCCTAATGTTTTCTGCTTCTGAATCACTACAGTAAAAGAGAAGTGTGTGTTTAAATTTGAAAAGCATTTTGGTTTATCTTCAACTTTGAATAGAAGAAAAATTAATTATATGCTTAAGAACTTTTAAGAATTTGAAATAAACAGAAAAAAGCTAAATAAGATTTTGATATAAAAATTTTGTAAATGGATTAGGGTCCAGGTTCCAGAGTATTGACTTATTGTAAGATTTTGAATTCACTATTAAAAAATGAATGGCTTCTTATGTTAAATAGACTAATTTTGTTTTTCCTGGCCACTGTAAATCATAACAAAAATTAATCACATTGTGATTTTAGAAATTGGACACTTTTAGAAATTGGACACATGCCTGACAGACACTTTAGAAAGCAATAAAGATTCCAACCAGAAGGACAAAAAACACAAGCCTGTTCTTGATGTTGGTTAGTACTGGAATTTACAGAAATAAAACAAAACAGTATAACACACGCAGCCCTCCCACCTTCATTTTCAGCTATGACAGCCTCCTGCAACCCTCTGCCAGCAAAAACAGAGCTCCATTTTCTCTGGCAGAGCGCTTAGGCCACCACAAGTGCTCCCAACATGAGTGACATTGAGCTGGTTACTTCCATCCTGCCCCCCCCCCCCCAGGTCAAACACAACCCTGGTGCGACCCTCAATGAAATCGAGTTTGACAGCCCTGGCATAAACAGACTTTCATGCAGAGTCTCCCTCCTCAAAGTCTTTCCAGACAATAGAAGTCTTCATGATAGGTTTATTCTGGTGTCTGAAAGAAAGAGGTCATAGTGAAATGTGTAGCTATGGCTCAGTGGCAGCAGTGAAAGGTTGAGGTCAAGAAATTTCTTCTAAGCATGAACTTGGCAAAAAAAAGACTGGACAAGAATCCAGGCTGACTGCAACTCAAAGGTAGGTATGTTTGGTATGTATGTTCACCTCCTTCCTCTGAGGCTGGTCCCAATCAGTGTTACAGTAATATGGAGTGAGCGGTCTTGCTCACAACCCCCCTTTTGTATTGTGCATAGTAGGGATTTAAAACGCTCTGTTTTAAATAATCCGGCAAAGGCAGGGGCATCTGGGGTGACCACCTCGTCGTCAGACAGATCTGAATCCCGCAGATTATCTTGTTCACTACTAACTGAGGCCTGAGAAGTAAAAGCAGAGGGATCAGGTTGTTCAGTGGCTGCAGAAAATTTATGCTTGTGGCTATGTGATGGAGCAGGTTGGGGGTGCTGTTGTAGGCCAGCAGCCATGACCTGTTTGATAGTTTCAGCAATGATGGTTGCCATATCTGCAGGAGAGGCTTGGGGAATCCATGAACCATGCACCATAGGGAGGGAAGCCTGCTCAAAGGTGTGTTCCCTATTGAGGACATTAAAGAAATTGCCTTGGTTGTCAGGTTCTATAGAAGAAGAGGACTCAGAAGAAGACAATCCCGCATCTGAATCTGCCAGTGAAGGGCAAGGGCCCATGGGAGGCAAGACAGGTGGATCTGGGGAGACAACTTGGAGACCTTCGGGAAGAGGGAGAGGGCCTGGGCAGTTAGAACTTGTTGTTTTTGGGCCCTCTGAAATTCTTTCTCAAGAGCCTTCTGCCTTCGCTCTTCTGCCCTGGTAGTGGCTTTAGAGACCTTTGGATTTACCCAGTGGTGGGTTTCAAAAATTGTTCGAACCTACTCTGTGAATGTGGCCTCCTTTGTGGGAGTGGCTTGCCACCCATGAGACCGGATGGGAGTGGCTTGCTGCCCATGTGACCGGATATGAAGATGCCGACGACACTTGTCAGAACCACCTTAAATTACCTCACAGACAGCACTGGCATGCATAACAATATGATGTAAACTTGTTTTTTAAAAGGCATCTTTGGTTTGCGTTAAAACAACTTCAACACACCCAATGTTCTGATTGCACCACAAACGCAGTAGTCATCCTTACCTTTCACAGAGCCACTGAGTTTTATAAATATGAGCATGATAGTGTAGAATAATCATATCCAAGGACCCTTTCTCTTATCCCCAGTCATGAAATTCTGGGGTTTTTTGCTTTTTTCTTTTAAGAAAGAAGCATTTTTCATTATTAGGCCCCATTGTCTTTAAAGAAGCCAACACCTGCCATGAGTCAAATGAAAAACAGAGTGGAAAAATGGGGCCTAACAAGAGGAATGAAAATAATGAGACAAAAGTAGAGAAAGGGCTTTTCTAAAATAGTAAATTTCTAAATAGAAAATGATTGCACCTGACATACTACCTCTTCTTAGTTGGTAGTAATACCAACTAAGAAGAGATAGCATGTCAGGTGCAATCATTTTCCTAGGGAGGACTTCCATCCTTAAATAGAAGTGGGCAAAAAGATACCACCCAGGAACATGTACAAACTGAAAAAGAAGTAACGTAGGGGATAAAAAGAGAGAGAAATGTAGTTGCTGCTTGGAGAAGATGGGTAAACTTGGTAAGCCCCCTTTGTGGGCGGCCACTCTTAGCCGCTTGTGCCCGGTGCTGTGGCTAAAGTGAACCTGCAAAGCCCCCGCCGCTACCGGAATATCTGCTGCTGCCGCCTCCTCCAACAGCACTGCCGGATTTGCCGCCCGACGCTGTGGCTGAGGTGAAGCCGCCAAAGCTCCCGCTGGCACCCCCGCCCGTGGCAGCGACGCCTCCCTCTCCGCTCAGAGCACCTGAGCTGGGGCCCCCCGCGTTACCCCTGCCGTCGCCTCCTCCTCCTCCGCCGTGCTTTTGAGAAGCCATGAGGCCTTTTTTCCCTGCTCCCGCCCCCTCCCTACTGGCTCCTGCGGCCTCATGGCTCCTCAAAAGCATGGCTGAGGAGGAGGGGGAAAGGATATTGTGGGCCCAACTCAGGTGCTCTGAGCGAAGGGGGAGGCATTGCTGCCACGGACAGGGGTGCCGGCGGGGGCTTTGGGGCTTCACCTCAGCCGTAGCATCGGGTGGCAAATCCAGCAGTGCTGTTGGAGGAGGAGGTGGCAGCTGGAACACTCTGTCCATGAAGACGCTCCCCCCCCCAATACTACATCAATTGCCCCCCCCCAATACTACATAGCTATGAATAGAAACAGTCTCACAGGGGATGATAAAATCAGAATTTATTGTACAGAGTTGTTTCTGTTTCATGACAAGACATGTCTCTATAGGTAGGAATTTCTAAGTGATATTAAGTCATGTAATACTTTGACAGGATATTTAAAAATAGATTTACTTCTTTTTTCATGTAAAGTCTAATACCACTTGAGATACATTTACAGTGTACACATCTGTATTTTCTTAGCTAAACAAAAGTAACAATTCTATGGTAGTTCTGAAATACAATTATCAATTGTGTAACTGTTTTCATTATCTGGTTTGATAATACATAGCTGACTAGTTAACCTCAGAGGTGCGTTTTTGTTCTTTTTGGCACTTCTTTTGGATTTATTGTGTTTCTATTTTTCAGCCTTACACACACAGACGCACACACCTCCATGTCTATTTTTTTCTAATGAACACATTTTAATTAGCAAACTCTTACAACACTATGGTAGATCTAAATTTTAATTTGTGCTTTGATTTGAGAAATATGTATTATATATGCTTATATTCCTACACAATTTAATATAGTAGATGAAGCATTTAGTGCTCAGGCACTTGAACTGTAAACTTTACTGAAATTCCTTCAATTTCCTTCAGACAGCAAACGTAGCAGACTGTTTCTCTGGTCTTTGGGAGACAGAGGTGTGGGATTTGCAGATGTTATCACCCCATCACAGTGAGGGTTCCTTAGTGTACCAGTGGAGTTTGCCTTGCAGTATATACAGTCTGTATAAAATTTTAGTTTGGGGGGAAGTTGGGTGGTAATAGGCAGCTTTCTGGGAGGCACCAATTAGTTGCTATGAACATTCCTCTCCCAAAAAATCTTTTAAAAATCCCAGATTACTATGTAACTATATATTACAATTACTATGTACAGCAATCCTGAGCTACCTGTATTCCAAGAAATGTGTAACACATGAACTACCAAGTGTGTAATCAATCGATCAACTAACCAAGCATGCTATTATCACATGAATGGCATTTTACAAGCTTCAGATAACGTAGGACTACTTTTCTGTATTGGGGGGGGGGGGCGCGGGGCGGGCAGGTTAGCTGCAGCAACAAGACAAGATTTCAGAAGGTAGTATTTAGAGTAATTTTTTTGTTTAAAGTTGTATTAAACACTATTAACATTTATTTACTACTGAGTATTAACAAAAATTCTCCATTTATCAGCATTATGTTGAGATATCATGATTTCACAATTATGATAAAAAGGAGCTCAGAAATATACTTCTATGTGATTTGCAGATTGCCTGCTTATTCTACAGTGAACTTAGAAAGTGCTGGACCTTTTTAGTTCTTATTCTAGCTTTGATCTATGACAAAGCTAACAAATGATCAGACTGTAGAACTAGGAGATAACTTAAAAAGCAAATGGAAAAGTTGAAACAAAACTGCTAAAATTTCTCAGAAAAACGTGGTTCGTCTCAGGCATGGCTAGTGGCTGTCTTGCCAGTCACACATGCCCCAATAATAGCTTCATCCATTGTTCTTGTTGGCAGTAGCTGGGGGGGGGGGGCGGGGGGCAGGGAAGGGGCCTGATTTTTGGTTGTTGCTGTATTCACTTGGCCATTGTAGGTGAAAATGTAGCTTTATAACAAAATACAGAGCTTGGAAAGATAAAGAACACATTATCATCGATAAAATCTCCAATGAAATTGGTAGAGAAAGGGCAGGCCTAGTAATGTTGACCACATAATCCTTGCTTTTCCATGTATGGGTAGGGAATGTCTAAATACTTGAAAGATTCAAGGATTATTTGATTTTATCATTTCAAACACTTCTGAATATTAATAGTATGCTACCAGTCATGAATTATACTAAATATTTTCTGATATTCAAAATGTCTATTTTATAAAGTATAATTATAAACCAATTTAGTTTAAGCTTTTTAAAATAAAGACTACAAAGTATTTTTTCATTAATCTTATTCAATTTTATTTGACAGAATTTTTTAATAATTCAGAGCATTAAACAAATCTTATTAAAAATGCACATTAACCTCTCATGCACTCTATTTACCGTTTTATCCACTCCTCTGGTAAGAAAAAAGATAACTATTTTCTCTTGATTTATAAATATCCAAATATTTTTTTAAGTATTCAAGAACTCTTTAAAACACTTTTGGTATATTATGCTGCTAAAGCACCCCCTCTAATTTCACTCCTTCTGGTCTCCTTTACATCTTCACTGAAGATTTTCTTGGCTTCAAATCTGGATACCTTTTAAAATAATAGAATTATGCTTACTTTTAGGTATGCACATATTAACCACTAGTATAGTGAACTGAACTGACATACATTATATAGCCCCCTTCAGAATCTATCTGCATTTGCTCAATATAGGGGTGAAAACCCTATTTTAAAATATACTGCTACTACTTTTAGTATTATCATAATCTGATATTTAATTTTCATTTTGAAGTCATGTAGTTGTATGACATATAAAGCAATTCCTGTAAAATGTGTACTTGTAATCCTTTATTAATTTCCCATTTTTCTTCTGAATGCATGATACATCCTCTGACATTCACTCAGATGTATTCATTGCTTTATTAAAAAATAGTTACAGACAAAAAAAGTATCCAAAATGTAAAATATATCACCACATGTGAGACTCAGAGGAGTACTGGCTTCACTAGGGACTTCACAGGGATATATAGGTAAGTATAGAGTATTCTAAATAGCCCTGTCCATTCTTCAACAGTCCATGGATGTCAGGGAAGAGAGCAGCTTGGAAGTGTCCACACACCTCTCTAAGCTCCTATTTCTGGCAAGGAAATAATGGGCTACAGAGGCAACATATATAAAAACAAATGAAAAGTCATCACAATCAGTTTAATGAAGTGCACAGAATAGCAATTGGTCATGTCAATAAAAATAAAACAATTAATTTTACATCAAATGTGCTTTATTTTCATCACAAGTATTCTGTTAAATAAAGCACTAATATATATATATATATATATATATATATATATATATATATATATATATATATTCATTTGTGTGTGTGTGTGTGTGTGTGTGTGTGTATTTGTATGTGTGTATACTGTCAGGCCACAGCTAAAGAGGATTCTTTATAGAATCAATTTTTTGTGGTTGTTTAGTATACAAGTAAACTTAATTTTGATAATAAGAACCACAGCAATTGGAGGCAAGCTGCCTCTTTTGTAAGGTACAAAACTGGCACAGAGGACACCATATTTATTATACACTGTAAAAATGCAGTTAATTTTCAATTACGTCATACAGGGCAAAGAGTCCCTGCTCTCCCAGACAGGCATATTAAATGAAAGCCACCACAGTGAACTTTGAATTACATAAACATATTCATTATTTGATTGCCCTTTAAGAAAACATACGGTAGATGCAAAATATTTTTTTTTAATTTGAAGTTCTGCCTGACCAATTAAGCATATAAATTTCATCTTGCCATTCAAGCAGAAAGCACTGGACAAACTGAAGCACAAAACAGAAATAAGCAGAACTTATACAAACAGCATTTTTAAAAGGGAGAAAAAAAAGACTTTAAAAGCACGCATGCTCCTCTACTGTCAAGAAGCAGCTGGGTTTCCTTTGCCAGATATCCTTGTAACCACATGAATTGTTGATTCAATGGTCCTGCAAAGGATGTCTAAAATGTCTTGATGTTGCTGCTGCATGTGACTCAACAGTCCTCTGGAATGGCTGCAACTAAGTGATAAGCCAGACTCAGGGTCCTGGGAAGCTTGACTTTCAGAGTTCTTCAAATCTGTGAGGTCAGAAAGAACAGCAGAAATAGATGTGGAGGGGAATTCTGTATCATCCTCAATAATGTGAGAATCCTTGGAGCTTGACGGCTCTTTCAGATCTTTACATTCTTCAAATCTCCCACTGCCCAGCTGCTCCTCCCCATGGTGTGAATGAGTAGCTAGCATCATATCTTCAGAAAATGAAGAGGGAACCTCCATACGGTACTCCTTAATAGAATTATTTTCAGGGGAAGGCAGGTCCTGTTCAGTGCCTGGGTCAATGATGGAGGAGTCTCTTGTCTCATTATCTGAGGTGCTGGTTGGAGTCAAAGCTTCCCTAGGTTCGTTTTTCAAATCGCTGATGCAACTGTCTACCGTATGCTCCTCATCACTGCTAACCCGTCTTCTTTTTACTGGAGTAGCTCCCTCATCATCTATACAGTTGAAATAAATATTGATGAAATAATACAGATATCAATTGTCGTAATGAATTATTTTTACTGGAAGAACAAAAATATTACATTCTTTTTATATATTTATCTTTCCTCCTCTCTTCCCAAAGGTGCTTTGAAATGTTTGAGAGCTTCTAACAGCTTGATATAACAAAAAAATCTGAGTTATTTCAACCCAAATTTTGTTTAACAATCATTTGTCAATAAGATATCCATTTAATTAACTAATCAGTGCTAGTTATTTTATATACATCCAAGCTTTAAGAGCATTATCACTATCTTGTTACTCAACGTACATGATAAACTGGGTTCCTGTCAACAAGCAGAGAAATATTTAGTTTTCAAGCTGTTGCAAGACTGCTGATTTTACTTTGGCAGTTTAATAAGGGGGTATCCCAGAATATTTCCAGCTGAATAGTTCTCAGAACAATCAGTAGATACTTTCAGACAGGATTCAGCAAGGAAAAAAAATTACTTGTAAACTGACTGCCACCAATCACTTGGAAAGTGAGATGGATGGGCTATACATTTGATTAATAGATAAACAAAACAAACCTTTAGTTTTTCGTTCTTTGGCTTCTTGTTCCTGCAAAGAGCTTTTCTGTTGTTGACAAGTTTTGCATTTGTTTAATAGCTCTTGCAAAGTAGGTATTAGGGCAGGATTCAACTGTTTGGGGGTGTGCACAGAAAGCAGTAAAGTGAGAGCTCGAAGGTCCTATAAAAGAAAATTCAAGTCAATGCAGTTAATGAAATTCCGTCTAATAAATTAATTTTCCCTGTATGTAGAGATTATATAAATAGTAACCAAAGAAATTGCATATATCTTTATTCACACAGAAGAAAATTCTGACTCCTTTTTACATGTCAGTTTAAAATTTTGGATATTCTTTTATCTTGAATCCTGTATTTATAGCTTAAATCAAGAGGGAAGCAAGTGGAAAGTATTAACAATGGTGGTCACAGATATAAATCTAACAATGTTTAGGTAGTTTTATTGTATTATGCTCAGATGGGAGAAAGAGATGGCAGCATCTTTTACTATTAATAATTGATCTATTATAATTATTATAATAGATAAAACATATCACGATATAATGGAATATCATTTTACTAATATTATATTGAACAATAATATATAATCTCAATAATTATCTGTTCATTCATAGATAGTATTTTGGGGGGGAAATATGTATTTGTGTTAAATAAAAAAGGATTATAATGAGATTAAGAAAACAAAACACATAGTAAAATGGATATATTCTATTAAAAGAAGAAAATGGATATGTATATATGTATATGATGTTTTATTGATATATTTTTAACTGTTAACAAAAAATTAGCATTAGAACTAAGTTTCCATTTTATTCTCTCCATTCTTTTCAAAATGCCTAGTTTCAAAGCTTTTATTTTGGCTAACTCCCTTCTACTAAACATGTCACCTTTTATCATTTTCTAGTGTAACCCTCACCTTCTAAAACAGTACGTCACCCAGAGATAAGGACTGCATCCTCTCTCCTACTTTGCATATCTGGCCTGGGATTGGTGTTTATTATTTAAGCCTGTTTTGATGTTGTTGTTTATGGGATCATTTTAATCTAGGCTGCCTGATTTTTTTGTTTTTTGATGCTTTTTTGTTATTTTTATATGCCAAATATAATTCAAACATCTGGCTGACTATGCAATAAATAATCATCATCATAATTCAGGATGCAAGCTGTTCTTGGAACACACAGGCACCAACTTTTAGGTAGGTGAGAACTACTGTAGCAATTAACTTTTGAGCACCCCTTATATTTGGAAATTGAAAGTTAAAAATTTTATATATATATATATATATATATATATATATATATATATATATATATATATATATATATATATATATATATATATATATATATATATATATATATATATATATATATATTTAATACTTTGTTTGTGTGTGTGCCTGTGACTGTAGGATTGTCATTTTGAACATTTTCATCTGAGGAATAGAAAGAAAAATGCTTTACATAAATCAATACAATATTTGAAGAGAAAATAAAATTTATTTACCCCATTTAAAGTGGAACTTGCTTTAAAAATTTCAACTCGCTGATTGGCAAATTCTGATTCCAGATTCTGATACTGGTTGATCAAATTTGTAATCAGATTATTGATTATTCCAGCACAATTTGCTTCCGAAAATACTTGTCCTTGTACCTGTAAAATAAGGAATTCTGAAACTTAATTTGCCATTCGGTGAAATGATCTCATCATAGCACTATTTCCTACTGTAAACTGAATTACGCATGTGGAATTCACAAGAGTAAATATCTGTGGAAAACCAATTTAAATTGAAACTGTAACCTAGGCATAACTATTTTTCATACCTTGAGAAGGAAATGAGTTAAGAAAGTGTAAACAATGTTGTTGTTAAGAAATGTCCTCTCATCCATTAGGATGCATTTAATATACTCTGCAAACACAGGATCTTCACACAGGAGCTTGATGCAATTCTTTGACATGGAAGACTGAAAAGAGAGAGATCAGAGCTTCAGAACTAGTATTCCACATAATCATTGTGGATATGTGATTTCAGTTCGTTACACAGAGATGTTGCACATAAGCATTCATTGGAACTGCACTCAGAATTTTCTAAGAGCACCAGTCTGTAACAATTCCTCAGTGTCTTTCAGCCTGTCCTTTATTAATAAAAATAATAAATTGATTAAAATAAATTTCTGCTCACAATAAACTATTACATTTGGAGTTATTAGAATCTCAGCAACTTTTAGAAAAAAGTCTAAGTCTGCAGCAAGAGAAAGCCTGTATGGGAATGCCATGAATTGAAGGTAGGACTTTCTACATTCATCATGTCATTAAATGATGATCAAATACACACCTTAACTTTTCAAATAAAAACATCCTTTTCAGAGATAAAATTAATTTTACCTGACTTTGACAAAGTTCAGTCCAAAGTTTGGGAAACAAAGCTAGATGAAGAGGTAAGCCTTCATATGCAACAAGAACACCTATATTTTAAAAATAAAAATGCAATTAAGTTCTTAAGATTATAAAGATATAGATATGCCAGAAATACAGTTGTTTAACTCTTAACAGTTAGGGAGAAAACTAGGTATCATGAGCAATACAAACTGTGACGGGAGTTGCAAGTTAAATAACTAAATAATTGATTTTAAAAGGCACAAACTACAGTTTAACTGCAAAATAAAACAATTCTAGTCCCTACCCAAATGACCTTGTTCCAATTTCCAATCAAAAATCATGTTAAGTTTAATAGAAGTAATTTAAATATAAAAATCCTGTGTATATTTATTCCAATTCATTGTTTATCATGTTAATCTTAGGTATATATGTAAATAATTACTCTGTCTTTCTAGTTTATTCTACAGTTAAGGTAGCAATGTAATACAATTTAAATAAAATTCTACATCTTTGAATTTACACATAGGCTTCTCCAAAAAGATAGCTATTAATTCATTTAATCCCAACTTGCTATTTTAGCAAATCAGTTGGAAAACTGAATAAAGCAATTCTTCATGTAATTTTTATAAAAGAGAAAATATTCATTAATATAATCTACTTACCTTCAATGAAATTTAAAAATTAAATGCTTATTAATTCTGATGTTGCAATTTACAAGGCTTGCTAAGCACTGGCCTATACTCTAAGGAACAGGCCTTGTCAGTTAATGCAGGGGCCCCTAATCTGTGGGCTATGGCCCACTAGTGGGCTGTGAGAGGTTTGCAACCAGGCCACAGAAACGGCTGAAGTGCACATCCTCACATGTTCCATTTAAGTGAGCAGCAGATTCATGTGCACGGCACTTGCACAAATGGAGCTGCGCATGTGCGCGTGCCAAATGTTTACACAGAACTATCCCCTTCCCCACTGGTCCACAAAGTCGAAAACGTTTGAGGAACTCTGAACTAATGTGCTTGTTAAATAAGCTTTTAGACATGCTACAAATTCTTACTTACTCATTTTCACTAAGGTTTCTGTGAATTTCTCACAGTTGATGGCAACTCGGCATAAAAGATGGATAAACTGGTGGTATGAAAAAAAGTAATCTAGTAGCATTCGGTCATAAACTTCATCTTTACCCTGAAGATTTAAGGAAAGTTCTGTTTACAAAATAAAAACATGAAAAGTATAATATCTAAATGTGAAAAATGAACTATTTTCAAAGAATTATGATAAATTCTTACTAAAAAACTACAGAACATGGTTCAGAAATTATTTGTTACAGAACTTGGGAATTTTAGGGATAATTAAAACTTACATAAATGTATAGGAAACCTAAGATGTTAAAAAGGATGCAAAATTTTCTTTTTTGCCACTTTCCCACTCCCACTTACAGACTGAACATATCTAGGATCCGAAGTATTTGTAAGGATTTTTTGGGATCAAAGATGTGAATGACAAGTAGAGGCATTTTTCTTTTTTCTCTCTTATGAAAACCACTATAATAAAAATGCCATTGGAATACATGTGTGATAAATTAGAACAATGGATATAATTAATTAAACCAAATACATTCAGCAGTGCAGTTCTCTTCCCAACAACCACATGACAATTATTCTTAAGACTCATCAATCAAGGCATACCCTTGATTAATCAAATGTTACATAAAGGAAACATTTACTTTCATGATAAGATAATTTGTTTTAATTTAATTTTAAATTCAAGATCCTTTTTTATTGTTGTAATGTTTTGTAGTGCACTTTAATTATATATTTGTAAGTCGTGCAGACAGTTTTCGTCAAGAGATGGATGGCATATAGATTTGATAAATAACTAAAATAAATACCTTGTTAGCTTCTACCATTGTAGGCAAAAGGCACATATTAAGTTCAGGGCGAGGTGGGCGGATATTACTTTTGCCTCCTATCAACTTCAGATTTTCACGGCATGGGAAATAAGGGCCAAGAGACACTGTAGTGGAAAGTAAAAAGGAGATGCATTAACAAAATGTGTACATTTTGTTTTTACAAGGAGTAGCCATCCCGATTCTCTGCCCCCTAAAAAGGATAATTTTAATCATAATTTTTTTAAAAAATATTTTTTCTTTGGGTAGATAATAGAAAATGTAGACAAGAATAAATTGTAAACTTGAAATTTTAAAGCAATTAGGTATATAGTTTACCCATTATGTTTTGTTCCTTACAAAAGCAATTAACCACTGTTATTTTATTTAAAGTAATATAACATCAACTAGAATGGAATAGAATAACAGAGTTGGAAGGGTCCAACCCCCTCCTTTGGCAGGAAACCCTATACCATTTCAGACAAATGGTTATCGAATCTTTTCTGAAAAACTTCCATAAATGTAAAACAATTCATGATCTACTTTTTATATTTGGCTGCTGCTAATACATGGAAATGTAATTGTCACTGCTATAAGAGGAGTCTATTCTCATCTTCTCATATCAGATAGATTGAAAAAAATCAACATTTATTCTGATGATCATATAGCAAAAGGCAGGGAGAAGACAAAAGACAACTTCCAGCTTTTTACCCCCAAGGATGAACCCTGCTACCTCATGGTACCGAAGAGGCAGCCCAGAATGAAACAATGGTTATTTCTTTCCTCTTTAAAGCTTTGAAGTAATAGTTTCGTGCCTGACACCGGAGTAGAAATTTAACCTACAGGCTTTTGTTTTTTCTTCTTTTTCTTATATTGTTTCTATAGCAGAAACAATGATTCGCACTCAGAGATTTTATTATTATGTTTAGGTTTTCTAGCTAACTTAGAATAAGGAGGAAAACAGTACTCTTTATTACCCGCGCAGTTGCATTCTGCACCAGTTGAAGTTTCTAAATGCTTTACAGGGCAACCCCTGTAATGATAGTCTAGAGGTTATAAGGGCATGAGGACCTCCCAGTCCAGGCTATGCTAGGCTAAACAATCCTACATGCTTATAGGGTAAGGGAAACTGTAGTGTCCAGTATCTTGTTTATATATTTATATTTATATATATTATAGATCCTTCCTTCATTGTGGAAGATTTCCTTACCTTCGATCCTTTTTTGTTTTTTTACCTTTTCAGGCTTTTTCCCCTCTCCAACTTTCTTATGGAGATTAGTATTATCTGAATTATAAATAAAGTATAGGCAGCTCTTGACTTACAATCACAATTGGGACTAGAATTTCCATCCTTAGGCAAGTTAGTTTTTAAGCCAGTCATGCACAATTTTATGACCCTTTTTTGCTGTGAAATGCCCAAATTTGTCAAGCCCCTGAAATTTGATCAGGTGACACTGGGGAATGCTATAACAGTCGTAAGTGCAAGGACCAGTCGTAAGTCACTTTTTTCAGTGCCATTGGAATATTGAACAGTCACTAAGCAAATGGTTCTAAGTTAAGGATTTATATATTTGCTTACATGGATATGATGGAATTATTTTTAGGAAGAGTAATTGGCTCAAGAAAGGATAATGATGAGAGTAATGAAGTTTAGGAAAAAGAAGGGATGACTAGGTGTGCATCAGGGGACTTTCTCCATCCATCCATCCATCCATCCATCCATCCATCCATCCATAATGATGATTTTGTCATCCAGAAACAATGCCTTGACAATATGCAGTTCACTGTAGGCAGAAGTGTCAAACTTGTGTTGTCACGGCAGCGCCACTTGATGTGACTTTCCCCCCCTTTGCTAAACTTGGCGTGGGCGTGGCCAGTACATGATGCATCTGGCCCGTGGGACACCCTGCTCTAGGCTGCCTAAAATATATATTTCTAATTGAGAAGAGTACTTTTTCAATCTTAAGAGCAATCTAAGGGTAATAAGTTTAAAACATCTGTCAATAGTTGAATGATTCAGGTTAATTAGATTGATCATATTATTTGCATTTCCCATCTCACCTCTCAAACTACTTCCTGCCTCAAAGTAAATCTCAAAACAATTTTATTATAAATTAATATTTCTATATAAAAGTATAAATAACCTTCTCATCTGAATATACATACTTGGTATGTTGCTATGATGGTATGTGCAATGGTTGTGCTGAAGAAAAGGAACTAAAGTGTGCAGAAAATCATGAGGGCTTAACAGCACCAGTTCTTTGAGGACATCTGCAAAACAAAAAATAAAAAACCCTCATATTTAATTATTTATTCATTGGACTTATGTAGTACTTCATGTCAGCAGGATTATGCTCTTAAAAAGAAATCTTCACTCTAATAAACTTTGCATAAACATTTGTATAAATTCAAACTAGGAAAAACCTAAACACGATCAGACTGTAATTATTTGCTATCATTTAGCCAATTGAGACAATTTCATGATTCATCAGAACATCTGGTTCAACGTCTGCCTCTTCCTGTGAGTAGGACAAATTGCTAATCACTACCTTTGTCATCCAATTAATATTTCTAGTCACAGTTTTTACCAAGGCATGTTGCTACTGATTGAACACAGAGTTAACTATTATGCTACTTATGCCTTCATTTTGGACAAACACCAAGTACTACAGTTCTTAACCAAATTTGGTCAGACATTAGTATTTGAATGGAAGGCCACCAGAACTATCAGGCCCTTAAACTAAACTGAGAAATTAAAGGTAACATCTGGATGGCAAAACTACTTCCATCTTACTGCAAAAAGATACATGGGCCTGTGCATGAACTCACTATTATTCTTGAGAAGTAACAGAGCTGTAAGTATAAGTAAAACTGGGAAGAAAAAAACAGACACTAGGAAAGTAGAAAGAAAGAATAAGAAGACTGGCCAACTAGCCTCAGATGGATGGAATTTATTTTCTTTTTTATTATTTTTAGTTTGTATTAGCTTTTTTTATTATAATTGCAATTGTAAATAAAATTACCATAAAAAAGTGAAACTATCAATGTTGACAATGATTTGATGGCACATAATCAATCAGTCAATCAATCAGTCAATCAATCATTCATTCAAGCCTTATTCTTTAACTCTATTGACCATAATTATAACAGAAATGGAACAGTGTCTATTTTATCTTTAATGTAATTGATGGGTAATCTGAGATCAAAAAAAGTGCATTATGTTTAATATACTTTACCTATACAAGCATTTCTAAGTTCTGGAGGACTGTAGGAATTTAACAAAGTTAAAAGTTTATGGGCAAATTCTATCCGCTCCTGCCATTGGATAAGGGCTTGTTTCACATCTGAAAATATACAAGCAAATTAATTTAGTTTACAACTCATACAAGCCATATAAACAGCTGATTGATAGTGACAATTATGTTTTAGTTCTCGTCTGTTTTATTTTTAAAAATAAAACTTACATTTAATAAATAATATCCAAACCTTTTCTTTGCAGATATGGACGAGTGGATTTCAGGACGGAAAGAAATATGGACAGAAGCTCAACCAGATCTCCAGTTACATGGCAAGCTGTGGCTTCATGGTACATCATGTGCAGTGTATTGAAGGACTGCCAAATATATATAGCATATTATTAACATATAAAGATAGAATTCCACAAACAAGATATCCTAATTTATCTTATTTTGCAATATCCCACCAACCAAAAGGGTAAAATAATAACAATAATACTCCTACCTCAGTCATCAGGATTAAGCCTCTGTTAAATATGACAAGAAGCCGATCCTCGTCAGTTTCTAATAATATTCGGAAGGCACTTGGAGCAAAACAGTAAAGAAAAGAGAGTTGTAAGGTTACAGTGGTTGCATCCTAAACAGAAAGCACATCATTAAAATAAGCTATGACACATCTAGATAGCTTATTAAAAAGTAGAGATATCACCTTGCCGACAAAGGTTTGTATAGATAAAGCTATGGTTTTCCTAATATATTCCTAATGTATTTCCAATGTATTGCTGTGAGATTTGGATCAAAAGGAAGGCTGAGTGCCAAAGAACTGATGCTTTCAAATTGTGGTGCTAGACAAGACTTGTTCCTTGGATTGCAAGATCATATCAGCCAATCCTAAAAGAAATCAACCCTGACTGTTCTTTGGAAGGACAGATACTGAAGTTGAAATACTTTGGCCACCTAATAAGGAGAGAGGACTAATTGGAAAAGATCGTGAGATTGGGAAAGATTGAAGGCAAGAAGAGAAGGGGATGGCAGAAGATGAGATGATTAGATAGCGTCATCAACACAATAAATATAAACTTGGGCAAACTCCAGGAGACAGTGGAGGGCACAGAAGCCCAGTGTGCTATGGTCTATGTGGTCATGAAGAGTCAGACATGACTTAATGACTGAACAACAACAACAAAGCATGTTGCAAGAATAAAAGGCATGGAAAAGCACCAAAATCACTTTATAAACTCTAACATTTATTCTAGATCAACACACCAAATGTGAAATACCTTATTAAAGTAGTCCAGCATGACCGCCCATCTAAGCAGCGAAGGTAACAGCTTATAGTCGTTTTTTTAAATTGCTTAATGTCTTCCAGTTCTTCCTCTCTCATATCAGGCCTCTGAGCTACGAAGAGTTGCATGAGATTAAACAGTTCTTCCACTGCCTAAATAAAGAGAAGAAATATCATAAGGTTTATTGAAAAAACAAACAAACCCCCAATTCCATTTGTTTATAATAAGATAAATGCTTTAAAAAGATAAACAGTATACCAAAGGTAGTCATATTGTACTGCCATTAAAAAAAATGCTCTCTTGGTTTCACATACTCTCAAGCTTTACTTTTTTTCTATAATACTTCCTTTTCTAGCTCTTCAACTTGAACTATGTTTAAAACTGAAAGAAAAATGGACCAAACTAATACAAATAAACACAGTGAATCTTAATTTAAATGGACCAGTTCAGGGAAGATATCCACTACTCCTGAAGATTCATTAAGTATGATGATATGCTAGTTACATAACCATTTGCAAATCACATAAAAGATATGGTTAACATTAATGTAATTGCTTCATATGAATTCCTTTGGGGGCATCATTTGTTTATTAATTCAGGGGCACATCTGGATGAAAATCTGGTCCACTGTATTCTTAATCTACTAAATTGGATCCTTTAATTCCAAGTTTACTCTATGCTGGTTTATTACTGAAAACTGGATTTAGTATATATTTTATATATCATATGCAAAGGTTTCCCTGTCAGTCATGTCCAGCTCCATGGCTAGGTGCTCATCTGTTTCTAGGCCGAGAGAGAGAGTGTTGTCCAAAGACAATTTCTGTGGTCATGTAACCAGCGTGGCTATATGCCAAAGGCACATGGAACACTGTTACCTTCCCACTGAAATGGTACTTATTAATCTACCTGCATTTGCATGCTTTTGAACTGCTAAGTGGGAATGTGCAGGGGCAAGTAACAGATCAGCCCATTGAGCGGAGCTGTCACTCTGCAGCTGACAAGCTCAGCATCTTTTAACTGCTGAGTCATCTGAGTGCCCCTCCCTTATATCATCTCTCGCTTTCGTCTGCCTATCTTATATAGTTATATACAATAATGTTTTTTTATATATTTAGTATAAAAGAGCTATTTTGTTTCTATACCATTCTTCCTATTAAAAGAGCAAAGAATTGTTTTGCTTCTTGAACTCAAGGTATATTTTGCCTCCTTCAGAGCAGTCATATCGTATGCATTAGGAAGGGAGAATGGCAGTGATCTCAGTTGTAGAAGAACTCCCCCAAAACTGACAATTCTATTAAGACGATGGGGCAATAAAAACGTATGGCACAAAATTAATTGTACCATATTTGTGTATGGCACAAAATTAATTGTACCATAGTTGCCATCAGACAATGACAGAACTGCTGGTAAACTGGATGAAAGCACTGTTGCAATTCGATTAAGCCCGTCTTCTGAGAATTTTCTGAGTTTAAATTAGAGCCGAATATATTTTCACCTTTATCAACTAGCTTCTTTGGATCTGGCAAAGAGATACAGCTTTATTTTCTGACATTTCATTCATGTGAATCACTTACCCCCTAAAAATAATGCTCCATAAACTGCTGCTGTTAATGCTGTTCTGAAAAATCTCTTTCTGCCTTTCACTCTGCATGAATTTGACTTACCCCAGGATATTGGCTGGCATGTGGTGTGAGATTCTTAAATGCCCACTGGATATTTTGATGAGAAGCCAACTGTCTGGTAAATGCAGGGGATTGCTCACAGCATAGTCGCAGAATGCCATAGTAGGCAGGTAGCATCCCACGGTTAAAAAGCACCACATCCTGGTCATCATGATCTGCTAGGATGTAATTGAAGGCAATGTTCTTGGTCACCACTGGATTCTGCACAATAAGGCGCACGTTCTCAGGGCAGTCAACACAGACATTGTACCAGAAAGAGAGCAGGGCCTGCTTATTATGGTTGGTAGCAATAGCAGGCTCAGAAAGTTTAGGCTGAAAGAGGTTCCACAAATCCATGAAATAAGTAGAAAACATTAGTTTTTCTGTTTTGGAGATCAAGCAGTAAGTCATAAAACTGAAGTAGGGTACCAGTTTAGTTGTTCCATGCACAGCAGCATCAACATAAAGCTTAGCTCTTGAGAGCAGTCCAAGCAACACATTATACACTTGATGAAGAACAACTGTGGTATCTGGACTAAGAGGAAGATCTCGAGTAGGGATATGGAGTGAACGGGTGGATCGGAACATTTGTCGGAATGAATTGCTTGGAATAAGAGAGACCAGAAGATAAGCTGCAGCTGCAAAAGAATAAATACACAGGTAAATAAAGCAGGTAGACTTTGGCTATGCACATTCACTTTAAAATAAAATTTGTTTTTTTGTTTTGTTTAAAATTTGTTCACAAAACTATATGACACAACTTAGAAAAGAAAAATATAGTTATTGGCAGAGAGATCACAAAAACAAGCAATGCTGAGAATTCAGTTCCTTTCTTTCTAAATTGTTGCAAGTAATACTGAATATATTGAAATGAATATTTGGAAATATTTCACTCATTTTCTTTTAAATGTTGTTTATTATAATATTAGGAAATAAATAAAATAAAACGGCCACATTTTCACACATAAATAATGAACTTATCAGAAAGTAAGAAGGCAATTCTTTTCTGCTTAGCAACTTACAGGTTCTCACTCTTGGATAGTTATGAGCCAAAAGAAAGCGTTCTACCCAGTTCTCCATATTCTGCAGGACCCAACTGTGAGCAAGCTTATTTCGTGGTGTCTGCACTGCCAGCCAATCCAGACACTGAGATGGGTTGTACTCAATCACCTACAAATATTGGGAAAATGGACAAACATCATGAACAAAAAAACAAAAACAAGACTATTATCAACAAGACTATATATCAACAGCTCAGTTAGTAAAACAGGCAGGCCGAATCTTTTACTACAGGAGTTCCCAACCCTCGGTCTGCGGACCGGTAGGGAACTCACCCAAAAAGCGGAAGGCAAATGTGCACAATACTACCCCCCTCCTACTGGTCTGTGGAGCCAGAAAGGTTGGTGAGTGCCGTTTTACTAGTTTATTTACTAACTGTGGAAAAAAGGCTGCCAAAGTACTATATTCTCTGTCAAACAATAATTTTTATTTCCACAGTCTATGAGTGTAAAAATTAAGTCTAATAATCTTTACAGCATAGACATTATACTTGTTATTTTCTCTCAATATTATAGAGACATGACAAATCTTTTGAGTGTATTTAATATAGACATCCTTTACCTCCCATATCCTTTGGAGAATATATGATGCAAATGGTGGCATTCCTGGAGGTCCACCAGCAAATTCCATAAGCATAGTTAACAACTTGAAAAAAGGATTGGCTGCCTGAAATTGAAAATAATAAGAAAAAAACATATATATATACATATACATATACATACATACATACATACATACATATAATATAAGGAATCTGTAGTGTTTTTTTAATATTACAAGTCATAATTGATTTTATTCAATGATTTACTTATTAAACACATATTTAAATACACATATTATAGCAATGACTCCTGTTTGTGATTTTTTTTATCTTTTCAGTTGATGTTACGACTGTGTATATTGAAGATAATCATAGGTAACAAATAATTTTGAACTGGTATTCTGATGAAAAAGCCAAAGAATGCATATAAAGAAAGGAAGGTCAGAGAAGAGTCTGGTAGATCCTAAAGATTGAATCCACTTCAAGGCAACCATTTCTTATACAGAAAAAAAAGCATACTCAATAGCTGCTCATACCCTGATTCTATTTCTTGATGTAATAAAAACCCTGGCATTTGAACATTTTCTTGTAACAATATATTTGTTAATTCTGGCCAGTATCCCACTCTGACTGGTTATGGATCTACAGGCTTCATATAGAAGACAAAAAGGAAAGGTTTCCCTGTCAGTTATGTCTGAATCTATGGCACAGAGCTCATCTCCATTTCTTGGCCGAGGGAATCAGCATTGTCCAAAGACATTTTCCAAAGTCACGTGGCCAGCATGGCTATACCCCAAAGGCACATGGAACGCTGTTACCATCTCATGGAGTGGTACCTATTAATCTTCTTCATTTGCATGCTTTTGAACTGCTAGGTAGACAGGAGCTGTGGCAAGTAATAGGAGTTCACCTTGTTGTATGGAGCTTGGGTCTTGAACCCAGGCTGTTACTCTCCAGCGGACAAGCTCGGCATCTTTAAATGGTGAGCCCCCTCACAGAGAATAATATATCTCTTATCAATTACCTGATCTTTTGAACTGGAATTTCTTGGCCTTATAAAATATAGAACATATAGAATGCTGGAATTATCCAGGCAACATCTTGCATGGCACATTTGTAGTATTATTAATGTGCTACATTTATATCCCATTTTTCTCCATTAGTTCAATGCAGCATACATACAGATTTCGCTTCATTCATCCCTCAATCATCCTATGAGAAGCTGATGCAACAGAAAGCTTGAGCCAAGTTATCCAGTGATTTTTAATGGGTGAACTTGAACTGGGTTATCAAGCATCTTAATTAACTTACCACATTGGTTCTCTGAGTGGCAACATAGTCAAATACTCAAGAGAAGCATGCAAGACAACCATATAAGTTAAACAAAGGAACCTAGGTTAAGTAATTCTCAGCATTTTGAATTTTGACTAAGCTATTAAGACCTGAGTTTGGGATGGCTGTAACTTCTCACAAGATCTTGACTGAAGCTCTCTATAAAAACTTTTTTTCAATAGTTGTTCACTCCGGCTGATTCTGAAGACGCACCCAAATTTTCATCCTCTTTTATGGGGGGAAAGGTGCGTCTTATACTCCGAAAAATACGGTATATGGAAAATGTGAGATTACCAAATTACTGTTGTGAAGAATACAATGCTGAGACATACACAATCTTAATCAAGTATAGAAATGGAATTAAAGTGTTTTTATTCTGGAATTTTCTCTTTTGGTCATGGAAGATGGAAGTAAAAGAATAAGAAGATGGCAATGAATCTACGCCGTATTTATAAGATAATCTGCTCTTAATTTGGTGAAAAACAAACTGATAAAGCCTCCCATCACTGCTAACTAAATTAAACAATGAGAATGACAGAACATAGACTGATTAGGAGAGATTAGTCAAGCAGAAACACAAAGAAACCTGAAAACGTTTTAACAATTTTCTCTCATTGTTTGAAGAAAGCTAGAGCCTGCTTTTATACATGGGCATGCCTTCTCATCAGAGACAGCACTGTTCTACATTTCCAACTAGCTCCATGTATTTTAGTACTTTGGGAAATGTTAACTTCTTAACTTTTGACAGGTCAGAACTGATAATCCACCCGGCATCCTTTGGCCAGGGGACAATCTCATGTTGAAAAAAAAAGAACCTAAAACAAAAATAAAAATACTATTACATTGCTATGAAGAAAATAGTTCATAAAACAGAGAAATCCAAGCTGCAGTGTTGCAAAAAAGCTGTGGACAGCAAAAGTAGATTTGTATAGCATGTGAAAGAATTTCAGTTTGGTTCTGCTGCATAAGAAAAACCATGGCATTAGTCCTTGCCCAGAGAATCTTTTTAGCAATTGGGAGCTATTTGCTTTTTTCAAAATATAGGTAGGTATGCTAAGAATCACGAGGAAGTATGTAGAAAGCTAGTAAAGAAACAAGGACTCCAATAGAAATACCAATGATAAAGAATTGAAAATATATAATTTTAAGAGCCACAATAAATCAAGACAAGTAGAAGCAAACAAAAAGTACTTAATATTTAGAGTAAGTCATGAAGTGAGTTGAATACCAGGGCTTAACTTCCTGACTAGGAAAAGAAATAAGTTGAAATCTAGTAATTTCAAGTTTAGACAAAAACCAAAACCATATCTCTGAGCAATTGGGGAAGGGGGGGGGGATTTATTAATGAAATCCAATTAAAATAGAGAAATAGATTTTCACTGATGCTAATGAATACCTGTAGAATGGTGCTTAAAAAGTTGTGAACCAGTTTGAATTTTCAATATATATGCATAAATATGATCAAATAAATAAGACCAATTTTGGCATAAATATGACTTATTCAGAAGGCTGAATATAGGTTGCTATTTATGGACTGCTGAACTAGTATCTCCTATGCAGTTTTGACTACTAAGACTAAATGGAGTGTAACCTTAATGCTTGCACCCCTTTCTATTTGGCCAGAACCATAGATTGAATTAATTATGTGGTGCCAAGGCACGATGCTTGTTTGATTTCTTTCCAGAAAAAGAATAATTGGCTTGGTGTAAAGGCATCAGCTATGTGTATTGTGCCAGAGGAAAGTGCAGGTATAGCACAATGGGAGCATAAAACAATGCAGGATCATATTTCACTACTAGATTATTATATTGGGGAAAATAAAAACTTTAAGAATGTTGAATGTGACCATCAAACAATATAATATATGGTAGCAAAATACTGTACTTTTAGACCATACCTCAGGAGTCAACTTGGCTATCGATGTGAAAAGCATGGATACGATCTGTAAGAGAGGAAGAAATCCTTTCATCATATGCAACCCTCATGAAAGTATTCCAGTTAGGCTCTCAGAGTGGATATAATAACAGCTAGTAACTTACATGTTCTGCAAGCCTGTTGTTATATCGACAAAGACTGAAAATAAGATTGCAGGTCTGCCTAATATTGATTCCATCCCGAATATGTTGGAATAAGAAAGGAAAACCCTGGAACAAATTCAATGTGTTACTGTAGCAGATATTTTAAAATAAGATGTTTTAAAACTCTTGTTGTTTTCATGTCCAGTTATTACCTTGCCTCCAGTTAATGCTGCCATATCATTTTGGGATAAAGTCAAATGCCTAAAACACATATAAAGAATGGACCAATTTATTTCATTAATCAACCAATTAGTAAAAACAAAATTGCTTTCTTGAATTTTCTTGGAGTAGTCCATGTAAAACCACTTTTTTAGGAAGCCAGCTAACAAATGCTAGGAAGCTCAAGCAAGATATATTGAATCTCCATTAAGTAGGAACAGGGAAGGAAGGAAGGAAGGAAGGAAGGAAGGAGGGAGGGAGGGAGGGAGGGAGGGAGGAAGGAAGGAAAGAAAGAAAGAAAGAAAGAAAGGAGGACTTTTCTTTCCACAGTTCCGGATCCAAAATCAGGGGGGGGGGGGAAATCAATGCGAATTGATTTTAATGGCAAAAATATGCAAAATGTGGGTTACAATCAAGCAACTGTTTTTGCCCTTTGAATGTTTTATATATGGCCTTACCCTCAAATTTTATACCTAAATACTATGAAAAGTGTACCACCTGTGAATAAGCCCATCAGCTTAACAACAGATGGCTGAATCTATGAGTGTATAATGGATATATGTAAGAAGTATTAACATGTTTTCATGAATAAGCTGAACCCAATTTTGGATATATTTCGGCACCTGAAATTCTTGGCTTATATATGATATATGTAAAATCTTAAGCCCTATCACATAAAGGCCCTGACTGTTAAGTTTTCTAGATTGACTTATGCTGTCAAATAATATAAAAAGTATTAAAAACCAGAATAGGTTTTTGCAGGTTTTCTTGTTCCTTTTACTCTTTATTACTTTGTGTTAGCTTTTGATGTTCTTTATAAAACTTTTTAAAAAATCCATTAAAAACAGATGAATAAATGCAATACATAAACAAACTGATATATGTGAATATACTCCTCACCTCTCTGATCGAGACTGTTCTACCAGAAGGGCTATCAGAGCAATCATCTTTTCAAGTGCAGCAGGCCTATATTTTTCTTCTGCTAAAGAAAGAATGTCTTCCTCCTCCTCCTCCTCCTCTCCTTCTTCTTCTGATAGTACCTCAACTTGGGGCTGGCAAAAAAAAAAGCAAATCATCATCATCATCTCCATCTCTCTCTCATATTACAAATCTCTGCAAAAGGACATATTTTACTAAAGGAGCAAGGACACATAGCATTACTCTGCCCCTTCTCTCTCCCTCCTCCCTCCCTCTTTCTCTTTCTCTTTCTGAGTATTTAACCACGCTAAGCTATAGAACTGCAATAAATTATCTCAAATATAGATTTATAATCAACATATAGAATAAAGATCTACTATAGATAATACTATAGAGACAATCTGTTTGGAAAACTTAGAAGTGGAGTGGAGATCGTGATAATTTGTTAAAGACAATTTTTTGCAGAGTAAAGGTCAGAGTAGTCATGAAATATCTCCTAGAAAGACTGGGTCTTATCCAGTAAAGTCCCAGTGAGAAATTAGGTTATAAAAGATTACTCCAGACTTACATTTTCAGGACCTTTAGTTCCCATGTAGAAATGAACCATTGTTGAAATTGCTTGCAGAGAAAGCAAAAACTGGCTCTGAAAATAATTGAATATAAAATATAACAACTGTTTATATTCTGCCTTCCTCTCTAAATTAATTTTTTGTAATAAACATAGAAATGCAAAGATTAAATAACAAAAATGTTAACAGCACTCAAACTTAGTAACGAATAATAAATATAACAGAATTCATGAAAAATCACTCACCTCCTCTTCTCCCATTTTGGCAAATTCATAAAGAAAGGCAAAGTATTCTGTGAGATGTTTACTGTGAGGTTTAACACCATGTTCCATAATTGACAATAGGGTCTTCACAAAACGAGTCACACATGAGCGACTACCAATATCTTCCACAGGACCATCCATGTCATCTGAACTGAAAATACATTTCATTGTTCATCAGTGTATATTGTAGTCACTGAAGGCAAAATGATCCAAAACTAATCTGAAAACTTGCTCCAACCTCCTATATTATGTAAAATGGACTATATTTAGGATAGCATGTGAAATGGTTAACAGTGCTTACTTTACTATACAGTACATGCTGTGATTATACCTGCATGAATAAATTCTTCTTAATTACATGAACTATATTAATATTGTAACATTGAAAAGGATGCCATAATCCTCCAAGAGAAATTGTTTATAATTTACCATACTGCTGTTTATTTTCTAATCACAGTGTAATATAAAATATTATCTGATATAAAAGACCAATGTAAATGTTTCCCAATGTACTTGTATAATACTGACATACAATAAAATTAGTGTTACGCAATAAATATTTGAAATAGATGGAATTGTTTTAAGAAAATGTACCAGTCTTCTAGTCCTGGCTGTAGGTAGAGATGAGCATGGACTGGCCTGAGCCGCTGAATCACATGAATGCACAAACGCTGAAACATCTGTAAAGTCATAAGCTTTAAGGTTACTTTGGGATCACAGAAATATTTGCTTTCACAAAGCTTTAGAAACATAGTGATCATGGATTACTTGGTTGAAAAGTTCATTGTTGAATTAGTGATATTTTGCCTTCATGTTACACAATTAATACTATTTTATACAGACTATATCTTAAATCATTTAATCATAGAATCTTTAAAGATTAGAAAAGACTTTCAAGACTTGTTCAGCCCTTTGTTCAATGCAGGAATTTATTATTGTAGCATTCTTGACAAACAGCCATGCAGAGCCTCTCTGAATATAAGTCCACTACATTTTAACAGTCAGTTTCTTTGTGGAACAGCTCTTATTAGAATATTTTTCCTGATAGCAAACATAATTTTAATTTAAACACATTGTTTTTTATATTGTCTTCAAAATAACTCTGAAAAATATCATATTGTCTTCTTTGTGATGGCTTTTCAGATATTTGAAGACACTTATCCTGTGTTCATGCAGCCTATACAAACCCAACACCTCCAACCATTGCTCAAGTTTTTTAAGCTTCTTATCATCTTGACTGCTGTCTTTTACATACATTCCAGTTTTTCAATATTCTTTGTAAAAGAATATGGCCAAGGAAAGATAGAGAAAAATTATGACTTCCTTTGGTCTTGGCACTATACTTCAATTTGTGCAGCCCAAGACTATATTTGCTTTTTTTTTTTTTGCAGAAACAGGACCAAAAATGTTAGAACTACATAGAAGATTTTAGTATAACTTCTAAGGTATTCCACTTGCAAAAATCCAAATTGAAGTAGTATTTCCATATACAAAATTGCCTTTGGCTTCATTCTTCAGATAGCAGGCTCCTCTGGTTGAATGGCAAAACAATACTGGGAGAGAAGTTCAGGTTTTTATATTAAATTAAACATAAGCTATTTGTAATATATAATGGGGCCTCTTATTCAAGTACAAATGCACCTAAATAAATATTTGTAAATCTATTTGGGTATGTAGACTAAATTTCAAGGTCCACATGTACGCTTAGACTTTGTTAGATTATTTATCAGAAATCCTTCTAAAAATTGCCAGACTGTTTTTCAGCTGAAGACCTCAAAGAATTTGAAGTACATCTCAAATATATGTAATAATATCCAGGGCACTTCAATCTAACATTTGGGTTTGATGGTTAAAATTCATAGTGTGAATTTAAGAAACTAAACCTTAAGCAATAACATTTCAAATGACATATACTATGCTTTATCGTACCTGTCTTACAATCTGATTGGGGCATTTAATTAAAATCTGCATAGGCCACCAGTCATCATCAGCCATACGATCAAGAAACCACTGGGAAAAAACATATGTAACATTTTAGCATATATTCCTTAACAATGAAAACATTTTCTATTCTACTACACATTCCTAGCATATTTTATTATCATTGCTTAAACAACTTAAGTATAACTCCACAAGTATTCCAGTAAATATCGGCAGTTGGGAAGGAGAAAAAAACAATTTTTCACAGCTGTTTGAAAAAATGAAGGCCAAGGGTGATAGTTGTTCATGCCACCTACAGTGCATTCAGAAAGCATTCAGACCCCCTTCACTTTTGTCAATTTTGTTATGCTGCAGCCTGATTCTACAGTTGTTGAAATTCATTTTTTCTCATTAATCTACACTCAGTACCCCATAAAGACAAAGTGAAAACAGATGTTTAAAAATATCTGTAAATTTATATTAAAAAGAAAAAAACTGAAATATCACATTGACATAAATATTCAGACCCTTTGCAACAACATTTGAAATTTAGCTCTGGTGCCTCTCATTTATCTTGATTGTTAATGACATTTTTCTACACCTTGATTGGAGTCAACCTGTGGCAAATTAAATTGTTTGGACATGATTTGGAAAGGCATACAACTCTCTATGGAAGGTTTCACAACTGACAATGCATATTGTAGCAGAGCAAAAGCTATGAGGTCAAAGGAACTGCCTGCAGAGTTCAGAGACAAGACTATTGCAAGGCATAGATCTGGGGAAGGCTACAATAAAATTTCTGCTGCACTAAGAATACAGTGGCCTCCATAATTATCAAATGGAAGAAATTTGGCACAACCAGGACTCTTCTAAGAGTTAATTCCCCAGTCAACTGAGCAATCAGGGGAGAAGGGCATTAGTAAGTAACCAAAAACCCAAATGGTCACTTTGACTTAGCTCCAAAGCTTCTATGTGGAGATGGGGCAGAATTCCAAAAGAACCACCATCACTGCAGTTCTCCACCAACCTGGGCTTTATATCAGATTTAAATAGGGCTGGTCTGAAGAGGCCCGAAAACGGAACTTTATCCTGAATCAGACCTTCCCCATCTGATAACTCTAAATCCAAAATCTCACCTTCCTCCCCTAAAACAGACCCCTCGATGTAGATGGAAGGCAAGGGAGAAGGGGGATCAGTCTGAGAGGTGGCTAAATCTCTGGCAGAAATCAAATTCCTAGAGCGTTGACTCGTACGCTGTAATTCTGCATCCACTCCCCTAGATATGGCAGTGGTAATCATGTCCCTGAGCCCAGGGGAGAGGTCAAATTCTGAAGTATCCTCTGGTCTGCTGCGAACAGCAGTGGGAGTAAAGATGGCTGAGGCCCCTGAACGGGAGGGGGTTGGGCCTGGGCTGGGTTCAGAAGTATCAGACGAGCCCTGAGTCAGGTCTTGCAGTTGTGAGATCCTGAGGTAGAGGGAGGTCTGGGGACCAGCCTTGAATTCCAGTTAGGCTGGAGGTAGAAGGCCCTTCAGGCAGCAGGATGGGAGATGGCCTGGGGGCTGAGGGATCCCTAGACCCTTTCTTGGTCTTACTGGTGCGCTTAGCGGCCCTGGCAGGAGCCACTGAGGTGGCGCGGGATCTGTGGCTGGCAGCCCTAGTGGTGGTCTTACCAAATCTAGATGGCATCGGAGGACAACCGAGGAGAGGTGGAAGCCCCAGAGCTGCTCCCGGTAATAGTAAGATCCGCCATGTAAGCTAGGTTGAAAGGGCTCAAGCTCACATTCACTGAAATACCAAATGCTGATCGCAATCGAAGCAGGAGGCCGTGAGAGATCAAACTCATGCTCCAGTAGAATGGTGACGAACCGACCTCCGTGGAGAAATGAATCTGGTGATTTTACGTCACTGCAGGCGGGAAAATGAAGCCACGCCTAGCCAGACTGTTTGTCGGCATGAAAAGGGCTCCAAAATGGCCCCTGCGACCAACGGCGGGGGCAGGAGATTCAAATCGGTGAGGTACAAAAGCTGCCGCCAGAATGGAGAAAGCCTGCCTCGTATCTTGCCAGCGACCGCAGCAGAAGCTTTCAGAGGCTCTCGAGGTCGAGGTAATACAGGGAGCCCAGCCATATGGCATCACTAGGCAACCTGGGGGGGCGACGGACAGCTGCTAGAGCGGGCGGTGCGGCGAACCGATCCCCAGCCTCCCTCAGCAAGACAAAATGAAGGCAGCAAACCAACGTTCCCACAACGAACAACGGCACGCCCTCACCTCCAATAAAAAGGTTCCTTGGTCCCGAAGGCTCCGGGAATGCTAAAATCCAATTGCCACTTTAAACGAAGAGAAAACGAACCTATTTGTAGAGATATTTACTGCTCCGTGAAAGGAGCTCAAGCTGGTGAAGGGAATTCAAGCTGAATAATAATAATGATGAATTTGTCTAGTAACCCAGAGAGAATAATTTTGCGTCTGTTTAGGCTGGACTGAGTTAAAAAACTGAACCAGTCCAGTCAGAAGAGGCATGGCCAGCAATTTGCATAACTCAGTCTCAAGGATTTCCCAAGCAGCACACAGGAGAAGGATAGGTTTTGCTAACTTGCATATTTCATTTACTTACTTACCTCACAAGCAGCTTGGCTGTTGTTAAATTGCTTAGTTAACAGTTCAATCCACTGAAGCATCGTGGGCTAAAAGAAGTAAACATTCAAATTGAAGCACATAATTATTTTCTTCAGTTACATAACATTAAAAGCAATAAGTATGATACAGTGATGGTTTCAGCAGTACCCTCCCACCTTCGCCAGACCCACAAAAAGGATAGTGATTTGGTTTTGAGGTTTAATAAAACTCTTTGTCTTAGTCAACTCATCTGGTTTAAAGATGACATATAATATTTATTTATAGAATAAAATAAGAATAATAAGATCTTATGTTAGATAATGGTTAATTTGTCAAAGTTAAGATATCCTATCCTAGGCTAAGAAAATTAAATTTGTCAGTACAGGTAGTCCTTGTTTGGCAACCATAATTGGGACTGGAGCTCAGATGTCAAGTGGAATATTGGGGGTTTCTCAGAATTTGTTATCAGGTGTTATATAGCAGTTATATAAATGTTTTTAATAAATAACTAAATATCTATCACTTAATCACAAGTGGGCTTATATTTTTACTACAGCTGTTTTCCAACTCCCTTGGCTTTTGCAATGTTCACCACAGTGCTTGCTAGAGAATTAGCTAGAATGGAATTAATGTGTGTATTCATATTTATTGGAGAAGAGATTAAAAGAGAGTAAGCAGGTATACAATGAGGAATACATATCGGAAAAATGTACTGGCAAAATACTGATTACCTAGTGCAGTAGGGGATGCGAGGAGAAAAACAAAGGCCACTGGAGAGATTGGTGAAAAAAATTACAAGAGAGTAAACAAGTATACAGTGGGAAATATTCTGGCCGTCTGCCTAGCATACTTGCAGCTAGCAGCCCCAAGAGCTGTAAGTAAACAGCTGGCATCAATGCATTCTTGTCAATGTATATTCCCCATTGTATGCCTGGTTACTCTCTTGTAATTCCTTCATCTCCAATCATTCCAGTGTGTGATAGGGAGTGGGGGAATGAGTAAGGCGTAGGACAATGCATACTATCTGACTGGCCAGGTAGTCCTTGGGTTAAAATAGAATTTGGGGCCAGAATTTCCATTGCCTAAGCAATAAAGTCATAAAGTGTGATGTCATATGACCACATTGCTTAGCAATGTCAATCCTGACAGTCCCAGTTGCTATCGTAAGCGGGAGATCACATGGACCATTAACGGAAGCCCTCATGTGACCAGAGTCCTAGGCAAACAGCCTGGTATGTGAGAATTTTGGGAGAGTTGGGGCCAGCAGGAAACAAGGGTGGACAATACAGAGGGTATACTATGAACTAGCACTTAGCTTTATCTACTATTTCAGAGTGCTTTACAGCCCTCTGTAAGCGGTTTACAGAGTCAGCATATTGCCTTCAACAATCTGGGTCCTCATTTTACTGATCTTGGAAGGATGAGTGAACCTTGAACTGGTCAGGACTGAACTCCTGGCAGTTGGAGCATTGGTCTGCAATAGTGCATTCTAACCATTGAGCCACCATTACAAGATGCCTGTGATCTCATACTCCATAGTGGGGCTCTTCAGAAGCAAAAACAGTGTGAATGACTTATGTGAATGACTTTAATCTTTGCTTGTGGGAAACTGGCAATGAAGGTTACAAACAATGATCATGGATTACTGTGGTATTGTAATTGTGAGCTAGGTATCCAAGCCCCAGAACACAATCATATGACCAAGGGACACTATGACACTCAGAATTCTGAGAACGAGTTGTAAGCCCCCTTTATTCAATGCCATCATAACTACAAGGTGTAAAACATATGTCTTGGTCACAAACTTATTTTTATGTCCTAACTTTGAATGGTTGCTACACAAGGTATATGCTAAGAAAGGTTTGCCTATATTAGCTCAAAGGTTCATTTAGACTATGAAATAATCTAGTTTGAAACAAACCAAAATTTCATTATAATTTTTTTTTCAATCAGTGAAGCAAAGGATTATTCTTTATCTTAATCAACATTAGAAATATACATTGTGTTATAGGAAATTCAGGCACATACCTTTTCTTTTGAATGGATAAATGTTTCAAGGACAAAAGAAGTGCTCAACTGTAAGACAATAATTGATAGTCAGAGATTATCCTGAACAAGTGGTAAAACACTTTTTTAAAAAAGTAATCTGACAGTAAGATACTCTACCTTGGCTGTCATCAGAGAAACTGCTTTTGGATCTGGTAATGTGCTGGGGATGCTACTACACAACTGCCACATAAATCTAGGACAAACACATGGATAAATACTTGTTTTTACACCCACTTTTTAAAACCTGGATTTAAAAACCTGGAATTCATTTATGAAATAAAATAAAAATTAATGTAAACCTTACCCAAAATATGTATGTTCAAAAATATTCTTATCCTGAAGGAACTGCATGTTATCATGCCATATCCACTGTAGAGAAAAATGAAAAAAATCAGGTAAAACTATTCACTCTATTCAGAGATGAATGAATGAAAAATAAATTACTAGCCAATGTAAGTACTTCTTAATCTATATAAATTGATTGACTGAATAAATAAAAATCTTGTAGAAAGAGATGGGCAGCAAACAAATTTAATAAATAAAATTAACATTAAAAAACCCCTTTCTATTTAAATGTAACATAATTCAAAATTAGCCATGATTCTCTCTCATGGAAACTTCATTTAAATAATAAAAAGTGTCCTAAGTAAGTAAACTAAACAATGTTTCCTGTATCCTATTCCAAACTGCTTGGGGGTGTTCCTACTACTGTAAAGTCAATAACAATGATAATTTATTGAATTTATATGCTACAATAAAATCAATAAATGTTTAATTTTAATGTTTTAATACTTAACATTGAATGCTTTTAATTTTTTAATCTTATTGTTTTATATCATGATTTTATATTGTTGTAAGTTGCCCATTTGACAATGAGATGGGCAACAAACAAACAAACACAGACAGACAGATGAAGACTGATAAAATGAAGGGTCTCATTCTCCCTCATTAAAGGCCTTAGCTTTTCTTAGAATCCAAGGTATAATACTAAAACTTCATATACTGAGGCAACCAATAATACACCTAACTCAATTTTGTTTATGCTGTTGGAATTCGTCTCTTGAAAAAGAGATTTCCTAAGTCTTAATTGGGTATGGTAATAAATGTGACCCTTGGGAAAGTTGAAAGGTGTCATCTAAAGATGAAGAACTGAAAGGGGGGGGAGGAAAAGATATCTTCAAGCTGTATAATTCTGTGAGCTCTACAACATCAAGGAAAGTTCCATTTAGCCAACTGACTTTATGTTAATATTAACAATATTAATATTACTGATTTACTGAATTATAGGTTCTTTCTGTTTTATCTAAATGAACGATCCCAACAGGGCAATAATATTTTTTGATGCACATTCTTATCCTAACATTTTCATTTCAAATGTCTTATACATCATATAGTAAGGATATGATAATGCTTAGTAATATTAATTATCCACTTAATAGACATTGATATTACTAATAATGTAATGAAATAAATGACATGAAAAAGAGCCCTTTCTCCCCTGGTCTACTAAGAAATATAAATATAAATATAAATATAAATATAAATACATATACATATACATATACATATACATATACATATACATATACATATACATATACATATACATATACATATACATATACATATACATATATATATATATATATATATATATATATATATATATATATATGCTATTTTGATATAATGAAAACTAGCCCAAATTAGCCCAAACTAAGAATTCTGTCTATTATACAGCCAGCAGTCAGCATGACTCTGTGTCTAATTCATGTCATTGCATAATGTTCCACATGGGGTATCAGAGCACAGGGGAAAAAATGCAAACATAAACTAAAGGTAAATGGGTGGAGAACTAAGTACTGTACAGTAAGAATTTAAAGTCCTGCTACATTACACCACAATGTTTGACAATAATCAATTTTTCCTTGGACAACCTAATGGCAAAATCAGAATATAAATTTGTGTTGTTTGAAGTATAATAATTTTATAATTGTAGGAAGCACATACCTCTAGTAATTCAGAAGAAACATCAAATGTATAATCTTTGCCATTTTCTTCTTCTGGTTCCATTCGTTTATAGAAGAGCATGTATGCACTGTGAGTCTGAGAGAAGAAAAACAAAAAGCCAACACTTCATTGATATCAGAAAAGAGGCAAATAATGGAAAGATGATATTGTCTAAACATACATATAAAATTAGGTACCTTTTCAAAAGAGAAATCCATAAATTTATCGGTGACAGAGTCATAGGTTTTTGTCTGGAAAAAAAAATATTAGAAGGAATACATTTTCTTTGTGCTGTTTCTGATAACTGTACAAATATCAACACTACTTCACATTACATATTGCCAATTTAATTTGTTTGAATGAATATGTATAATTTTCTACAATTTAGTACTGAATAGTATGATAATTGTCTCTTATGTAAGACAGTCTTACACATACAATTATAATTACAAGTTGTTGTTGCAACAGTAATATATGGAAATGTAATGAACTGAATAATATATAATTATCTATTATTAAAATCAATGAATAGATGAATATATTTTAAGTGTGTATTGGAACCTCACTTCCATAGTCTTTGATCAAGAATGTTTTGAAAGCTTCATTGCATCCCACTTGGGTTTTTTTTTTAATTTGCAACTTTTTTTTTTTAAAAAATCCTTTTTTCTTTTGTTCTCCAGGATGGCATCTTATTGTCAAGTCAGAGGCTTTCTGAGCTAGTTGCTGATTGTAGTGGATTGAATATGCAATGAAATAGCAAGATGAGGTAACATTAACAGGGCCTGCAACGTGTTCCTTTTAAATAGTAATAAAAATATTACAACTCACTGTCATTTCTCCACCAAAACATTCAGAAGCCAACTGAGCAGAATCAAATGGCTTTACTTCAGCATCATTGAAAAGATACCTAGACAATGCAAAACATTGGGAATTAGGTGGATTCATACAAGACTAAAATATTCACTCCACTGAAGATAAATGAAGGTGAAATTCAGTGAAATTCTTAAGTTTACTATAATATTACAAGTAACAAAATTCAAGCAAAGTAAGTACAATCCTATCTACTAGTAAGATGAAATCATCAGCCATTGATATTAAAGCTGGACAGAATAATGCCTGAAATTTTAACGAAGTAATGTTGGTGACTAATTTTGCAGACACACAGCAAGTTTATCCAGCAACTAAAACAAATCTTTCATTTTCTGAGATACAATTGACAAATTATACTCTACCATTAATAAAGTATTTACTAAACATTCATAACTTACCACTTGTTGTTTTTGTAAGCATGAGGATTAATAATATCTCGGATAAAGCTGTAGTAATGCCCCCCATCAGCAGTTCCTGTATGGACAGTTACACCTATCAAATCATACTCATAACTCTTGGTCTCCTTTGAACTACTGCCATCGTCCTTAAAACCTAAAATAATATATTACAAAACTTAGTATCTTTTATCTCCCAGATATGACTTATCACTTTAACTTATCTTATTTCTGGGATAATAGGAATAGTGTCACAGGAAGCAGATACCCACCAATTTGTATTTTCAAAAAACAAAAAAAAGCCTTTAGACCTATTAGCAACTAAGGTGTTCTTCAAGCAAGACATGTGGTGCTTTACATTGCAATATGTTTGTTTCCCATTTATTGATTTTAATTTAAAAATCAAAAAATAAAATAAAATCAGATAAAATCCAGTAGACAACAAGGGAGAAAACAAAACAAAACAACAAATATTGCCTCTAGGGACCCAGGCCTTGGGTTATTTAGCAAGATACCAACAAGCAGAATACATCCCCTTCCTTACAAATAATATTTGGCATGATATGTACAGATCTAAAGAATCCCCATTTTGCAGCATGGGAAAATAAAAGGAAGCTCCCCAGGCTCAGAACCTTTAGAAAGGTTCATAATTCATTCCTTCAATTGAGGAAGGGATCCCTCTTCATTATCAGTACTAACAGCTGAAAGAACATGTATGAATGTATAATAGCTCTATCATTGTTAGAACATGTGGGGAATAAGAGGCTTTCAAAAATCTGCTTTGTGGTTTAGTACAGGGACTCATAATTCTCTCTTCTGGCTGCTGTTTTCCTCACTCTCTGTTGCTGCTAAAGTATAGTGGCAACAGCAACTGCTGATGGTCAAAGCCCTGTGAGGATTAGGCATCTCTGAGATATAATTGCTAATACTAATTAGTAATCTTTCACTGAACAGGTACACATCAACAACAGTATCAGCAGGGAAGGAGCAAAGTTGCAGGAATATGATAAAAACTGCTGGCTATACTGCTGGAATGGAAGTGCTTGCATTCCATACAGGTAGTCCTTGATTTACTATCAGAATTGAACCTGGAATTACTTTTAATTCATTGTGGTCTTTAAGTGAAGCACCCACGTAACAATCTCACCCAATGACTTCAATCTTGACTCTCCCTATTGCAGTTGTTAAGTGGGATGTGGGATGCCACAGGATGTGGGGGAGGCTCAGTGCAGATTTAGGCCCAAAATGCAGCACCTTCCCACTTCACATGTGATCTGACTGGGCCTCCCAAGGCTTTCCCTATACATGAGGCACTTCTTGCCCAGATTCCATCCCTTTGGATTTTATAGGCCGTGCACCTGCTTCCTAGCTGGCCTTGTCCCAAAGATCTCAGGCCTGCTTCCCATCCTCTGTAAGACACATCGTCCAAAGGAAGCCTCCGCTGAGGCATACATGTCCACTTTGTAATGACGGATGAAGGGCAACGGTAATGACCAGGTCGCCGCCATACATATGTCCTCCACCGAGGCCTGTGTTACTCATGCTGCTGTGGTGGCCGCACACCTAGTGGAATGGGAAGTGATGCGCCTGGGTGCCGGTCGAGATTGGGATGCATATCATACACGCTTTCAACCAGCGCCCAATGGTGTTGGAGGACACCTTCTGTCCCATGGATGCCAGCTGGAAAGACACAAAAAAGCACCTCTGATCTCCTGAATGATGCTGTGCGCTTCACATAGCGACCGAGGACCCGGCAAATGTCGAGATGGTACCACTTCCGTTCCTGAGGGTCTGACGGATTGGGACAAAAGTCTGGGAGAATAAGTTCTTGCGCCCTGTGAAACAATGAGTTAACTTTTGGCAGGAATGCCAGGTCCAATCGCAAGATGACTCTGTCTTGATGGAATATACAGAGATCCTCCCGTACTGAAAGTGCCGCCAGTTCCGAGACTCTTCTAGTGGATGTAATTGCCACTAAAAAGATGGTTTTGAGGGTCAACAATCTAAGACTGACCGCATGGATGGACACGAAAGGCTCAGCCATAAGAGCTCTAAGTACTAGGGGCACATCCCATGTAGGGTAACGGTGGACTACTGGTGGTTTGAGGTTAGATGCGCCCTTCAGGAAGGACCAGACCCTCGGATGGCCCTGGGCGCCACCAACCACAGTCGATAATGCCGCAATCTGTCTACATAGAGTGCTGGGCACTAGCCCTTTGTCCAAACCCGATTGTAAAAAGTCTAAAACCCGTGGAATGGAAGCCTTAAGTGGGTCCACAGATACTGCCCTGCCAGGTGGCCTCATAAATCCGCGTTGTGGATGGATGGCGAGCAACTTGGATCGTGTGATGACCTTGTCAGAGAAGTGCTGATGCATCAAGATCGCCTGCTCACATGCCACATGGCTAATTATAGTAGCTGAGGGTTTGGATGGATGAGAACCCCCTGCAAGAGAGTTATCCGGTCATCTGGGATATTCCACGGTTGGACAATTGAAAGATGGACCAGGTCAGTGTACCAAGGGTGTCTGGGCCACATTGGCGCGATCAGGAGAACTTCTGCCTGCTCCAACAGAATCTTCTGGATGACCAGCGGTACGAGTGGGAGAGGTAGGAAGATGTATAGGAGACCCTCCAGCCAGGGGCTGCGAAGGGCATCAGTGCCTTCTGCTTCCGAAACGTAATACCTGGTGAAGAACCTAAACAGGTGTGCATTGTGCAGTTGAGCAAAGAGCTCCATTTGGGGCCGGCCAAAGCGGTGAGACAGTTTAATAGACATTTTTTTAAATAGACATTTTATTAGGATTTATAGGCCGCCCTTTTCCCTGAGGGGACTCAGGGCGGCTTACAATCATAGGGAAGGGGGTGCAATACCAAAAACAAACAATATGTGAGCAAAATTAAATTAATAAAACACAACTTGCATTCAACAGTCAACATTCGGGCAGGTAAATTGAGAACCTATCCCCAGGCCTGATGGGATAGCCAGGTCTTAAGGGCCGTGCGGAAGGTCTGGATGGTGGTGAGGGTGCGAATCTCAACGGGGAGGTCGTTCCACAGGGTCGGAGCTGCAACAGAGAAGGCTCTCCTCCGTGTAGTCGCCAGTCGACATTGACTGGCAGATGGAATTCGGAGGAGGCCCAGTCTGTGCGATCTAATCGGTCGGAGGGAGGTAATCGGCAGAAGGCGGTCTCTCAAGTACCCAGATCTACTACCATGGAGTGCTTTGAAGGTGGTCATCAATACCCTGAAGCGCACCCAGAGATCAACAGGTAGCCAGTGCAGCTCGCGGAGGATGGGTGTTATGTGGGCGAATCGCGGTGCGCCCACTATCACTCGCGCAGCCGCATTCTGAACTAACTGCAGTCGCCGGATGCACTTCAAGGGCAACCTCATGTAGAGCACATTGCAGTATTCCAGCCTAGAGATCACAAGGGCTCGAGTGACTGTTGCGAGAGCCTCCCGGTTCAGGTAGGGCCGTAACTGACGGACCAGGCGAACCTGGGCAAATGCCCCCCTGGTCACAGCCGACAAATGGTGGTCAAAAGTCAGCTGTGGGTCCAGGAGGACTCCTAAGTTACGGACCCTATCTGAGGGGTATAAAATTTGACCCCCCAGCCTGAGTGTTGGAATATTGGCCAAATTGTTGGGAGGGAAACACAACAGCCACTCGGTCTTGTCCGGGTTGAGTACCAGTTTGTTAGCGCTCATCCAGTTCTTACTATTGTAAATGTTTTATTCATTTTCATTTTCAATTTTGTACATTCACTTATATACTGGATATTGGTAATAATAATATTATAATCGTAAGAAAAACAAAAAACAAACAAACAAACAAACAAACAAAAAAAAAAAACACCCCCAACCGAAACGCAACTCATAAACCCCACCTATCACTTTCACACATCCCTTCTTCTCCCCCTCCAACTTTCCTTTCTCCCTTCAACAATCACCCCTCCTACTTCCCTTTCCCCTCCTATCTTCCTTTCTCGCCTTTCTCACCCTCCTTCCCCTCTCATCCTCCTTACATTCCCCTCTTCCTCCCTCCTTACTTCTCCCTCTTCTTTTCCTCTACTTCTCACTATTTCTCTATTCCTTACACCCAGAAAAAAAAAGGGAAAGAAAAAAGCAATAAGAAAAAAAAAAAGAGAAAAATAAAAAGAAAAGATAAGGAACAGCAGTATACAAGTGTATTCTTCTATATATTGAAGCTATATCTCCACCCACCCACCCACCCCCAATGAATCCCCCTCCCTAACCCCCTCCGACTTCCCAGGTCACACGCCCGGCACAGTTCAGTACCATTCACCTTCAAAGTATCTTATTAACAATAATAATGAAAATAAAATAAAAAGAACACTCCGAAAAAGAAAACAAAAACAAAAAAGTAAATAAAGTACAATTAAAAACTCTTTTGCATTATGCTCAGCCTCCCATCGTTCTTCAAATTTTAAACAGTATAAATCATTCCATTTATATTTTGTCCTCGTCCCTTAGTTCTTTGATATTTACCCCCATCTTCCTGTAGAATCTCCAGATAGTCTTTCTTAAGCTTATATTCAAATATTAGTTTATACGAAAATCAATTTGTCTTCATATTTTCGCTGCTCATCTTCCTATCCTTCGTTTCACGTCTCCATTCCTCCCAAGCCCAGATTGCATAAGATTAGGATCTCGCTCTTCACTTTAAAATCCTGAGCTTTTTATATTATACTTCAGACTTGTAGATTTATAAAACATATGCCCAAAATTCATACCAGTTCGTTCAATCCCAAGATTCCTTCATCAATATCTCACTCCACCTTCCTTTCTGCTCCACACTCCATTCGCCCCAAACCGCAATTCAAATAAATCTTAGTCCCCGCTTTCCTCACAGAAAACACTTCGTGCGCAGTTCGGATTTAAACTCAAATAAATCTTGTAAAAGTCCCGTATCAATACACAGCTTTACCATTTCATACCAAACAGAAATCCTAAAGTTTTAATCAGTCCAAAAGCTTAGAAAGTATTTTAAAAACATCGCTGGGTCTGTATTCTTTACTCTTCTGTCCTTCCGGAAAGAAAAGGCAACCCTCTGCCTTATAACCACGTGTCCCGCTGCTTTGAAGATATAACTGAATCCTCAGTTTCCGCTCTTCTGCCTCTCCAGTAGGGGGAGAGCAACTCCCTCCTTCTTGTAGTCAAATGAGTTGCTGCTTGTCTTTCCTTCACCTTGTTCTTCCGCATTTCCGGGTGAGTCAGGAAGCCCCGCCTTCAGAGTTTTATAATAAAAGTCCCGAGCTTCCGAAACAGAATTAATACGAAATCTTTGCTTTTCAAATGTAACTGTAATTCCAACTGGAGCCTCCCATTTATACTTTATTTGACGATTTCTGAGTTCTTGGGTTAAAAAAGTATAACTTCTCCTTGCGTGGAGCATCTGAAGCGGAATATCTTTAAAGACGAACAAATCGCGGTTCTCAATTCGGAGCCTGCTTTTATAAAACTTTTGTAAAATCGCATTTCTAGATTCTCTTGTGAAAAAATATATAATTATGTCTCTTGGAAGCTGTCGTTGCTCCGCCACATGCGAATTCTGGCGATAGATTTTTCGAATATTCCAATCAAAATTAAGTCCTGGGCCTCCCACCAGTTGGCTGAAAGCTTCTACAAAAGTCTGTTTCAAACTCTCTCCTTTCCTTTCAGGCAATCCTCTAACTCGTATTGCAAACGCCTTTGTATTATAATTTATCATTGTAAGTTGTGTTTGATTATTAATAATCTCTTGTTGTAAAGCTTGAATATTAGAAGACAAATCAAGATTAGCCCTCTCCAAAGATTCCAATTTCGTCTCCATTTCTTCAACATAATCTGTTAAAGTAGACGTGACTTCAAACACATTCGCATTCATCTGGGCAATTTTGGCATGTATTTTATCGCATAAATCCAACACAAATTCTTGAATTTCTTTTCTAAAGTCATTAATTATTTGGGAGAGAAGCTCCTGTGTCAAGAAATCTCCAGTAGATGGCGTAGGAGACAAAGGCAGCGATTTGGTAGCAAGTTCTTTAGGCACAAGGGGGGAGGGTTTTTTTGCCTGTTTAGACTTGGGAGGCATTATAGATAAAATCTGAGAATAGACAGATAAACAGTGTCTTCAGCTGGCCAGTTCTCAATAAATTATTTGTGGACTTTGCTCATTAATGAGTAGCGGTCTCCGGGGAAGTAAAGCCAGTTAATTACGTCATCAATCACCAACACAGTAAAAACGCCATTTTGTGTCCCAATTGCGCAGAGAAGTTCAAAGAAAAAACAAGGCTGGTGTTTAGATAGTTAAAAAAAAACACACACACATCACAGAGGCGTGACACGCTCGTATTATCTTAAAAGCAATTTGTCATTGTCCTGAGTGCGGGGGAGGCTGTCTAGGGCTGCAAAAAGGCAGCTGTAAAGAAATGGCTGGAGATGAAAGCTCAGCTACGTTGGATCCATTCTCTGTTCGCAGCCCAAAAAAAAAAGAAGAGGGCTGTGAACTACGAATAAATCCTAACACCTGAGCTTCTGCCTGTCCCTTTCTGCCAGAAAGGGATGATATCTATTGATCTTAATTAGATATACAGACCAGATCTTTAAGAGGGGCTTCGTTGAGCTCCTCGGCGACAGGCTCCTCCCACAGGAAGCCCTGAGCGCTCATCCAGTTCTTAACGGCCTCAAGTTCCTGGAATTGAGTTGGATGGAGCTGCCACTCCGTCTGGTCTATTGTAGTTCTGCTCAGCCAATCCGCCTGTACATTGGCTGTAGCCGAAATGTGCTCTGCCCGAAGTGATAACAGGTGTGTCTCCGCCCAATGGTGAAGACGTTCCGCTTCCAGCATCAAGGCCCGGGACCTGGTGGCTCCCTGGCGGCTGACATGCGCCTTGGAAGTTACATTGTCCGTGAGAACCAACATGCGGTTGGTCGTCACCAGGTCTCGAAAGTCACGGAGAGCTAGGCAGATCACTCGAAGCTCTAGCCAGTTGATGCTGTTCCGCAATTCCTGGGCACTCCAGCGACCCTGCGTCACTCACCCAGGGCTCCCCATCCGAATAGACTTGTGTCTGTTGTTACTACAACGTGGTATTGGAAATGGCGCCTCGCAAACTGGAATTGCAAGAACCTTCGATGTGACGGGTGTATTGGCACATGGAGGTATGCCTCCTTGATATCCATAGAGGTTAGTAGGTCGCCCTTCCGGATGCAGGACAGAATGCTCTTGAGTGACTGCATTTTGAACCTCTGGCATTTCAGGTAGAGACTGAGCCATTTCAAGTCTAGGATGGCTCACCATCCTCCCGAGCTTTTGGGGACCAAGAAGAGGATAGAGTAGAACCCTAGCTTTCCTGCCCCTGAGGTACCCTTTCTGTTGTGGCCCGGCAGGAGCCATTGGAGCTGCAAACAGACTCAGCCAGTGAGGGGCCTTATGAGTCTGCTCTGGAGGAGTTGGAGGATCCTGGACAGGGTTCTGACTCTGAGCAGGGCGCAGAGAGTCTGGTTGGCCACCAGGAAGCACCTGAGGCATGGAACAGCAGTGAGAGCTGAAGGGAGTGTGCTCATGACATCATACCTTAGAGTAGTGATGAGGAGACAAGGGAGGTGGTCCTGGATGCCCGGCAACGCTGGGCAGATCAACGTAGAGAGCAGCTATGCAGTTACAAAAGATAATTGGACCCAGGTGATTGTAATTAGGCTCCTCTCAAGATTGTATTTAAAGAGAGACTGGGAGGAGCCTGGTTTTGTAGGATTCAACTTCATTTGTAACACTGGAGAAGCTGTTATCTGTCTCTGTCAAAGTCTTGAGTTGCTGCCAAGGTTCTTATCTGTTTGTTTGTGCTTGGGCTTTCAGCCACCGAAGTTTATGTTTCCTGTTAATTAAAGTGCTGTGAAATTCCAGTTACGCTTGTCTCGGCATTTGTTACTGGACGGAGGAGGGGGTCAGAACACCTTTCTATAGCGTTTATGGAAATCAGATGGTCGATTTCGAAGTCTATCAGGCGTCTCTTTACCTGGCACCTTGGTACGGGACACCCGATGAAACGCCTCGGGGGGATAGTGAGAAATTCCAGAGTGAGGCCCACCCTCACGGTCCCACATGTCCGAGGTGGCTTCTGCCCATTGGTAGGCGAAAGATGTGAGACGCCTGCCAATAGGCCCCACCTTGTGTGAGTCATCAGTACCTGCGAAAGGACCGGTTACTGTTCCCACAAAATGGCCGCCGGGCCTGCTGTTGTTGGCCCCTGTCCCTGGTACCAGGGCGGTCCTGATTCCTGTCCTGTGGATGGGTAAATGGCCTGGAATAGGGAGGAACATATGGGGCAGTGTTGTACCCGGAGTGCCTGACCAGAAAGGGCTGTCTTCTATGATATGGTTGTTGTCTCCTGTCCCTGTGTCTGGTGGTTGAAGAAAGCACTTTGCGTTTCTCTCTATTTTCAATTAAGATAGGATCCAATGCAGCCCCAAACAGAGAGCCTCCCTTGAAAGGGGTAGAAGCAAGACGCCATTTGGAGCGTAAATCAGCTTGCCAATGGTGAAGCCAGAGGAGTCGGCGGGATGCCACATTGGATGCTATCGCGCAGGACGCAAACTTGGCAGCGTTGAGTGTAGCATCCGAAGAGAACTCTAGCGCTGCCAGCAGTTTATTTACATCCTGGTGTAGTTGGAGGTTCTCAGGGGGAAGCCTAGACTGCAGCAACCAAACCAACGAAGTTCTATTAAGGAAAGAAGCTGCTGTGGCAGCACGTAATAGCAATAGCAATAGCAGTTAGACTTATATACCGCTTCATAGGGCTTTCAGCCCTCTCTAAGCGGTTTACAGAGTCAGCATATTGCCCCCAACAACAATCCGGGTCCTCATTTTACCCACCTCGGAAGGATGGAAGGCTGAGTCAACCTTGTAATGCCCAGGCAACTGTCTGGTGCGTTTTACGGATGACCAGTTCGGCCCTGCAGTCCTCAGCCTTACGACCTTCCGAAATCTCAGAAGGGATCAAGGCAGGAGAGGCCAAAGCTGCTACAGGGGGATCCACAGTAGGGAACTGAAAGAGTTCATCCAACTCAACCGTGGAAGTGTAGAGTTTCCTGTCACCATTACTAGTGGGGGGGGGGGGGGGGGAACAGCTGTCGGTTGGGACCACTGTTTCTGAACGACGCCCAGAAACAGCTTCCTGTTCCTGCACCTGTTCTGCGAAAAAGCGGTCAGTGGAATCAAGGCCCACAGCCATACTGGCTTGAGTGGTGGCACCAACCATCTTGGTAGTTGCCTTAGCTTTGTACAAAAGCAAATTAAAAAGGCGGGCTGGAATAAGCCAGAGAAGGCCGGTGTATCTTGCACCGGACCGTCGTCATCCGACAATTCCAGGGCAGCAACGTCCTCCTCCTCACCTAGGATAGAGCCTTCGCTGTAAGCTGAAGGTGGTGATGAAGGAGGATCAGTCTGAGAAATAGATAGATCTCTGGCAATGCTGACAGGAACAGGGCGCTGGCCCTGCACTGCAACTCTGCATCCACCCCTTGGGAAATGGCTGCAGAAATCATGCTATGAAGTTCTGGGAGGCAAATTAAATTCGGGCCCATCCCTGGCCCTGCAGCCATGGGTGTGAACGTGGCCATGGGCTCTGATTATGGGGAATGCCTGACTCGTGATCGGGCCCACCGCAGACAGATCTGGGGTAGATCGGGGCCCCAAATCTCCCTCGTCTGCACCCCTCCCCAGTGGTGTGGGAACATCGGGGGACCAGCCCTGGATTTCCACTGGAGGAATCGAGGGAAGAGGGGAATGGCATTCGGCCACTAAAGTAGGAGGGGACCTAGTGGTGAGCCCAGGAGGCCCGATGACTTGGCCTTCTCTTTGCGCTTGGCAGCTCTATCTGGGGCTGCAGTTGGTGTGCGCAATTTATGTTTAGAGGCCCTAGTGGTGGACATACCCACCCTGGTGCTGGGTCCAGCGGCCTCAGAGTGCAGCGGGAAAGAACTGGAAGCTCCATCGCTGCCTCCAGAAACAAAATGATTGGCCATACTAATGCATGGGGGAGCGGGAGAGTGTTGAAAGGCTCAAGTTCACTTCTGAAATCAGGGCAAACCTCTGATAAATTGGCGAGCTGACTCATTACGGTGCTAAATAATGGTGGAGAACCGACCTCTGCAGCACAATAACTCTCTCCGTACTCAATCGCAGTTGAGCATGAAAGGCAAACTCCACCCCTTTCTGTTGCTGATTTGGCGCGAAGGCACTAATGGCTCAAATGGCCAGTGCCAGCTACTGCGTCAGCACGAAATTCAAAAGTGCATCCAAAAAATGGCTGCCGTCTTTCACTGTCCGGAGGGTGGGGTGCGGAACGCCAGCAGCAGAATGGCACGGCTGACTCACCCGGAACTACGCGTCAGCAAGGCTTCCAAAGAGCTGGAAACCGGGACCCACGCCTGACAATTGCGCCTGCTGGAGGCAATGTTGCGCTGCCTTTCTCAGCGGCAAGAGAAGGGGAGGCGGTACCAGCGGGTTGCTGAGCCCTGCGCTGACACGAGAGCGGCGAACCAACTCACACCACGGCTGCTTATCAGGGAAGAGAGCAGCGAACCGACCCTCTACTGATTAGACCTGTTCAGGCGCCCGGCAAGTAAGTCTCCTCGCGAATGTTCCTGCGGCCGCTAGAGTCGCAAGGAACTGCAAGTTCTATAATTTTAAGGAAATGAACACGTAATCAAACGCATACCAAAAAGAGAAAAAAACCAAGTCAAATTAGCTAATTTTGTCTATTATTCTAGAGGAGAAAAATTTTGTGTCTCTTTAAGGCTGGACTGAGTTAAAAAAAACTGAACTTTCCAGTCAGAGGAGGCATGATCAACAATTACGTAACTCAGTCTCTAGGCTAATGGACAAAGTTAACCCATGCTTGGATTCCCCAAGCAGCGCACAGGAGAACTGTGCCCTTCTGAAAAGTTACTTGATTGGCACAATAATTGGGTGCTCTTTCAGAAACTCAATTTTTGGAAGAAATAAGTGGAGCAAATGGAAACTTTTCATCACATAATGGTGGGGATGCTGCAATGGCTGTAACTTCAGGTAGGTTTCTTAAGTTTATTTGTTCAGCACCATTGTAATTTCAAATGGTCAATGAAACAACAGTCATAAGTCAGGGACTATATCAACATGGCGTAACTGATAATGAAAATGAGTATACAAACAAATATAAACCAATAACTTTAGCAGAAATGTTTGAATGTATACTTCAGTTGCAGTGGCTTCAAACTGCACCCTAATCCTGAAACAGTGATGAGATTTCAGGCTGAATGACCTCCTTTCATTCTGTCATTTCACCAGGAGCTGTGGCTGGCATTTTCAGAGGCAGAGTAAGACCTACCAATATTCTACACTGTAACCCCGCCTTTCCACTCAATCTCCCCCTCTCCCAATGGAAAATAAAACATTTCATTTGGGAGAGTGGAAAGCAAAGAATAACAAACGGCAAAGGTCTTAGGGCTTGCTTGAGGAAAATAATGGCATCATGTCATTTTGAAAATATAATGTTACTTTCTAGCCTCTGCTATTCATTTCTCCAGATGTGACTTTTTCCCATAAAAGGAGGGAGGGAGATCGTGACCTACTGAGGTTTCCAATATCTATGTCAAAATCTCAGAAAACACAAGCTTTTTAAAAATCAATACTTCTGCTTGCCCCTCCATGACAACTGCCCAATGTTATCCAAAAATGTCATGCAAATTGGTTAAAATGGTCAACAGATTTAGTAGGAAAAACTTGAAGATGAATAAAATCAAATACCTTCTTTTCTGTCATTTTTTCCCATGAGAAAATCTTCAGTATAAGGGGTCATATCCAAACGTAAAGGAAATGAGAAGTGTGTGTTGACCTTTTCCTTCATCATAGTAACCATGTTAAAAGTGTATCTCATTGTATTAAAGCTTAAGATTCGAGGTAATTTCTTAAAACATGCCCTAGAACCAGAAGAAAATATTCATTCTTTAATGCCTTACACTACTTTCAAAATATCTTCTGTTTAGAGTATAAGTATACAGTATTTAAATACATGATGTATTTAATGTTTAGTAAATTAAGCCAGAATAAATTCAAAGCTTTCTTCCTCCGATTTTACCTTTTTTCGGCCCGTACTTTCTTCCCACAGTGTGAACAAGTATACATGTTATCACCTTCTAGGGTATCTTTAATAGTAACTTCATCAAGAGATTCCTATATATAATACACAAGGAAAGTTCATTTAAAGTAAAGGAATTTACAATAACAATGCATTATTAAAATTTATTCTTAAATAGGTGTTTACAAAAATGCTATTAAATAATTAATTTAAGAAGCCAAACATGAAGTTTCTAGTGGTAAAAAATATCATAAAGCTACTGCCACAAACATATACAACTAAGTCTGCCACTGCTATGCGCCTCCCCCCCAAAAGCAAAATCAGACACAATTTGAAACTTGAGAGTAGTTGAAAGTAGAGAAGAAAAATTACTACTTGAAATTTTAAGGTGCTTTGGCCTTCATCATTGACAATACTGGCCTAAATGATACAACAATCTGATTCAGAAGAAAATAACATTTTGTGTTCCCAGGTGCTAGAAAGAGCTTTCAGAGATTTTGGAGGCATTGCCATTCAAAATAAGCAATACCATTAAATAGCATGACAATTTAATTTGATATAATGCTAGTTAGGAGATCTCAAATAGCCAAGAGATCTGCAATGATATTGCTATGGTTTTACTTACATAAATATTCTTCATATCTGCTACTTGACATCTTACTGTATAGAATTCTTCAGCAGTTTGGCTAACATGCTCACAGTCCTAAATAATAATAATCATAACATATCAAACCAACAGTATCAATAGGAATCTGTAAATATAAAGCCAATACTTGCACTCCCACCTGCCTCCTAAAAAAAAAAACCAACCCTAATTGAAGTGAACAATGGACAGTAAAAGTATGAACTCACCAGAGAAACAACATTGTTTGTGATAACACCTCCAAACAAGCTTTTCACAGTATTCTTCTGTGGATGAATGAATGAATGAATTTCAGTCAAAATAGGGAGAATTGTTTCAAGCACATTAAAAAAAAAATTTCTTTAGACTTACCAATTCTGGAGACATTTCCTCAATTTTTGTTATAAGATCTGTAAAAAATTCTGTCATGTCCTTTTGTTCACCAGTATTTAGTGGCTGTTTATCCATGGTGTAGGTTTTGCAGAATGGCCTTGGATTATATGCTTTGCATTCACTTTCCTTTGTTTAAAGACAGGAAAACAATTAATTGTTAAGAACATACAACAGGTGGTTCATGTGTTTGTCAAAAGTTGTTTGTATGGCTAAGTCTGCTTATGAACTGCTCTGATCTGTATCCTTTTGTTTGCCATAGGAATAAAATGAAGTAGGAAGTTCAGTCTGTAGTCTGTTTGGTAAGGTAATTAGGATACTAACATAGTTCAGCTCATAATAATCATAGCACAAGAAATGCTCTTGGCTTATAGTTTTGCCACGTGGAAGACCAATCAGCTACAGACAGAATGGAGTATTCTAATAGCTTAGCAACTTCTACTGATAGTGGAATCAATGTGAGAAATTGAAAACCATGCACCCAGTATACTTGTTTGCTTATGAGAATCTTTATAGGATAATATCTAGTATAGCCATTCCACTGAGGACTTTGCAACCTTTTCTTTTCCTACAAGCCTATTTCTTCTCTCTCCTTCCCTTATTTTTTTTATTCGCTTTTCCTTTTCTTCCTCTTTGCCTTGCACAGAGAGTCCTTCCTCCCTACTTTGCCTAGCAGTAAGATCTTGCTCACAGCCTTTCCTTCTCCTTGCTCAGCAAAGACTCTCAAAGAACCTTCCTTTAATCTCCTTCCCAGTGCCAAAATTCTGGCCCATCTTCACTGACAAGCATTTGCCTCAAAATATCCCAGATATTGGGAGTCTCAGAAGCAGAACCTACTACAGAGCATAAGAGTGAGCACAGGTCCTTGGGCAACAGTGCTGAACAGTGCAAGAGTCCAGGGAGTGCCAACTATTTAGCCTACCAACCAAGCCCAACTATGGCTCGAGATACACTGGGCCTGGCTGAACTGAAAGAAGCTGCTAGGCCACCAGCACTGTTTCTCTTCCTGGAGTGTTCACTGACTGCATGTCAATGCAGCACTCAACACCTGGGTTTTAATAGACAGTATTTCAGCTCCTGCGAAATACTGTTGTGGGTTCCAAGTGAGAACCTCTTTTAAGAGCACAGTTCTCTTTCCTTGAGTCTGCATATACCACACACAATATGCACAACTGGCTTTTTCTCAATGCTTATGCTGCAATACCAATGGTTGCCTCCATATGGGGGAAAAAGGGAATCTTCCATTACTGGGAAAAGAGACAAATATACAAGTATTCTGCATCCATAAAGGTATAGGGAAAATCAAAAACTATTGCTGTGGGCCTCTCAAATTCTGTAATTTCAGTCCAACAAGGTTTAACTTTAATTTTCATTTCTTTATTTCTTTATTTTTCTGCCTTGCAAGAGAGAACTTGTGTAAAGAAAATAAAAACCAACAAAACAGTCCAGATATGAGCATCTGTGAACAATCAATATGGAAGCAAAGGTGGATGGAGGGTTCCAGTCCTGCTCATTTTTTTCAAGGATCAGCCAAACAGTGAACATAAGGGAGAGCTCACTGATGCTTGGATTACAGAAAGTCAATAAAAAGATTTAAATACTAAGAAATTAAAATATTTTATCTGGTATGTTATCGTAAGGATATATCTTTGAAAAGATTTTTAAAACTTACCATTAAATGCGTGAACATTTTCTGAAGTTCTAAAAGAGTAGTCTTGTGTTTCATGTCCTCAGAATACTTAAAAAAAATAATACATAAAGGAAAACGTTGAAATGGAAAGAAAACACATAAAATTGATTTTGTGAAGTTAGTAAACAGCCATTAAAAAAATCTTTTTATACAAATTTTTTAAAAATTACAGCGTTTTACAAGAAACCTTCTTAAAACCATTCTAGAAAGTGTATTTATTTATTTAACTAAATTTATAGAGGGCCAAACTCACTGTCAGTGACTCCGGGCAGTTTACAAGATAAAACCTCAATAAAATAAGCAATAACCCTATTGTGACAATAATCCCTCTTGATGACAATAATCAGACAAGTCACTTGATGGGCTCTGTATTACTCTGGAGTCCCCAGGCCAATTGGCAGAACCATCTCTTCAGGGCCTTCTTTAAAGTTTTTTTTAAAAAGTTTTCAAAACTTTTAAAGTGTAAAATGACCGTTGTCTTACCTGAACGGTCCTTCTATGGGTGCTGCGAAGGGAATCCAATCATGGGTTAACTTAGCCTTCTAGCCTTGAGACTGAGTATGCAAATTTCAAAGTCACGCCTCCTCTGACTGGACTTCCGTTCCCTTTTCAGTTCTTTACGAAGTCCACCGAAAGAGCATTATGTCAATCATCAACAAGCCGCAAGTCATCCGGCACTACAGAGTCAAGTCCAGTCAGAAACAAGAAGTCACAGAGTCACGATCAAAACGGAGCCCTGACCAGCCGAAGCCGCGGGCGGGTTTGGATTCCCTTCGCAGCACCCATAGAAGGACCGTTCAGGAAAGACAACGGTCATTCTCCTGTGTGCTGCTCCGGGAATCCAATCATGGGATATGCCAAAGCAATTAAGTCCCAGGGCGGGAGCTAGGCTGGTCAGGCTCCTCCGCAGACGGAAGGACCCTTTGCAACACTCTCCGCCCAAAGGACGCCTCAGCCGAGGCAAAGACATCAATCTTGTAGTGACGAATAAAGGGTGAGGGGGATGCCCAAGTGGCCGCCCTGCAAATCTCTTCTACAGACGCTTGCGTCGCCCAGGCCGCTGTGGTGGCCACACTCCTGGTGGAATGAGGAGTGATTCGCCTTGGAACCGGTCTGGAGTGGGTGTCATACGCCAACGCAATGCAAGCTTTCAACCATCGGCCGATGGTGTGGGAGGACACCTTCTGTCCCATTGAAGACGGCTGGAAAGAGACGAACAGAGCCTCCGATCTTCGGAATGACGCCGTGCGCTTCACATAGCGACGCAGAGCTCTGCGAACATCCAGATGGTGCCATTGACGTTCCTGCGGGTGAGACGGGTGAGGACAAAAGTCCGGCAGGACAAGTTCTTGAGTTCTGTGAAACAATGAGTTTATCTTAAGAAGAAAGGTCGGATCCAAACGAAGCACCACCTTGTTCGGGTGGAAGATGCAAAGATCCGCACGAACAGAAAGGGCTGCTAGCTCTGACACCCTCCTGGCCGATGTTATGGCCACCAGGAAGGCCGTCTTGAGTGTCAATAATCGGAGGCTGATGGAATGGAGAGGTTCAAAGGGGGAAGCTGACAGGGCCCTGAGAACCAAGGTCAAATCCCACATGGGATAACGGTGTACCGTCGGCGGTCGTAAGTTGGAAGCACCCTTAAGGAAGGTTCGAACTCGCGAGTGCTGAGATAAGGAGTGGCCTTGGCCACCCCCGTCGACAAGGCTGTGACCTGGCGGCGAAGAGTGTTTGGCGCCAACCCCTTGTTGAGGCCGGACTGCAAGAAATCCAGAACTTGGGGCACCGAGGCCTTGATGGAATCAACCCCGGTGCGCCGGCACCACCGACAGAAGGCCTGCCAGGTAGCCTCGTAAATACGGGTAGTCGACGGGCGACGGGCCGCTTGAATTGTGGAAATGACTTCGTCCGAATAGTGGAGGGCCGCTAGCATCTCCCGCTCACGTGCCACACGGCTAACTGCAACAGCTGAGGGCCCGGGTGCCGGAGAGCCCCTTGGTTGAGCTGAATCTTGTTGTCCGGAATCCTCCAAGGACGCGAAACGGACAGATGGACGAGGTCCGCGTACCAGGGACGTCTGGGCCACATCGGAGCGACCAGCAGTACTTCCGCCTGTTCTGCCAAGATCTTCTGAATGACCGACGGAAGGATCGGGAGAGGAGGAAAGGCATAAAGAAGGCCGGCCGGCCAACGGCTGCGTAGAGCGTCTACTCCCTCCGCCCCCGGAGTCTGGTATCGGGAGTAAAACCGGGGAAGCTGCGCGTTGTGCGGGTGAGCAAACAGATCCACCTCGGGTAGGCCGAAGCGGCGAGAGAGTTCCTGGAAGAGAATGGGGTGGAGTTGCCACTCCCCCTGATCCACAGTCGCTCTGCTCAGCCAGTCCGCCTGAGTGTTGGCTTCGCCCGAGATGTGCTCCGCCCGAATCGATGAGAGTCTGGGCTCCGCCCAATGGAACAACCTTTCCGCTTCCAGCATCAGAGCTCTGGACTGTGTTCCCCCTTGGCGGTTGATGTGGGCCTTGGAGGCCACATTGTCGGTCAAAATTAACACATGGCAATGAGATACAATGTCCCGAAACTCCAGGAGAGCCAGACGGATGGCCCGCAACTCCAGCCAGTTTATGCTGTTCGCCAGCTCTTGATCTGACCATCGACCTTGGGCTACCCTGTCCAGGGCATGGGCCCCCCATCCAAATAAACTGGCGTCCGTTCTAACTTGAACGCGGTCCGGCTCCTTGAATGGACATCCCCGAAGGAGCCTGGATGACATCCACCAATGCAGGGACCGCCTGGCCTCGCCCGGGAGCTGCACCCTGATGTGGGAGTGACTGGTATGCGCTCTCTGGAAGGGCAGCAGAAACCACTGGAGAGGGCGCGCATGGAACCTGGCCCAGGGCACCACGCCGATGCAGGAGATCATCTTCCCTAGTAGCTTGGACAGCGACAGCAGCGGCACCCGCCGATGAAATAGCACATGATGCGCCAGGTGGTATATGCTCTGCCTCCTTTCCGGGGACAGGAAAACCTCGCACGACATCGAGTTGATGGTGGTTCCCAGATGGAGGAGGGACGTGGTTGGGTGCCGATGGCTCTTGGGCAGGTTGAGGACAAATCCATGGCTTCGCAATGCGTCCATCGTGACCTGTAGGTCTCGGAGGGCCTGATCTCGAGAGGACGACAGCACCAACACGTCGTCTAAATAACAATTGATGCGTATTGGAATTGAGCGAAGAGAGGCTGCCAATACTGCCAGAAGTTTGGTGAACGTGCGCGGGGCCGAGGAAAGGCCGAATGGCAAGGCCCGGTATTGATAATGGCGGCCATTGAAGTGAAACTGCAGGAACTTCCGATGTGCCGGATGAATGGGCACATGGAGGTAGGCTTCTTTGATGTCTATGGAAGTCATCATGTCGCCTTGGCGGATGGAAGCCAATATGCTCTTTAGAGATTGCATTTTGAATTTTTAGTATTTGATATGCTGATTGAGCTGTTTCAAATCTAGGATTGCCCTCCATCCCCCGGAGTTCTTTGGTACTAGGAACAAGATGGAATAAAACCCTAGGCCTTCCTGCCCTTTGGGAACTTGTTCTATGGCCCTGATGGTGAGAAGATGAAATATCTCGGTGTCCATAAGGCGCCGCTTTGACGGGCACCTGGGCACAGGGCACCTGATGAACCTTCTCGGGGGGATGGATAGAAATTCTAGCGTGAGACCCAAACTCACCACTTGAAGGGCCCAGGCGTCTGACGTGAGCTCCGCCCATCGGTGGGCAAAGGCCAAGAGACGTCCTCCTATGGGCCCTACCTCCTGCGAGTCAACGGTATCTACGAAAGGATCGGTTGCCCGCTCCTCGGAACGACCATCTACTCTGCGCCTGACCCTGCTGGCGCCCCCTGTCTCTGGCCCCAGCTCGGTCCTGGCCACGATCCTGTGCCTGGGAGAACCCCCTGGTGAAGCTGGGAACATAGGGGGCGGAAGTAAACCCCGAGTCCCCAGACCGAAAGGGCTGCCGTCTACTATAAGGCTGTGGTCTTCTGGTTACACGGGCGCTTGTGGAGGGAAGCACCTTACGTTTGTCCCGAGTCTCAATGAGAATGGGATCCAGCACTGAACCAAACAAGGCTCCGCCCTTAAAGGGCGTGGACGCTAAACGCCACTTAGATTTGATATCAGCTTGCCAGTGGCGGAGCCAGAGCAAGCGGCGAGAAGCCACATTGGAAACCACGGCTCGGGATGCAAATTTTGCTGCGCTAAGGGTGGCATCAGCAGAATACTCTAGGGCCGCTATCAGCTTGGTGACATCCTGATGGAGGCGCAGTTCCTCCGGGTCCAGCCTTTCCTGTAGTTGTCTCAGCCAAACTAAGGAAGTTCTATTAAAGAAAGAAGCTGCAGTAGCTGAGCGCAAGGCCCACGCTGCTGCCTGATGAGTTTTGCGAATGACCGATTCGGCCTTGCGGTCCTCGGCCTTCAATCCTTCTGAAATTTCAGAAGGAATTAACGCCGGTGAAGCAAGAGCAGCAATGGGAGCATCCACCGTGGGAAACTGGAGGAGAGCCTCCAACTCTGGAGAAGATGTGAATAGCTTCCTATCACCAGACCCAGGGGGCTTAACTGCGGTCGGCTCATCCCACTGCTTTTGGATTAAATCAAGAAAAAGCTTAGGGGATGGAATAAAATCCTGCAGAGCCACCTGCTCAGCAAAGAGCCGCTCGGTGGCATCCAGGCCCACAGCAGCACTTTCTGCAGAAATTGCCTCCCCCATGTGGGCGGTAGTCTTGGCCTTATACAGCAGAGACTTGAAAAGAGTGTGCCTGAAGAGCCCAGGGGCAGGAGGCTGGTCCACAGGAAAGCCCTCGTCCCCAGAGAGTTCTCTGTCCTGGATTTCCCCTTCCTCCACTAAGGGAGATTGTGCGCTAAACACAGAGTGTAAAGGGGAAGGAGGGTCTGTTTGCAGGATGGAAGAATCCCCTTGCACTGCTTGGGGAGCCAGGCCTGAGTAGGCCAGAGTGGGCCTGGAGGCCTGGGATCTACGTGCTAGTTCCGCATCCACCCCTCTGGAAATAGCCTCTGAAATCATGCTGTAAAAATCAGCAGAAAGACCCAAATCCTGGCCCTCCAGAGGCCTGAGGCCTGCAGCTGTGGGGGTGAACGTGGCAGAAGGCCCAGCGCGTGGAGGTGAACGAAGAGAAGCCCCACTAGCCTCCGAAATAATTGGGGGGGATCGAGGCCCGAAAACCCCTACCTCAGGAATAGGGCCCAGGGGAAGCTGAATATCAGGGGACCAACCCTGCTCAACGACCCTCACCGGAGACATAGGTTGCTGAATCAGGACCGGAGGGGAACAAATGGGAGCCCCAGAAGCCTTGGGGGGAACCTTGGCTTTGTCTTTGCGTTTGTGCGATTTATCCCGAACAGTAGATGAGGCTCGAGGCCTGCTACTAGAGGCCCTGGTCGCAGCTCTACTAGGCCTAGGGCTAGCCCCCTCCTCGCCAGGGGAGCGGGGCTCAGAAACTGGCCCGACAGTACCTTGCACTACAGATTGATCAGCCATGATATGAATCTGAAAGAGCTCAATCAGCGAAACAAAGGAATGCAATTGAAAGGCACTCGCCAAGAACGCCACGTGGAAGCAGAGACAAGAGAAGCGACCTCCTTCCTGAGTCAGCAATCCCGAGTGAGGGAAAAGGGAGGGGCAGAAGCAGTGCGCAAACTCAAGCGCGCGAACAAATTTTGCCTTCTCATCCCCAGGCATTATCGCGCATGCGTGAAAAACGCTTCCAAATAAGGCAACCGGCATGAAAGGCGCGAAATTTAAAGGAACAGCAGGGGAAAATTCCAAACAGCCGATTCATGTAATCCTCCGGCAGCCGCTCCAGCGAGGGCACAAAGGAGGGAGGTTGAGAGGAGGAGAAAAACAGCTCCGACAAGCCACGGCTTCGGATCTGACCGCGCCCGCAGGCGGGTGCTATCCGGCGTGGAAGAGCAGCGCTAGGAGACTCAGCTTCCTTGCGCGCTGAACTTAAAGGAGGACAGGCGGAGAAGCCGTTTGTCAGCGGCAAGATCGCCCCACGCTCCCGCTGTAGCAATCCAATATCCCTGCAAGGGAAATAGCGAGGGAGGAATTGGCTGGCAGAGACCTGCCGCCTTACCTCCAATCCAGCAAGAATCCACAGTGAAAATCAGCATTAACCTTGAAAATTATCAATTAATCAAGAGAGAATTGAAAATAAGTCTCGTAGGCTTTGGACTGAGTAATAGAACTGAAAAGGGAACGGAAGTCCAGTCAGAGGAGGCGTGACTTTGAAATTTGCATACTCAGTCTCAAGGCTAGAAGGCTAAGTTAACCCATGATTGGATTCCCGGAGCAGCACACAGGAGAACTTATGATATAGCTTTCCACTTAATTTATAATAAAACACAATTAGGAGATTTAGGTTTTATTTAAGTTGGAAATTAAGAGTATCAATGAAATTAAAAAGTAAAAACTGGAATTAAAAAATGTGAATTTTTCTTTTGTTGAAAGAACAAGTATGATATCCATTTTCATAAAATATACTCCCCTTTTTTATTTTTGCTTCCATATACTAACACTGGAATGAGCACCATTCTGACAGTACATGATCTAATTTTAAAATGGGGACATATGTGAACATAAAATCGTATCTTACTATATGTTAGGTTTTGTATGTTTATCTAACCTACAATTTTTTTTCAGGTAGACTCTGACAGCTTTAACAGAATCTCTTTTATCAGAGGATGGCTATTTTGCAGGAAAAGCTTTGCTTAAAACTGTCATTCATTCAGTAAACTGACTTTTACTGACTTTATAGTGATATTAATTGAAATATTAAAATACATATCAAGTTAAAAGTTAAATACCTTTGCAGTAAAAATGGCTTGTCTGGCTTCTGGAATCATATATAATTGTTGAATAGTCGATGCCAAGTAACAAGTCGCCCCAAGGTTGGTTAAACCCACAAACCTGCATTCAGCTCTAACATCATCATGTGGCCAATAATCCCATTTATAAGGTGCATGAGAAGCTGAAATTGTGACATTAAGGTAATTTTATTTCTGAGTACCTGTTAACATCATTAATTATTTAATCTTCTGGGTGAATAAAACCAGCAACTAATTGAGTGTCTATTCTCTCTTCTCAGGCCCTACATTTTGTCATGTTCTCATGAAAGTGTCTCCTTTTTCTTTGAAGGGATCATGAGTAAACCACTCATACGTTACCTCTGGAACCCAGGTTCTATCTCAAAAGCAATAAGGGAGAGTATCTAAAAAAAGAGAACTAAAGTCTGCTTGTTTCTTAAAGGAAAAATACTTTTTTTAAAAAAAAACAACTAATTTAGGTCTGAAGCAAAAAGTGTAGTGGTTGAAAGATATGTTACAGTTTGGCATTTTCTTTCCTGCATTACTGTCAATTAAACATTTTGAAATCCTATTTTTAATTTGCACTTAAGTATGGTATACTTTTCTCTTTAGGCTTCCCTTGCTCAAAAGCTCTATTATACTAATCAAAATAAACTTTAGGCATCCATTTAGTTTTGCGTTTATAATGTGTTTCATTTTGGATTGATATTCCTGAGTTATTTAAGTTTTGGTTCATAAAACCTTTTAAACATTTCCTTATTATCAGTTAACATTTTGATTTTACTGGAAGGAATGTAACTATATTACAAAAAATATCTTCAAGATTGGCTTAGTAATACAAATCTCCTTCACAAATGTTGCACCCAGCAATCATGGATTCAGCTGGGATGCAGACATAATGATTTAGTTCATTTCTCTTTTGTTTTCTACATCAGCGTTCCCCAACCTTTCTGGGTTGGTGGCCCAGCGCAGAGGGAGGCGGGGTGGGGGGAGAGGGGATGGTTTTGTGTGAGGGGCAGGTGCGCACAGCTTCATTTGTGTGAATGAATGGGGCTGTGAGCACTGGTGCCCGGTGCTCACACGAGTGGGACTGTGCGCACTTGTCAGCCCACCACTCACAAAGCCGGTTGCAAATAGGCCATAGCCCAATAGTGGGCCGGGGCCCACAGCTGGTGGACTCCTGTTCTTCAGGACAATTTCTTACACATCTTTTATTTGACACAACTGGCTCACTTAACACTAATGGTATTCAACTTCCCCCCCCCCCAACAGTGCTGATTTATATTTTTCTACAACACTATTCCAAGATAGAAGAGAGCATTCACAATTTCTGTTTGAGCAGGGAAAACAATTGTTTTCTTTTGTGCCTAGAAGAATGAAAAGCATATCCAGAATATAATGCCTGTGTCCCAATACTTAGCGAGGAACCATTTGTTCATTTTGAGAGAAAAGAAAAATCTCATATTTGATCTGGATATAAACAATTTTTCTCTCTTCACTTGGCACTAGGAAATGATAAAAGAATGATGTCCCAAGAGGAAACTTGATGAAATTAAAGTAGAACTCCTATCAGCTGTATTTCATTCAAGGTCCATAGTAACTCCTATCTCTTTAGAACATTCTATTATACATCAGCTTCATATCAAAATAAAGCAACTTGAATGGAGAAAAACATATTTTGTCAATTCAAAACTGAGCTCATGATTCTGACATGTATTAAAGTGCATTGAAATATTTATGATGAATCAGAATTGCACATAAACATGAAACATAATAGCCAACAAAATGAACATCAATATTTTAATAAATGTGGTCAGAAAATCTTAGAGAAGACTTCTCATGATGGGGCAATAGATGGCAGTAACTTAATCATCTAAATATTCCTGGCTGCTGAAGTGCTTGCAAATGCACTTTTTAATTAGGAATATTCAAGGATGGGTAAGCTTTTTGTTTTTATTTATTGATTAAATTTATAGGTTGCCCATCTCCTGATAGGTCCTGATAGGGTTACTCTTTTTACAAGGATACAACAATATTTAATGTATTTCTATACCCAATCAACATCCTAACAAATTTTTTAACCTAAAGGAAAAATACAAAGAAATTGAAATTATCTGCCTACTCACATAATATTGAGAAATTTGAAAAAATATTCTTACACTGCATATGTTGTGCCATAACCCAGTTATGGAGGAGCCTGTAGTTTTCTACAGAACCTTTTACCATTTCTACCAGTAAGTCGTAAGCAGCAGCCCTTGAAGAATGTGACTTGCATTTTGGTTGTTGTCGATCTTTTAGACTTGGCAATAAGAACAGAAGGTTAAAAATATCTCTCAAGAATTCCTATAAAATAAGAGAAATATAAAAGCTTGACATCAACATTTACTTGCTGGAATATTCTACACAGAACTTAATATTGCAATCTGAAGATTCACGGTGGGCAATTATTTTCTCTCCCCCCCCTTTAACTAAGCTATTACATCATACAGTGTAAACAATTCAAGTCTGCCTCTAAAGGAGAAGAGGGAAAAGAAAAAAGGTTGTGAAAACTCATAGAAACTGAGTTTATGAAATCTGAAATTGAAATGTTATTTAAATTTGCATGCATATTTAACAATTAAACATAATGAACTGACACAGAAACAAATATACACTACAAAACAATTAAAATCTAATTAAACTATTCAATTAGTGCTACAATAATTATATATTAACTAAAACATTTGACTAAATGGAAAGGCCTTAATTCATTTTATAAAGATGGAAAGAAAGAAGGCTAATCACAACAACCTAATCTGTTAATCCAATTAAGGTCCTGAAATTTACATTAAAAATAACAATCCTGAAATAAAGGAAAATTTGGGCATGGCCATAGGAAAGAGGAGCCCTAAGGTTCTACAGCTGCAAACAAATTATGTAATATCTTCATAAGTCTTTCATTTCCAAAGTCCTTGCCTCCCTAAATCTTGATCAAATACAACCTCTGAATAATTCATAAAATCAAAATTATTGCATATTTCTCACATTCATTTGCCACTATGAATTATATACACTGACAATTCAAGGATCTTGAGAAATTAATGCTGCTCTGAGTGGGATCAGTGTCATAATCACTGATTAATTAGGATTTTCAAAATTAACTATATGTACCTGAGGCTCAAACTATGCTTATCATGGAAACTGCTGCCTTTGCTTCACAGTCAAGTATTTTTCTCCTAATACAAAGTTTACAGTATGTGATCTTTCAAACTGCAATTTTGAGTAGAAATATTAAAAAAGTAGTAGTAAGAAAACATTCACATATATCTTACAAAAGTATTCATACTTAAGGGAAAATGTAATAATAAGTATATACAAGATCAAGTACTACAATCCTGGTTTAGTTTTTTAGATCTTACCTGCCCCTCTCGGGAAAATTTAAAAGGTGGTTTATGTTTGATAACACTTGTTGCTAAACGTAGGAGACCTGTAAGGCCATCATCTTCAGTATTACCATCTTGATGATCAAGAATTTCTCTGCTGTAAAAGACAAAGATAATTTTCTATTGTTAAATGATATTTCGATGGAAATCATTTAAACCAAATATTCTAAAGAAATTAACAAGATTAAATCTTACCTTCGAATACAATCAGCCAAATGTCTTGCTAAGGCATCTAAATCAAGTAAAGTTGTCTAAGTAAAAAGAAACAAAAAGAAATTGTAAATGCAAAGCAATATTAAAAGATCTATTGCAATGAGAAAATATTTTGAATATATTTTAATAAGCAACATACTGTACATAAATACAATCTGACTGGTGTTAGCTAATGCAGACTTCCAACCTTTGATTTTATGATCAAATGTTCTATGTATACTTGAATTATATGCCTTTACAGATAGTTCTCAATATGACCAGTATTTGGTTGTTAAGAGAAGCAGTTGTTAAGCAAAATATCCATGTGATTGGTTTGCTCAATGACTGCAATCCTGACACTACTGGATGCAATTGTTATATGATCCTTTTGGTTATTTAAGTTGATGGAATCCCAGGTAGAATATGAAGTGTCTGAGTTAGATAAGAGAGACCTTAGGACTGTGATGGCGAACCTGTGGCACACAGAACCCCTCTGCGGGCACGCCAGCCGTCACTCCTGCCCAGCTCCACCGTGCATGCGCACACATCTCCCGTTGGCCAGCTGGTTTTCAGACCTCTGCCATGCATGCACAGGGGGGGGGCGGGGGCGCATACAGAGGATGTGCGCGTGCATGTGGGGGCACTCGCATTGCATTTTGGGGCCTTGCGCACCACCCCCGGACCCTGATTTGGCTTCCAGGTTGGTGCAGGAGGCCTTCTAGGCCGGTCGTGTGTGGCGGGGTCATGTGCGCATTGCATCGGCACATGACGACAAAAAGGTTAGCTATCACTGCCTTAAGAGGCTCCGTTCAGGAGCTGAAAATCATCCCTGCTGAAATCAAAGCAAGAGCCAAACTTCCAGCACTAGAGATACTCACACAGAGCCTGTGCTGGGCCTCTTATGACCTCTCCCATACCTATGACATAACTTGTGTTTATTACATTACATTACCACTGCTTCTCTAGTCTGGTGCCTGTCAAAATCCAAATATGCAAAACCTCCACCCTGCTGAAACAAGTTTGCTAAGGTTCTCTCAGACAGTGCTTAGCTTCCTGACAGTTAAATCCATTAAGCAGATTCCTAGAGAAAGCAGATCTTCTCTTGGAATCTACTTCATAATTTTAACCTACAGGATCCCAAGCAAAAGCCAATCTCCTGTAGGAACCTGCTTGGTGCTTCCTTGCTCCTCTAGGAATCTGCACACAAATGGGAAGAAAGACTGTGCATGTGTAAAAGGGAGAGGAAGGGTGAGTTTGAGAATGGGAGAAAAGAGCAGAAAAAAGTGGGGGAAGAGGGAGGCAAACCAGTTGGAGTGCAAGAGAAAAAGAAAGGGGGGGAAGGAAGAGAAGGAAGCATGCTTTATCACTCTTGCTCCTCCTACTCAACAGGATAAAACAGTCAACCTCAATAACATTTTTTCCATTTAGCATTTCTTCTAGTTTGAAAATAAATGAACCAGGCAGATAACCATAAATTACATTTTCTTTTATTATTATAAAGTTTCATAATGGATTCACTTTAAAAAAAACATCAGTTCATCATTTTATCTATAAACGCTCTCCCTCCTCTTACTTAACAAGGGCAAACCAAAGGTTTTTTCCTTACCCTGCATGCCAGGCCAAAACCCAGCAAAAACAATTATACAGAGTAGGTATTTGCTGATGGTTTGATTGTACATACACATTATTCTGGTTGCAAAATTTAAAAAAATGTTGAGGATGTTACAAGGCATTTGAGTTTGTAAAAAATGAATACATACCCCAAAAGCCAACAAAGTGAATCAACCAATACTGCACAAACAGTCTACACTTACATGATGGCAAAGGCATCAATACTTTTCTATGAAGTGCTATTGTGTATATAAACACAAGGACACTAAACATACATATTTTTATATTACCTTCCTACAAAGTAAAATGCCACACAACACATATGCAACATATGACCTCTTCCTGAAATTTGCCTGGAATAATCAGAAAATTCAAAACAAATCCACAATATTTTTTTTTCTAAAGTAGGGAGAAAAACAAAGTTTTGTTTCTTCTCAATGCAAACTCAGCATATTCAAAATTACACTGTTTCTGAGATTGGAATATTTTGATGTAGAAATGTTTTAAATATTCCTAAAAAGTACTCTCTTAGATTTGGTGGTTTACTGAGTGATAAATGGTTAATACAGTAGCATTATAGAATAGGGCAATGTATTATTTATTGTAAATCTGTTGTCAAATCATCTTTACAAAGTTACAGAAGTCCAGTTTTGCTAGGCTTGTGCCAGTTTGGCAAGTTGGATAGTCTCTAATACAGACTTAAAAATGGGAAAATACAACTTTAACCTAAGTGTTTTTCTGGTGAGACCGGTCTATCAGGGCAACCTGGTCTACCCAATTATGGGACGGAGTAAGCATAAACATAAATACAACACAAACCTTTAACATGAAATCAGTTATGCTTACCTGACTAGCATCTTTTACATGTATATTATCTATTAGTTTGCATAGCAACCAGAAATATTCTTTACAGCCAGGCTGTAAAATGGGTTCTTCTTCATAATCCTCAATCTGGAAAGGGGGGGGGGAGAGAAGAGGGTTAGATTTTTTTTCCTTCCCCAACTTTGGTAAAGAAACTTGCTAATTCAAAAATAATAATCCTAAAACATTATAAGGAAAAGAATAAGATGAAGATGATTATTGGCTACTTTGTTCTAAGTTTTTCTAATTATATAAAATAAGCATTAGTATTTTATGTAATTCATAGCAAATTTACACATATTATAGAAACAAAGTGTTGAGTGGATCTTTCTTTTTTACATTCTCTCATTCACATAATCCATTTTACATCATAGTTGTTTTCACTTTCAGCCAAATTATTTTCTTCCATTATTTTCCATTTTTATACTTATTTTTTCTTAATACATAAACAATATTTTCAATTGCCCCTTCAAAAATTACACCAAATTATAATTTCATATATCTCTATTGGTCTATTTTACTATAAACAATATATCTCATTTAACTAAGTTTTAACATAGAGGATGCTCACATTCTTTTGATTAATACCTCAATAGTGTGGAAGTGAACATGGAAGGAAAGAAAATGAATACTGTATGCAGTTTTACTTCCAAAAAGTTTGACAGTACAAAGAAAGATACTCTTTCTCCTTCAATTTCATTTTTATGAAAAACTAACTTTTTCTGTCATCAAAACTCTCAACTGGAGTATTACTTAGAAATTCATTTTCTTTATACCTGTTCAAATTTTTTAATTTGTTTTCTTGTTTACATAAACTTGTGAAATGGAAATTATTTGCAGTTAAAACTTAAACAATTATGAAAGAGTAACTGACGGATTTTGTGGGAAGTTCTTCCTTTTAATCGATTTTTATGGATTTTTTTTTCAAAAGAAGCACTATATGCCCTGAGACTATGTCAGCAGGAGTTAATTTTGTCCCTACCCTACCTCTCTACCAATGTTCCCTCTAAGCTGTGCGGCCGCGCATGTGGAAAGTAAACACGCGCAGCGGTTTCCAACTGCCGTGCAGTGTCGTTTGCCGGACACGGATTGCAGTCTGCAGAACGGCCACACAATCATGATTGAAACCCCCTCCAGCTAAACAGGAGTCTTAAGGTGCAGCAGGGCAGCAATGTGACTGGGTTGAGGACTTGTGGTGGCTGGGGCTTCCTGGAGCAACTGTTTAGAGGGAATATTGCCCACAGCTGCTTTCGCACAAGTTTAAGAAGGCAAAATTTGCCTCATTGGGTGGGGGGGGGAGGGAGTGATTGGCTGAAACTCGCTGAAAGAAAGTTCCGTGTCTTTCTGACCCGCGTGATTAATTCAGCCTCTGAGATAAACGTATTGTGTGAAAGCAGCCGGCTTCCCTTCCTCTCCAGCATCTGTGCCTCAATTAACACATAAAAGCCCACAAGGGGTGAGGGTGGGGGCTGGTCGCGAACCAAGAACGAGCCAACTAAGCCGAGCGTGGGTTGCTCCGCAACGAGGTAGAAAGCCAAGGCAGGAGGCTCACTGTCGCCGTTTCTCTCGAGGCTACCCACCTGAGACTTGCATTGGCAAATCGAGGGCGGTGTGGCAGTGATCCTAAACTCCCACCTAGAGCGCGCGCACACCACAGAATCCAAATGCAGGAAGCAGGGTCTGTTTCCTTGTGCATCTCTCACTTTTGAAAGAAAATCTTCCTTGTTCTACCTCTCCTGGCTGCAATCTCAGCTATCTTTGAGTTTCCAGCCAGTCAAGTGACATCACGTGATATTTGATAACTCATTGGTATTTTCAAAGTCATTGAGAATATTTTTGCTTTTAAGCTAATGAAACTTCCTATCTATCAGTTTATCTGTGCAATTTTGTTGGATATTTTGGGTCACTAGTTACTATCACTAGTTATATGCAGAATTGTCTCCCAGAGTTCAGTAGTAGTAGGTTACTGAAACCACCTGTATAGAGAGGAACAAATTGCCACAATTTTTTAAACAATCAGCAAGCATTGTTGAACAGACAGGCAATAAATCCTTGAGTTTACAAATTAATGATGGGAGAAAACTGTTAGATGTGAATGAGACTTTATGCATGGGGATTTTAATCATTTTACTCATTTAAAATAGCAAATTGCATATAATACATTAAAATGAAGTATATCAAGTGAAATTCATTAAAATGAAGAATATCAAACATTTACTATTTTAATATTACCAGTATTAAATGCCATTTATATATTCATTTCAAAGCTCTTTTTTATTTAATCCAAAATGAATTTGAAAGAAAGATAACTGTAGTGAGTTTGCTTTTGAACAAATATTTCTAAATTTATTTGTTTACAATTTTATTTATTTTCAAATTTTATTAGTTTGATTTGATATAACACTGATTTCGTTGTTGTCTTGGGTGACATCTGTGAAAAAAATTCAGGTTCTCAGAGGCATGAAAATGTGCCGCTCAAACACTATACTGAAAAAAAGTTAGAGGGAACATTGCTCTCTACCCGGTATGTGCCCTACTGGTACAATGGCTGAGACAGGTGTTCTAGCACATAGGAAAGGCAAAGCAGAGTCATCCTGGTATTGTATCCGTGACAGATGTTTATACTAATTATTTAACAAATACTATGGAAAAGGAGGGAGGGGGAATCGCCAATTGATGATGTAATATTGTTGATGTAAAACACTGGGAATTGGAGAAGTAGACAAACAAAAAATTGTATTCGTTAACTATAAATTGTTTGCCTATCCTTCTAATATAAGTTGTTCTGTAGATGTAAGAACTATATAACAATTTCACTCGGAGGAAGTTGTTTTTTGATAATTTACTATACAATATAATTTCACATAAATAAAATATGTAACATTTTTTATTTTACCTTAATAGGTTTCAGTGCCTGGGCATCAGGAAGAAATTTAAGCAGTGTTGAGGCAGCTAGCAGCAGGAAAGACCTATTTATGGAGTCTCCACCATCCAACCCTGACAGTGATAATTTATAAAGACCATTACAAGATTCATGGCGAACTGCAGTCTGAAATTGAAATAAAGAATTACAATTAAATGGAAACAATTCAAATAAAAACATTTTTTCTTATTTTCCTTATTTTTAGATTTATAAACTACTTTCAATATGCCTATTTGCTATCAATATTATGAACTAAGCATTTGTACCAAGAATTTTAATTTACTATAAACAAGATGTAGAACACTTTGGAAACTAAAAAAACAAAACAAAACCCACCAAAGAATTAATAGTGGGAAATTACAAATGATATTATAAATATTGAAGGAGACAGCTATTTTCTATCTAGATAGATCACGAGGACTTTGGCTGAAATCTTATGCATTGCTTTTGTATAAATATGAATACAATTGAACTATTCATTTAAAAAAAAACGAGTTAGGGAAACTAAACACAATATTTAAACTACTACTAAAGCCATATAAAGCAACAAAGCCGAGGTGGCGCAGTGGTTAAATGCAGCACTGCAGGCTACTTCAGCTGACTGCAGTTCTGCAGTTCGGCTGTTCAAATCTCACCGGCTCAGGGTTGACTCAGCCTTCCATCCTTCCGAGGTGGGTAAAATGAGGACCCGGATTGTTGTTGGGGGCAATATGCTGACTCTGTAAACCGCTTAGAGAGGGCTGAAAGCCCTATGAAGTGGTATATAAGTCTAACTGCTATTGCTATTGCTATCAAAGGCTTTTTCATAACTTCTAAAATGTCTCTTTCAACAGATATATTTAACCTACTTTTGACATTTCTTCTACTAAAGTAGAAAATGTTTTCAAAGCTTACCTCCGGAATTAGAAGAGTAAGTTTCTTCAGCCAATCATGTAAATTATCACTATCTGCTAGGTTGGATTTTACTAATGAACAACAGTGAGCCCAACTCACTAGCAACCACATTGAATAGTGAGTAACTAAAAGAAGAATCAAAAACATTAATTATACATTACATATATGCCATTTTGTATTTTTTTTCCAAATTAAAATAAATTAAGTTTGCATGAGAAATCGCTTAGGCTGAAAAAATTCAGTTAGTAGTTCTTGACCTTTGAGCATAATTAAACCCAAATTTTGGACATTTGTTATTTTTAAACAAGATATTCACATGACTGTCTCACTCAATGACAGCAATTCCAGCTCTCCCCATTGCAGTTAAGTGCACCAGGATACCTCTGTGATTGGGGGAGGACAGAGGCTTGGAAGGTGCAGGACTCACGGACACATGCAAACCTGACACAGATCATAAATCCTCAGCTGGATAGGCCTACCATTCCCAGTGCCTTCTTTTTCTTCCACACATCTGGAAGACTTGAGATGACTAGATCCACTGTACACAGAAATCAGATTGCCTTTGCTAGCTTTATAGTTGCACCTTGCTGGCACATCTGTTAGCAGCTGCTGAGAAAGGGAAAAGTAAATAGACCTAAACATAGTAGGGTAGGGAGAAGGAGTGGTAGGACAGGGAAAAGGCCCAGTGGACCTATATTGAGGCTTGGCTAAGGCATTCTGGCCATGGTTGGACAGGAGGAAGGCCAGGTCTCTCAGAAGTGGCAATGCAGGAAAGAGCTCTGCATGCCAATGATCCTCTTCCAGGCATGGAGAAGGCTTGGGTTTCTTTTGAGTACTGCACAGATGGGCCCAGATTGAAAAAGTTGCAATGCTACTGCAGTTGTAAGAGCGGAAATTGACCATTGGCTTACCTGAAGGGTCCTTTTCTGTACGCTGCGAGGAGAGTCCAAGCATGGGTTAAATTCTGTCTGATTGCCCTGGACTGAATTGAAAGATCTTTAGCCATGCCTCCTCTTCTGGCTCCTCAGATTTTTCAATGAAGGCATGGACCTGTAACACTGTTCAAATGTGGTTCCACTGAGTCTGATCTTAGTTCAAGTCAAGATAGATTGTAAAAGTCAAGTCCGGTAATAAAATCACAAATCCACATCAAGAAATGCAATGCATATAGACATGGAAGCTGTGAGAGAGACCCTAGAGCGGGATTGGACTCTCCTCGCAGCGTACAGAAAAGGACCCTTCAGGTAAGCCAATGGTCATTTTCCTGTACGCTGCTTGGAGAGTCCAAGCATGGGACATACCCAAGCTAAATGTTACTAGGGCGGGAAGAACCTGATTCAATGGTCTCTCCAGCGGTATGAATATCCTGAAGGACTCATCTTCCAAAGGCTGCTTCCGCTGACGCAAACATGCCCAATTTGTAAGCACGGACAAACTGAGATGGTGAAGCCCACGTAGCTGCTCTGCACATCTCTTCTATGGGCACTTGTGTCGCCAGGCTGCTGTGGAGGCGGCACTCATTGTAGAGTGGGCTGTGATAGATCGTGGTATCTGTTTACACTGGAGCTGATAGGCAAGGGTGATGCAAGCACTCAACCATTGGCCGATGGTGGCGGAGGTGACTTTGCGCCCCATAGTAGCAAGTTGAAAGGAAATGAAAAACAATTCCAATTGCCTGAACGCTGCAGTGCGCTTGATGTATTTGCGAATGGTTCGACACACATCCAGCTTGTGCCATATGCGTTCTGTAGAGTGTCTTGGGTGAGGACAAAAGTCCGGAAGGATGACTTCCTGGCTCCGATGAAACCAAGAGTTGACTTTCAGAAGAAAAGAAGGATCCAAGCGGAGATACATCCTGTCTGGATGTATGACGCACAAGTCCTCCCTAACTGACAAGGCCGCCATCTCCGAAATCCTATGTGCAGAGGTGATTGTGGTCAGGAATACTGTCTTGAAGGTTAGGTGCTTCAGATCACAGGTATGAATTGGCTCAAAAGGAGCCTCGACTAGAGCCCGAAGCACAACATTCAACTCCCAGGTCAGATATCAATGAACGACCGGGGGCCGCAAGTTGGAAGTTCCCTTCAGGAAGCTGCGGACCTTGGAATGACGTGCTAGGGATAGGTGGTCGCTGGGAGTGAGGACAATGGATAGTGCCGCAACTTGGCAACGCAACGTGTTGGCCGCCAATCCCTGATCCAATCCTTGCAAAAAGGCCAAAACGTGAGGAATAGAGGCTAAAGCGAGGCTTATCTGCTTAGGTACGCACCATTTTGCAAAGGGTGACCAGGTGGCCTCATAAATTCTGGTAGTAGATGGTCGACGTGCTGCCTGGATGGTTTTGATGACCATTGAGGAGAGCCTATTCCTCTCTAGGAGGTCCCTCTTAAGTGCCAAACAGCCAATTGCAGCCATTGGGGCTCTGGATGTGATAGAGGCCCCTGACTGAGAGAGACCTCCTCTGGAGGAATTCTCCATGGCTTGGTGATGGAGAGGCTCTTGAGGTTGGCAAACCAGGCCCATTTGGGCCAAAAAGGTCTTATTTTTGAGGTGAAGGAGGCGGTGAGCGTGGTCACCTCATGCTGTTACTGTGTTGCAATATTTTCTGGGAGGGCTTATTTTCGAGGAAACAGGGTATGCATCAATACAATAGCAGAGTTGGAAGGGATCTTGGAGGTCTTCTAGTCCAACCCCCTGCCTAGGCAGGAAACCCTATGCTGTTCCAGACAAATGACTATCCAACATCTTCTTAAAGACTTGCAGTCTTGGGGCATTCACAACTTCTGGAGGCAAGCTGTTCCACTGATTAATTGTTCTGTCAGGAAATTTCTCCTCAGTTTGAAGTTACTTCTCTCCTTCATTAGTTTCCACCCATTGCTTCTTGTTCTTACCCTCGGGTGGCTTGGAGAATAGTTTGACTCCCTCTTCTTTGTGGCAACCCCTGAGATATTGGAACACTGCGATCATGTCTCCCCTAGTCCCTCTTTTCATTAAACTAGACATACCCAGTTCCTGTTTTAGTCTCCAGTTCCTGTTTTAGTCTCCAGTCCCCTGATCATCTTTGTTGCTCTTCTCTGCACTCTTTCTAGCGTCTCCACATCTTTTCTACATTGTGGCGACCAAAACTGAGTGCAGTATTCCAAGTGTGGCTTTACCAAGGCATTATAAAGTGGTATTAACACTTCACGTCATATTGATTCTATCCCTCTCTTTATGTAGCCTAGAACTGTGTTGGCTTTTTGGCAGCTGCTGCACACTGCTGGCTCATATTTAAATGGTGGTCCACTAGAACTCCAAGATCCCTCTCACAGTTACTACTATTGAGCAAGGTACCACCTATACTGCATTTCGTTTTTCTTGCCTAAATGTAGAACCTTACTCTTTTCACCATTGAATTTCATTTTATTAGCTAGTGCCCAATGTTCAAGTTTGTCAAAATCCTTCTGTATGTTAAGCCTGTCTTTTGGAGTGTTGGCTATTCCTGCCAGCTTGGTGTCATCTGCAAATTTGATGAGTTCCCCATTTATTCCCTCATCCAAATCATTGATGAAGATATTGAATGGTACTGGGCCTAAAACAGAGCCTTGCATACTTCCCTCCATGTAGATGCAGTTCCATTGAGGACTACACGTTGAGTGCGGTTGGTCAGCCAGTTACGAATCCATTTAGTGGTGATGCTGTCCAACTCACATTCTTCTACTTTATCTAGTAGTAGGTTATGGTCTACCTTATCAAATGCCTTACTGAAGTCCAAGTAAACTATATCGACAGCATTCCTCTGGTTCACTAATTTTGTCACTTTGTCAAAGAATGCAATAAGATTAGTCTGGCATGATCTGTTTTTGACAAACCCATGTTGGCTTTTGGTTATTTCTTTGTTTACTTCTAGGTGTTCGCTAATTCGTTGCTTGATTATCTTTTCCAGAATCTTTCCTGGTATGCTCCGCTCGAAGGGACGACAGATGTTTCTCCGCCCACTACCCCAGGCACTCTGCCTCCACCATCAGGGACTTGGAGCGAGTGCCCCCCTGGCGGCTGACATGTGCCTTGGTGGCCACATTGTCCGTCAACAGCATTACGTGTTGGCCCTGGATGGTAGATTGAAAGTGAAGGAGAGCTAGCCTCGCCACTATTCTAGCCAATTTATGCCGTGTTTGAGATCACCTTCGGACCACCTGCCCTGGGCGACCTAAGTGTCCAGATGTATAAGTAATAAATGATTTCATTAACAAATATTAATGATAACAATAATAGTGAAATGATAAGAGATATAGTTAACAACATATATATGTACTGGTTTAATATAAGGAATTTGGTTCTAAATTGTAAAGAGTGACTTGGAAAAAAGGGCTAGAAATTTTGTTAATTAATCCTTATTTTGAATATGTTATAAAGGTGAAATGTTATTGGATATATTAAAGTCGATAACAAAAAATTAACTAAATTTTATAATTAGTAAGTAGTAATTTAGTAACTTTTAGACTGTTATGTTAAATAAATAATTGATAATGACAATAAGGCACACACATGTGTTGGCTTGATGAGAAGGATGTGGATATAAACATAAAGGATTTTCGTAAATTATCTTGTTAATAAATATTGACAACAACAACAATAATAATGAAATGGTAAGAGAGGTAGTTAATGATATATGTATGTATGTATGTATGTATGTATGTACGTACGTACGTACATACGTACGTACGTACTAGTTTAACACAAAGAATTTGGATATAATTGCAAACAATGATTTGGGAAAAAAGGTTTAGAAATTTAGTTAATTCTTATTTTGAATATGTTATAAAGGTGTAATGTTACTGGATATATGAAAGTAGATAACAAAAAAATTAACTAAGTTTTATAATTAGTAAGTAGTAATTTAGTAACTTATCGATTGTTATGTTAAATAAGTAATTGATAAGGGCAGTAAGGTATACATATATGTTGGTTTGATGAGAAGAAAATAGATATAAACAGTAAAGGATTTTTTGTTAACCAATATTAATTATATCAACTAACAATGGAATGATAAGGATAAGGGATACAGATAATTATATCTGCGGTTTTAACTATGGATTATTTTAGGCAAAAGGACACTAAAACAATTTCAGTCAAATGAGAACCATGATATAGTAAGATCATTAAGAAATTTAGACATTTGATATGAATGTGAAGTAATGATGTGGAAGAGACGCACGAAAGCTAATTGTAACCAATTGACACACTTTCTACAGGATGTAATGTAAGATGATTATTTTTGTGTGTGTTGTTTGTTTAATAAAAATAAAAATTTCTTGCAAAAAAAAATGTCCAGATGTGCACCCCATCTGAATAGGCTGGCATCTGTAGTGATGGTTAGGCGATGTGGTTTGCGGAATAGACTGCCCTTGGCCAGCACAGGAGAATCCCACTACCGCAGGGACTGTTGGACCTTGAAGGGAATAGGGATCGGAGATGGGGAGTTGCTCTTCTTGGCCCTTTGGTGGGGTAGAAGGCACAATTGCAACTGTCGTGAGTGCAGTCTCGCCCACAGTACTGTCGAGAGGCAAGAGATCATCTTGCCTAAGAGCTTTGACAGCAGGACTATGGGCGCGGTCCGTGGGGCTCTCACCTGAAGAATCTGTTGTCTGAGGCTGGAGATTCACTCCTGCGATAGAAAGACTTGGCAACTTACAGCACTTACACTGTAAGTGCAACAACCTGATGGTGGGGTGAGGTGGCTTTTGTCCATGTTGATTGAGAACCCGTGGACTTGAAGGGCTCTCATGGTTATCTGGAGGTATCTGACTACTTGCTGGCGGGACGGAGATTGTATGATGATGTCGTCGAGTTATGCTTGAAGTCTCACTGGACGCGACCTCAGGGATGCCACCATAGCTGCCAGAGCCAAGGTGGCGCAGTGGTTAAATGCAGCACTGCAGGCTGACTGCTAGATCAGCAGTTCAGCGGTTCAAATCTCACCGGCTCAGTGTTGACTCAGCCTTCCATCCTTCCGAGGTGGGTAAAATGAGGACCCGGATTGTTGTTAGGGGCAATATGCTGACTCTGTAAACCGCTTAGAGAGGGCTGAATACTGGTTCTATTGCCCTTAACTCCCGAAGGTGCTGGATCTCTTGCTCCATTAAGGACCTCTTGGCTGAGGAGGAGGAGGTGGGACAGCAGATGAAGTGGCGAGGGGGAGAGAAAATGAAGTCTAGGGTCAGACCCAGACGGATTGTTTGAAGAACCCTCTGGTCTGTCATTGTTTGCTCCCATAGGGCCTGATATAGTTGCAGGCGCCCTCTGATGGGAGCCGTCAGCTGGCTGTCACTTATAGTGACGGAAAGGCTTAGAGCCTGATCTGCCACAAAAGGGCCGCTTTGAGAAGGATTGTTGTCTGGCCTTGTACCAAAAGGGCTGATGGTCCTGATGGGGAACCCTTACAGGGACGGGCTGAGGAGTTTGTTCAGTTTCTGTCGGACAAAATCACTCAGATTCGGACAGACCTAGACTCCAGTTGGACAGTACCAATGCAGGTGCCAAGGGAAGGTCTTGCTCAGATTTCCTGGAACGAGTTCCAGCTTGTCACCCCTGAGGAAGTGGACAAGGCCATGGGAGCCTCCACCTGTTTGCTGGATCCGTGCCCCTCCTGGCTGGTCTTGACCAGCAGGGAGATAACAGGAGGCTGGCTCCAGAGGATTACTAACTCGTCTTTGCAGGAGGGATCTTTCCCGCAATCCTTGAAGGAAGCAGTGGTAAGACCCCTCCTTAAGAAGCCTTCTCTGGACCCAGCTATTCTCAACAACTATTGTCCGGTCTCCAACCTCCCTCTCTTAGGAAAGGTTGTTGAGAAGGTGGTAGCCCTACAACTCCGACGGACCTTGGATGAAGCAGATTATCTAGATTATCTAAACAGGAGGGAGGCAGGGGACCCCTTACAGGGTAAGGCTGAGGAGTATGTCCAGTTCTTGGCGGACAAAGTGGCTCGATTTCGGTCGGACTTGGATTCCACCCCTGCAGATCCAGCCGAGACACAGGGGGATAACTTGGCAGACCATCTCTGGGTTGAGTTTCAGGATGTTGCCTCTGGGGATGTGGACAAGGCTATGCGAGCTGTGAGTGCCTCCACCTGTATACTGGACCCATGTCCCTCCTGGCTGGTTGCCAACAGCAGTGAGGTGACACGAGGCTGGATCCATGCGGTCGTTACCGCCTCCCTTCGGGAAGGGCACTTCCCCGCCGCACTTAAAGCGGCGGTGGTGAGACCCCTCCTGAAGAAACCATCCTTGGATCCAGCCGTTCTTAATAACTACCGTCCAGTCTCCAACCTTCCCTTCGTCGGGAAGGTTGTTGAGAAGGTGGTGGCCTTCCAACTTCAGCGTACCTTGGAGGAAGCTAGTTACCTTGACCCCTTCCAGTCCGGCTTCAGGCCCGGTTACAGCACAGAAACCGCTTTGGTCGCATTGACTGATGATCTCTGGAGAGCCAGAGATGGAGGCCATGCGTCCATCCTGGTTCTCCTTGACCTCTCAGCGGCTTTCGATACCATCGACCATGGTATCCTTCTGCGACGACTGCGGGAGGTGGGAGTGGGAGGCACTGTTTTGCAGTGGTTCTCCTCCTACCTCTCGGACAGGTCGCAGTCAGTGTTGGTGGGGGGGCAGAGATCGTCCCCGAGGCCCCTTACCTATGGGGTGCCGCAGGGCTCGGTCTTATCCCCCCTACTATTTAACATATACATGAAACCGCTGGGCGAGATCATTTGGAGGCACGGGATAAAATACCATCAATACGCGGACGACACACAGTTGTATCTGTCCGCCCCGTGCCAACTCAATGAAGCGGTGGACGTGATGAACCGGGGCCTTGAGGCCGTTAAGAACTGGATGAGAGCTAACAAACTGGTACTCAACCCAGACAAGACCGAGTGGCTGTTGTGCTTCCCTCCCAACAATTTGGCCAGCGTTCCATCACTCAGGCTGGGGGGTCAAAATTTACACCCCTTAGATAGGGTCCGCAACTTGGGAGTCCTCCTGGACCCACAGCTGACTTTTGACCATCATTTGTCAGCTGTGACCAGGGGGGCATTTGCCCAGGTTCGCCTGGTACGCCAGTTGCGGCCCTACCTGAATCGGGAGGCCCTCACAACAGTCACTTGAGCCCTTGTGATCTCTAGGCTGGAATACTGCAATGTGCTCTACATGGGGCTGCCCTTGAAGAGTATTCGGCGGCTTCTTAGTGACAGACGGCATAACTTTCTTTTTGTCCTTGTTTTCAACTGGGACAGGTTCTAGGGCTTCCCCAAAAAGTTTCCCTCCCTTAAGGGGGGCAGAGACCAACTTCCACTTGGACCTCATGTTTGCATTCTACTGACGAAGCCACAAGAGCCGCCTGGTGGTGACATTAGAAGCCAGAGCCCTGGAAGCGAAATTGGCGGAGTGGAGGGTGGCATCTGCAGTGTATTCTGCTGCCGCTAAAACCTTATTAAACTCCTGCCTGAATTTGGTGTCCCCTGCTGGAAGCTTAGCAAAAACCTGTCTGACCCAGGGGAGAGAGAGGCCCTGAACATAAAGGACGCTAAAGTGGCTGTCTTGATGGCCCAGGCAGCCACCTGATGGGTCTTGTGACAAGCCCTTTCAGATTTCTTATTCTCCGCTTTCAAGCCCTCTAATAGGTCAGGCGGTAAGACTGAGGAGAATGTAAGGGTTTGTAACAGAGGATACCCCTGAGGCAATTTTAATAATTCCTCCAGGGAAGCATCCACCGTATAGAGCTTTTTATCACTGATACCAGGTGTGGCTAGGTTGAACCCACTGGCGCTGCACAACATTCAAAAATAATTTAGGAACTGGCACAATCTCCTGGGGAACTACCGGTCTAGGGTCTGATGGGTCTACTGTCACCTGATCCGTGGCAGTTACTCCCATATGGTTGGCTGTTTTGGCCTTATTCAAGTTTGTCTTGAATGAAACATGTTTAAACAAACCAGTGAAGGCTGGTTTATCCATGACTGCTCCCTCGTCCCCTGAGAACTCCTGCTCTGGAAGGATTTCCTCATCTGCAGCTGAATCCTCGCTGTCCAGCGAGGAATGGGGAGAGGCGGATCCCTGGGGAGCCTCTGAAGGAACTGTCTTAGAGGAAAAAGACCTGGCCCTGCAACGTTGCTTGGCATGTTGCTTGAGACCCTCTGCAATACCCTGGGATATGGCCTTGGTGATAACCTCCTGCATTTCCAAGGAGAGGGCCAGCCCTTGGTATTCTACAGGCCACCTATGCTTAATGGCCCGGCAGGGCAGAGGATGTTGTGGAGCCAGTGATAGAACTGGAGGAGAATCCTCTGCTTCCAAGGAGCACTGAAACAAATCTGCATTCTCACCCATGGATGGCCTGGGGAAGTGGCTGACTCATAGTAGTCATCTGATGAAAATTCCTGGCCCTCTCCTCACTATCCGACCGTGGTGGGTCCTGATTAGTAGGAGCTGGGGCCTCTGGTAATTCCACTGCAGGAATTGGAGAACTAGCCACCGGTTGTTGCTGGGCTTGTTCAGGTTGTTTCTCTGATGCTCTTTGGCGCCTGGGGGCAACTTGATCTTGGGACTTTGATCTTTTCTTTCTGCTTTGCTAGCCTATCTGGTAATGCTCCTGCTGCTAGAGGGCTCTGGCTGCATTGCCTCCTAATGGGAGTTGTCTGCCATTGTGTTGTGAGCAGGTGTATTCTGGGCACCACTCACTACCTGGAACACAGTTGGAGTAACTGCAGCTGGTGGATTAAGGTGGAGAGGTCGCTGGCTGAGATGATTATTAAGGGTGCCTCCACGAGGAAATCTCTGGCATGAGATCCGATCCTCCCAATGCCTGCAGACTGAACAGCTGGAGGGAGGCCTAAGGCAAGGACCAACACCTCGCTGTTGTTTAGCAATTTCCACTTAGTGTGGGTGGACGACAGGCCGCCAGATTGCCAGACAGAGAAGTCATGCTGCCACCACTCTCCAAGACTCACTCCAAAGTACAAGGGGGGGAAAAGTGACAAAATTGCAAACAAAATGGCCACTGGAAGTTTTCCCTCACTTAAAATGGCCACCACGATGACTAGTACTGGCAAAAAGTGGCACGAAATTCAAACTGTAGACGCGATGGCATGAACAGTTGGGTCCTCGCACCACTGACCATCGCGCCAAACGCTTCATTTAGTAAAGGGCAATGGCGCAACGGCTGGGTCCTCGCACCTCTGACCGTCACGCCAAAACACTGAAATGAGTGCAAGCAGCTGGGCCCCCTCGCCACTGATCGCTGCGCCAATACAAAAGGTGAATGCGGCGGCTCCCAAGCTAGCTCGCATCGCCCAGTGAGTCGGAGAAGCTGTGTGCACCCAGAGAAGCCAGGAACAAGAGCCAGCAACAAGCAGAAGCCAGGGAATCAAAAGCAACTTTAAACAGACCTTATTTTCTTGCAGGATGGAAAAATCCTCTGGTTGGAAAATCCAAGTAAAAGTTAAATTTCTGTTGATATGCTGGAACCACTGAAAACATGTCCATTGGGCTAGAACTAAATTGAAAAATCTGAGGAGCCGGAGGTGGAAGCGTGGCTAAAGATCTCTCAATTCAGCCCAAGGCAGTCAGACAGAATTTAACCCATGTTTGGACTCTCCAAGCAGCTTACAGGAAAAGCTGCCAGCTGAATTTTGATGAAGAGACTGAGAGCACTGCAACAATGGGAACTCTGGGTAGAGATCATTTCCTTTAAGATGCTTTGTAGTTTATTCCCAACTACTGTCTCAATGGTCTTTCCCAAAAAAGAAGGCTAAAGACTAGGTGATAATTATTCAATACTCTTAATATAGAAAGACCCAGGTAACACACCCTCCCCTTATTTCAAAGCTGCCAGTAATATCTCCTCTCACAACAAAGTATTAACAGTCTTCCTGGTCCAGAAAATTACCTCCCACCTAACAACCTGAAACAACCAAGAGGGGCAAGGATTCAGCTACAGGAGGAAGAGAACAGATACCACCTGATTCACTTCATTTGAAGCCATGGATCAAGAGAAATCCCAGTAACCAAACAAGACCATGCCCCTGTACTCTGTCCACATGACAACAAGATTTGAATGATCTGGGAAATTTTGTTAGTGGAATATGTGGATTTTTGACAGCAACCTTGAGGCCTTTCTAAAAAGCAAATGATTAATGTCAACTTGTTAATGCAATCAAAGAAGTCTTTCACCTCTCTTATCACTATGGAATAAGTTTGAATGTAGATTTGAACTCCACTGGCATTGTAGTCATCTGAGATTGGCCAAAAGAGGGAGACTACCTTAGAGATAATTTCATCAAAGGCCTGAATAATTTTAGAATGCCAACAGTGAACCAGGCTCTCAATGGATTCATCCAACATGTGTTGGAAAATTCTCCAAGTGCCTGCCAGAAGCTATTGGGGTGGAAAAACTGTTGTACTTTCACAGGCCAGAATCTGCATTAGGGAGAAATAATGTAGTACTCCACCAGAGGTTTGGGGAAAATTCTCAAAGACTATTGCCACTGAGGATGCTTGCTGGAACTATCACTGAGTCAAAAATCTGACAGTAACTTAATTACTATACTACTGAAATTATTGCTTACATGTCTATCCTAAATATTCCTACATTGGATTTTTTTAAGTGTAGATGTTTTTCAGTTGCTAAACATGAAAACTGTGAGAAAATCAATTGTTGGTTTGTTTTTTTCTTTTCCACAGTTGGCCAAATCTCAAGAGCTTGATTCTACATGAGATATCAATTGATTAATAACAAGAAAAAATGCTATTATTTACTAGTTATGTGTACATTATATAAAAGGGGAATAAATCAAGATTTTTTCTCATTAAAACTTAACTAAAATGCATTTAAGATAAAACTAAGCTTGATGGCATTATCTTGACTTTGCTGTCTGCATTTATATTAGGAATCTGAAAATAAGTCCCTCAAATACATGTACACTTAATTGGCATATTAAGCTGATGAGAAAAAAAGTATTTTTAATTATTTCGGTTTTACAATGCCAGCCTTCACAAAATTAGAGAAGGTGTCTCTATCTAGCCTGAATGACTTTTCCCCTCTAAAGATATTTAAAGTACATAGTTAAAATGTCAAGGTCATATGACCTATCAGGTAAACAATTATTACCATGAAATATAACCTACAAAAGAAGAAGCAATTGCTTTGCTACATATTACTGTATTAATTAATAATATATGAAAATACTATAGAGGCTATCATGCTTCTCAAACAAAGAAACAAAAGTTGAAAGAAATCTATTACAGAAAAGGCAAAATGTAAAGTCACTTGTATAAATACCCCTCTAAATCAAGTGGTTATAATCCTCATCATGATGTTTTTTAATGATATATAAAGATCTATCTATTACATCCTTGCCAAATTAATATTAAGTTTAGAAAATAACAGAATTGTCTTCAGAAATGCTAAGACAGAAATAAATTTAAAACAATTCTGAAACATATTCTATAACTTTTAAAATTATACCTTAAAAATGCCTTAATTAATTGGGTTGTTGCTTTTTGCTAACAAAAATAAGGAATTGGATATTGTAAAAATAGGAAGTTAATCTGTTAATTTTTCAATTATAATATAAATCCATCTGCAGTTAAAATAATGGACAGAGGAGTTTGTTCAATGAAATATCCAGTAAATAAGCTTTAAGTTTATAAGCTAAAGCCAATTTGAAGCATATTAACATGCCATAAGACATAATTAGCTGTTAGCTACCTTCAATATGGGCCTTTTTAGATGTTTGGACTACAACTTAATAATGCAGTTTTGTCTACCAGCTGAGGATGAGGAGTATCTAACATACAGGGTCCTTGGTGCTCTCAACTTAGTTGTTTTCTTGTAGTCATTTTCTTACCCAGTTAGATAACATGATCATTGCTAAAAGGGAGTTATGCACATATATAAACAGAGAGCCAACCCCATTCCCTTCTAGCACTGATGTTACCTAGTTCAATAATAAAACATCTCTGAGAAAAAGTCAGAGTGCACTAAGGACCCTACTATTCAACCCTGTATACAAATACAGTCATCCTCTTTGAATTCTATGGTTTTACGTATCAGGACATAGTAAAAATCATCACTTCTTAAAAATAGGTAAATACAACTTCAGATGAAGAACAACACATGGCATAATATATCATGTCATCATTTATTTTACAAAAAGAAAACCAAAATGGAGAAGCCATGTGTGAAAAACTAAGTACACCTTAAGATTCAATAGCTTGTAGAACTACCTTTAGCAGAAATAACTTGTGGTAAATCATTTTCTGTAGGCTTTTATTATTCTCTCAATATGTTGTGGAGGAATTTTGGCACAATTTTCTTTCCAACATTGCTTGAATCCATTGAGGTTTGTGGGAATTTATTTATGCACAGCTCTCTTTTGAGGTCCCACCACAGAATTTCAATCAGGCTGAGGTCTAGATTTTGATTGGGTCATTGCACATCTTGATTCTTTTCTTTTTCAGCCATTCTGTGGTAGATTTGCTTGTGTGCTTGGGATTATTGACCCAATGTCGACCAAGCTTTAGCTGTTAAGACAGGTAGCCACACATTTGACTCTAGAATACTTTAGTGTACAGAGGAGTTCATGGTCAACTCAATGAATGCAAAGCACCCAGGTTCTGTGTCTACAAAACAAGCCCAATTCATTACCCCCCAATCACCATGTTTGACAGTTGGTATATCTTTGTGCCGATAAGCTGTGTTTAGTTTCCGCCAAACATGGCACTATGCATTAAAGCCAAACATCTCCACTTCAGTCATGTCTATCCAAAGGATTGTATTCCAGAAGACTTGTGATTTGTTCAGATACAATTTTATAAACTGAAGCCATGCTGCCATGTTCTTTTTGGGGAGAAGAGGCCTTTTTCTGGCACCCTTCCAAACAAACCATACTTGTTCAGTATTTTTCTACTTGTACTATCATGAACATTTAACATGCTGAAGCCTGTAGACATAAGTTTTGATTTTTTTTGCAATTTCTCTGAGCATTGCAGTGTAACCTTGAGGTGAATTTGTTGGGACATCCACTCCTGGGAAGATTGGCAACTCTCTCAAATGCTTTCCACTTGGGAATAACTTTCCTCACTATAGAATGATGGACTTTAAATTGTTTGGAAATGGCCTTACAACCCTTCCCAGACTGATGGGCAGCAGCAATTGCTTTTCTTAAGATCACTGCTGAAGTCTTTACTTTTTGGCATTGTGATAACACACACCTGAATGTGTGCTAAACACTATAAAACTTTGCCTTTTATAGAGGTAGTCAATTGATCGAGGGCATTTGATTAGCAGCATCTGGCTGCTACTTAGCTTCTTCATTCCTATAGAAGCAATAAAGATGTACTTAGTTTTTCATACATGGCTTCTCCATTTTCGCTTTCTTTTTGCAAAATAAATGATGATATGGTGTAATATGTCATGTTGTTGCTGTTGTTCATCTGAGGTTGTATTTACCTACTTTTAAGAACTGCTAAGGGCCAGATGATTTGTACTGTCCCAATATATAAAACCATAGAATAAAAGAGGGTGTACTTTCTTTTTCACATAACTATTTACTCTTATATTAATATTTAACATATCTGGATTTCAGCTCAAGAAAGATGTATTGAAAACGCCATTTAATTTAAGAATTTTTTATGTCTTAAGCAATGTACTGACCTTCATGTCTTGACCTATGATCAGCTTGAGCTTTCAACACCCTGTAGAGGAATAAAATTAGTAAAATAAATAATTGTACATAATTTACAAAATGTTACTTCAAATAATAAAAACAGATGAGTAGTTATTCGTTCTCACTAGATTATCAAATTGAAAAAACTGATTTAATATCCTATGGAATTTTGTACTAATCTTTTAAAATGTTTTACTTGAGTGCTATATAATATTTATTTCCTCTTGGAGCAAAGAGGGTAATTAGATGGTAACAGAGATATAGCACTAGACATGGCTACCTGGTCCAGGTAGATAACTAATTAATTCACCCTGTTTTATTCACAATGTATGAACTTAAATAGCTATATCAAGTACATTCTTGACTAGCATTAACAATTACTGATTTGTTACCTTCTTTAGCCTGAAAAAATAGGTTTTACTTAACTGCAGAACTGAGAACCTGCTGCAATAAGCCTGAGTGATAATGAGAGATAGGGGAGATCAGCTAAAGTCTTTGACTCCTAGTTGATTAAGTAGACCACTTGGGGCTACCTAATAAATTCTCAATCACTTACGTTTCTTAGGTCACAAGAGAGTCTGTTTAGCCAGACTTGAATATTAAAATATTGCAATGGCCTGAGCTACAATTATGCAATTTCTCTTGCCTTAAAACCAGGCAGAAGCCTGCTTTCACTAAATATTAAAGTGATTTATAGGAAAATCCCTATTTAAAATATATTGAATTCAAAACATATGGTTTTGATCTTATCAGAGATACTCTGAACACTTTTAATAAGATCAAAACACCACTAACAAGAAAGAATAACAACTTTACTTATGCATACTTTTAATTACACATTTCAGACTAAAACCAATTATTTAATATGCTGCTTAATGCAAATATATATATGTGTGTGTGTATATATATATATATATACTATAAATCTTACCAAAGATATTAAAAAAAGGTTATTGTACCTAGGCGCCAAGTTGTCATATGTATAAGCAACACACATAAGTCGCTGAATCAAACTGGTTCCCTGGACAAGTACAAGAAATACCTTTAAAAAAATTGAAGTCAAAAAAGAACAGTTAATGCAACTGCTGCCTTAAAACTATGTGTTACATTTATACGTGTATGTACGTATGTGTGTGTATAATAATGAATAAAAAGTAACTGTGTTGTTTATAAATCCAGCATTTTAATGATCAGCAAGACAGCATATATTGAAACACACACAAAGTTTGATAAAATATGCCAGCTAGAATCTTTTCTCCCATTTATCAGAGTTTCACCATTTATGTACTAATATGATCATTTCAAACAAGTAGTAGACTGGTATCTTTTTTTTTTCTGTGTAGCTGAGAACATATCCAGGACTTGCCAAGTGTTTGCTTCAGTTATTTAATAGGATTTGCAGTTGGAAGCTATTTCCACTGCTACTATTTCAATTATGATATTTGTGGAATTGTCATCTTTAAGAGAACAACTAAAGCGGTAGAATTAATTCCTGATTTCCTGGAGAATCTCTAGAATATTTAAAAAGCTTCTGCTTGATTTTCATTTCATATAATCTGTTAAGGACTTTAATTTCATTTAGGACTGTACTACAGTTGTGCTCTTAAGTATTAAATACACAGTATTAAACACTAAGGATATGGAAACTTACAAACAGGACCATTTTATAATTATTGCTATGGTTTAATGACTGTGCTATTCTGTGATGCCTAATATTTTAATTTGAATCAACCTCATTTTTTTTAAAAAAAAGTGCAATCACTCACATTTACTTACAAAATGGTCTATAATTCTGCAAGGGGAATGTAAACTTATTTGCCCAACTGTAAATTTAATTCAATATAGTACTATGTGCTGTGTATGAATCTGTTTAATACCATTTTACCATATATTCATATTCTACTTTGCATAAGGAATTTGAAATGAATGGCCTAAAGCTTTTTCAGCACTAATATGAGTACATATAAAAAAATCACAACTAGGAATTTATAATTAAATTAAATAAAAAGTTCACACTTTGGATGTAGAAGTTTATCTTCTAAATGTCTTGGAAATCACCGACCTATCTAAATATATTCAAAATATTATTTAACAAAAATGCTTCCTTAAGGCTCTATGCTTTTGGATTTTTATTTGCCATTTCAGTTTAGCAAACTGTCATTAAGAATATCCAGAATCAATATTGTTAATGAATTATTACTATATATACTTACTATATATGCTAAAATTAAATGTCACTGGATGAAGCTGAATGTATTGCAGTCAAAGCAGTTTATATACAAAATATGCTGTTCTCAGACCCAATTTTTTGTTAATTTACTGTGTACATATGTGTCCAGAAAATAAACAGTAGTATATATTACTAACCTTAACCCATTTTAATGCTTTTCAGATATGTAGGACTTCAATTCCCATAATTTCCAGTCATCAGATATGTAATTTTTTTGAGATATATGTTAACTTAGTAAGACTGCATTATTCCAATTAACCATTCATTGTACTTACTAAAAATTTTTCCTCTGAAAATGGGTTTTCCAATTAAACATCTATGTAAACCTATATTTATAGTGTCATACCTACCAACTTGCAGATAAGACTTTCCCTAAAGTCTTTGTTTTTATTGCTTTTAAAGAGAAGTTTTTCACCTCTGTTAAACGGGGTATGTGAAGGCCTTTTGTATGATCTCCTGCAGTTTTCCGTGATTTTCCTGGCCAAGTCCTTTTCCTGTGATTCTCTGCTACTCCAGACCAGGCAAAAACATCATGATAAGCTAAATCCAAATCTGAAGGATCCACAGCAAACTGGCATATCAACTTCAGCAAGCAAGCCAGACAATCTAATAACCACTAAAAATAAGAATAATTAAGCAGCTTTAACTTCATTTAATTTTTGATAATAGCAGAATACTTTAAAACAAACCTACAGATTCATTAGAGAAAATTTATAACTCATTAAGATGACCCATTTACAACGTTACTTACAACTGTCCATGATTCCTGTTCCTTAGGTTCTAAAATTCCAGAATTAAATATCTCCAAGAGCTGCTGAAGTCCTCCAGAAGCCACAAACTGTAATCAAATTATAGAAGGGTGAGCAAAAATAAGTAAGCAACTAAATATGTGTTATTGTACAAAAACCACTCACTGATAATTAAATAATTCTTGGCCTGTACTCTGGCCTTACTATTTATCTTCATCAACACCTACAGCAAAGTCCCCAAGGATTGGGGGCCTGTAATCATTGTCCCTATATCCCCCCCCAAAAAAATGATCCTGCTAATTAAAGACCAATGAGCCTCCCTCAAGACAATCAGCAAAGATACCTACAATAGAAATGCCAGGAAGAGATGGAAAAGATCAGTGCCTAGTAGTTCATCATCTCATTGAAAAATATTATTTCCGCAACACAACACAACCTCTCTTTATGCTATATATTTCAAAGCAACATTTGATTCCATATCCTGAGCTAATTTGTGGGAAACACTCAAGTGTCTCAATTTACCAAAGTCTGCTTCATTTAATATATATGGTACCTGAAGGAATCACACTCAACATAAGATGTAACTCCAAGGCCATCTCATCAGTGACAGTGAAACTGAGAAAGAGATCAAGCAAAGCTGCATATAAGCTCCATTCTTATTCTATATCAACTGTATGGTGAGCTAACTCCACAACATGGACTTTTATTCAACTATTGGCTTAGACTATCCTCCCCCCCCCCCGCCCCTCTACCATTAATTGTGAGCAATGATTGTCAATCCATTTGGAAACAGGCAGTGGCAACTAAAATCTCATGTTTGGATTTCTCTTCAGGTCTTCTATTCAGCATAGCATATTATCAGACCAAAACACACATTAAACAGCAAGTAGCAGACACGGAGCACCAAACAGAACTAGCTAGGACACCAACCTTTACTGCTAGTGAGTCCAAGAGATACTCTACCTTTCCTATGGCAAACTTAACTAAGCTTAAACTACCTAAATACCAGAGGCCTTTAGTCTGGCATGATGTCATGCCCATCTCCCAGCTGTCCTTGAAAGTCAAATACATTCCGTAGAAGATTCCTATAGTTGCCATTCTTGTAATTTGATATAGTCTTCCATAAATACTTCCCTATGACCATTTTATACTCCTATTCATCATTTAAGATTTTTAAAGCGTTTTTTAAAAATTTACTTTGTTTTGATAATTTTTATATATTCCAGTTTTCCATATTTTTTAAAACGTTGATGTATTTTCTGTTTTTAATCGATTGTAACCCATGCTCCTTATGCTGGTCTATAGCCATTATACATTTATTAAAATTTAAATTAAAAATAAGCAATTCATTATTGTATAAAGAATACAAACCTTTGTTTTAAGAAATCATTTATTCAAAAATGCAACCTGTGATTGTCAACACCTCATTTTCTAATTAAAATCAAAAAGTAAAAGTACAGCCACATTTCACAAAGACACATACCACGAGAATAGCATTTTTATTTAATAATTTCAAACCTTGCAACTCCAACTGTTTTTACTATTTTCTATTTGATCTTCACTTGAATCATCGGAATCTGGGTAAAGATCACTGTAACTTCCCTAAAATCAATGAGAAAAACAAAACGATCATGAAAGATATGTTATAAAAATAACTTTACAAATTTATGTGAAACAAAACTTTGAAAAATAAAATTATATTACCGTGGATTCTCGTCTTATTCTTCTATTAGGTTTTCCAAGCGCTTCGATTATTTCAAGGGCATACAAAAGTTTATGGGCACTTTTTATTCTTAAAAGATCTTTCCAACTGAATCCATCATTGCTCTTTTAAAAAATAAAAAAGATTAGATAAACAAAGTCTGTAAGAGAGGATCAACTATAATCTGAACTTGATTATATATACTTGCAGCTATATACACTCATGTCTTAATACACTCTGTTGAATATAATTTGACTCATATTAACTCTGCCTTAATCTCTGGTTCACTAGATATTCCTGAAGTTACAGCTAAAAGGAAAAGGGAAATGCTGAATAGGTGACAGTTTTCAAAGTTTCCACTATTTGGTATAGATATTTTAGTTTATGCTTAACTTATTAAAATGAAATTGGATTGTCCATTCAACTATTTCCAGATATGAAAAATCATTTCCTATTATCAGCAATATACTTTCATTTATATTTTTGTAGCTTTACTGAAACATGATCATTTGCTATAATTTAAAAAAGCTGCTTTAAAATATGCACAAGAGTGGATTTGACCAACCAAAAGGGACCTGGAACTATTTATTTATTTTACTTATTTGTTTATTAGACTTGTTTGCCATCCATCTCACCTATAAGTGACTATGGGCAGCTTACATTAATAAACAAACAACTAGGGAAATGAACTCACAGTCCAGTGGAGGATTTATAAACACACTCCAAATAACCCTATAACAGTCTGCCCCAGAAACGTACTAAGGACCTGTCCATTTAGAATCCAAATCTGAATGAATTTATCTACCAGATAGCAAGATGTTCCTGTAGGTCTCCCTCCCCAGCAGGCAACAAGTCACCTTTAACAGGGCCACTGGCCAGCTGTGATGACATTTTTCATTATTCTTATTAAGATGCTCTAAACCGAAATATGTGGTTTTACTCATGCTCATTTAGCAATAGCCCTTATACACTGCTTCACAGTGCTTTACAGCCCTCTCTAAGCAGTTTACAGAGTCGGCATAGTGCCCCAAACAATCTGGGCCCTCATTTTACTGACCTCAGAAGGATTAAAGGCTGAGTCAACCTTGAGCCTGGTGAGATTTGAACTGGCAAATTGCAGGCAGCCAGCAGGCAGCAGAAATAGCCTGCAGTGCTGCATTCTAACCACTGCGCCACTGTGGCTCAATTTAGACTTTGTCTTCCTTCAATGGCATCTCTTCTGGTGCTTCATCTCCTAGAGTTCCTTAGAGAACCAAGGTATGGCCCAGGATCAATGAACAAGGAGAGGCCACATAGGAGAATTCCAGTGCAGAGTTTAGCTACTTGCTGATTCCAATCAACAACTAATACTTTAGTCAAACTATTCTCCACGATTGGTGGAGACCGCAGTCAGATAGGATTAACTCCGTCCAGTAACCAATAGGGCTGAGTCTACATTTTATAAAACCATCCTCCGTGCTGCTGCTCCCCAGCTTTAGACTCAGCCATTTTTGGACTGGACATGTAGTTGATCTTCTCTGACTTAATTGTGTTTAATTACTAATTGGCTATTCCAAAAAATTTAATCTTTCACCCTCTGCCATCCTCAAGATCTTGCAGGCAGAGGGGGTATTTCGATTGGACAAGGGGCTTTGCCACACTCTACGGAGCTTGCCGTGTGGCTTCAAAAGCCATTTTAAAGCGTCAGACGCTTTTTTTCTTCGCTGCTGTTGCCAGAGGCTCCTATTGGGAAGCAGAGTGGCTCTGATGATTCTACTTTGCTTCTGACAGCTTGAAAGTGCCCCGATGACAAGGCCAAGGGTGGAAACCCTGTGGCTTTCTCAAAACTCCAGCATAGCGGCTGCAAAGCCACAGAAGGATCGCTGGCTGTTTCTCTCGCAGGGATAGCTGCGGACGCCATTTTAAGCCTGACTGAAAGTGAGAGGCAGTTTATTTTGGCGCAAAGAGGCAGCGGGCGCGATTTTGAAGTAACGGTCGATAACGGGGCTTCTTTGTCAGCAAAATCTTGAGGGTGGCTGTTTTCCCCTTTCATTGTAATGGCTTCCAATATTGGGAGATGGGGCAGTGGGCTCTCTTTAAGCCTCTCCACCTAACAGCCCTTTAGATGGTCCTTTGTCAGCCCAGCCTTCAAGAAAAAGGGGGATAGTATCTGAGGCAGCTGAGGAGCAACCTGCAAAGGCTCCTAAGGCAGCTAAAAAAGGGGAGAAGAGACAACTCCAATCTCCCCTCACAAAGCTTCTTCCAGCAAGCGCGCGCAGGGTGGCAGAGAGAGCCCTCATCCATTCCAGGTAATCCTAGTCTCTCCTGATAGCCCTTCTCCTGCAGGTCTTTCTTCTGATTCGGAGACTTCTGTTTCTGATCCAGATTCCCCTTCTCAGACAGGGGATGGTACAGGGGTTTTTGATTCTCCTCATAGCAGAGATGAAACAATTGATGGTGCAGGTCCCTCTCCTGAGGCAGATCAGGCATCTTCTTCCCTGGGGTTTCAACCAACTCTTGTGATAACCCCAGATGTTGCTGCCATCATATCCTCTGCCATTGAAAAAGGCACAGCTGCTGTTGGGGCTTTGGGCGGAAGCCCATCTTCTCTCCTTCAGGGCGGAGCATATCTTGGGTGTTGACAACGCTCAGGCCGACTGGCTAATTCACACACAGATCAATCACGGCAATTGGAGCATTTCACACAATCTCTTCTGGGAACTGTCCCACAGATACGGGAGACTGATACTCGACCTCTTTGCCACAAGGGAAAATGCCTGGTAGGCATCTCCGGGATCAGAGGGGGTGGACGCTCTACGGTGCCCGTGGCCCGCGGGTCTTCTATACACATTCCTTCCTCTGCCTCTAATACAGAGGGTGGTGCGGAAACTGCTAGAGGAGGAGGTGGAAATTCTCCTTCTGGCACCACATTGGCTCCGCCGTCCCTGGTTCGGGGACTTAATGACGATATCAGTAACATTCCCATGGCCTATTCCGCTGCACAAGCTGTCCTTCTCACTAGGCTCGATCCATCATCCAGACCCACATTGGTTACAACTAACCATGTGGAGATTGAGCGGAAGGCGTTGAGAGCAGATGGACTGTCGGAAAGTGTCATTCAAACCATATAGGCTTCGCGATGTCCTTCCACGACTCGAATATACGATGCAATCTGGACAGCATTTACCAAGTGGTGTTCCTCTTCTGACATTATTCCTCTGTCTGCCTCTTTGGCTAATGTATTAGACTTTCTCCAACAGGGGCTCACCAAAGGTCCTTTGCCAAACACGTTAAGGCGTCAAGTGGCGGCCCCCTCTACAGTCCTGACTCTGCCGACAGGTAAGCCCATCTCTTACCTGATACACATTCGATGATTCCTCTGTGGAGCGACCAACATTTGTCCTCCAACTATTCATAGGTACCAAACCTGGGACCTTCCCAAGTTTTGGACTTTCTGACCAAGGCTCCGTTTGAGCCATTGCAGACCATCTCTCTACAATATCTCACGCTCAAGGTCTGTTTCTTGATCGCAGTGGCTTCAGCGAGATGAATGTCTGAAATCGCAGCTCTGTCAATTAGAAGCGACCTCTGCATCTTTCATGCAGATAGGGTCGTTCTCTGTCTACATCCAGCATTTATGTCCAAAGTGAACTCACCCTTTCATAAAGTTCAGGAACTAATACTACCTAATTTTTCTCCCCATCCCACTCATGGGTTAAAGAAATATGGCATACCCTAGACATTCACAGGGCATTACGTATCTACATCAAATGTTCTGCTGCGTTCAGGTATTCTAAGGCCTTATTAGTTTCTTTTCAGCCAGCTTCCCTTGGCTCTAAGGTCTCCTTTTCCACCGTAGGGTGCTGGCTTAGAGCCTGTATATCTAAGGCATACAGGGCGAACGATCTAATTCCTCCACAGGGTATAATGGCTCACTCCACCCGTAGTGCAGCCACGTCAGCAGCCTGGGCTACTCAGGCTTCGGTGGAGGACATTTGTAGGGCGGCCACATGGACATCTCCAGTCTCCTTTATTCGCCATTACAAGATAGACCGCTTTGCTTCTACTGAAGCTGCCTTTGGAAGGAGGATTTTACAACAGGTCCATTCCTGAGACTCCTCTTCCATGGGGACCGGATCCCTCCCTTAACACGGGCCAAGCTTGGGTATGACTGCTGTCTTCACCAATCGTGGAGAATGGGCGTTGGTGCCTACCTCATATGCTCAGTCTCACTGCAGGTGGAGACAGCAGTCAACCCCACCCTGTTCCAGTCAGGTTCCACCCTTGTTGGAATTAGGTAGGCCTTTTCTCTCCTTTTTTTCCTTTATTCTATTTCTCCATATCAACTACATGTCAGTCTACAGTCCACTTTCATCGAAAGCTGGGGAGGAGCAGCACGGAAGATGGTTTTATAAACTGTAGACTCAGTCTATTGGTTACTGGACGGAGTTAATCCTATCTGACTGCTGTCTCCACCTGCAGTGAGAATGAGCGTATCAGGTAAGTACCAACGCCCATTCATAGGAAAGACCCCAAGAGCCCACTGAAACCCAACTCGCACATCCATCCGCTGGGCATACTAATCTAAAAGGTGTCATCGGGTCTTTGACAGCTCACCATGGCCAACTTGCCACAGCCAACTCGCCATGACCAGCTCACCACAGGCAACTTGCCCCAGGACAATTCACCATGGTCAACTCACCATAGGACAACTCACTATGGGATGCATTAATAACAAAGACATAGTGGAATAGAATAATTGAAGAAAGGATGCCGAAGGAGGGAGAAAATAAAATGTGAATGACAAAAATGTTAAAAAAATTAAACTATTTTAAATAATTAAATTGAATTGTTGAATTGTCCTGCACCAAGTGTCCTGTGGTGAGTTGGCTGCAGTGAAGTGTCCCATTCCATGCTACTTCTGTGGTGAATTAGCCATGGCGAGTTCTCCCACTGAGTTGGCCATGATGAGTTGGTTGTGGCAAATTGGCAGTGGCAAGTTGGTTGCGGCGAGTTGTCCCATTCTGTGTGATATAGTGGCCTTTGGAAGCCCCACCAAAACATTACTTACTGGCCTACCTGCCTCAATCATTCAGCAACTCCCTTTCTCTTGTTTCCTGATATCTGTATGAAAAGAGGGGAGTAGACAGGGTCTTTGTCATGCCAACACTGGCAACTCATAAGGCCTTCTGAATGTCATAATAGCTTCCCTCTCCTTCTCAAGACATATGAATAGTATCAGATATTTGAATCCTCAAACTCCAAACTGTGATGCCAAGTCTAAATTATATGTAGCACTTCAAACTTCATGCATCAACAATTGCAAATATTTAAGAGATGACTTTTTGCTCACCTGATCATCTGAAATATTTTGAAATGCTTGAAGCATATTAGGACATGTAGGCAGTAGCATTAACAACTCCCAAACTCGCCTTGAAAGATTTTCTGCATGAAGGTGGAGTTCTTCACATTTTGCACTCTGAAAACAAAGGTAAAATATATCATGCATATATAAAAATGGACATTAAATAAATGACAATAACAACAATTTTGTTACATGGATTGTAGTAGATGTTCTAATAAATTTTTTACACTGAATTCAAAAAGAGAATCAGTTTTTTTCTATCAGGCTTAATTTTCTTATGACTTTATCTTCTTTATTATTAGTTAATATATTTATATTAGTTAAATTACAATAACATATAGTATTTTAACTATAGTAGCATATCAGTATGAATAAAAATCTAGTTATTGCTATTGTTCTTGAGCACAAATAACTTTCAATAAAAGGTAGAAGGCATGAAGCACACAACAACAAATTGTGCAGGTTGAATCATGTTTGAATTTGCTAGCTGTGAACACAACCTCTGTCTGGAGAGCAGTTTGTGGCAACCTAGTGCCATGACTGAAAGTCAAAACAGTTTAAGCATACATTCTCTATATTCAAGTTAAATATTAAATTGATTGTAATAGTTTTTTGCTTATCTACATACTATCATCATGCCCAAAAACAGTGGCAAACATCCTTATACTTATAATTATACACTATTTATAACCACTCTATAGCTCCATGTAGGATAATAGAAAACTAAAATTCAGATGGATAAAGAAACTAACCTATCACAAAAATATAATGCCAATTTTACTCATCAATACTCAAAGCTTTCATGAATCTCTTACATTTAACAGTAAAAGTTAACAATTATGTTGCCTATACACATAGAGTATTTGGGGAGCCAATGGATAGCACTTATCATCTTCTGAAATTAATCCCCACAATCATACACTTGTCCACTATAGACTTCTGCAATATATGCCAAAATGCTACAATAGAGATTGCAGAAGTATTTATTTTTCCATGAGAAGACAGGGAATTTGGACATTTTTTTAATTATCTTCTGAAATACAATTTTATGTTTGTTCACATTTTTATTTTATTTTTGGTACCCATATCATCTGAGATTATGCAGCAATGCCTATTGTCTGACAGATCATGGACTCCTATCATGTTTGTGCTTGCATGGTTAAATACTGCATAAAACAGTGGTCCCCAACCTTTGTGGCTTGGCTGCATGGTGAGGGTGGGGGGAGGGAAACCAGGCCATGCCTCCCGTCCTAGAATGAATGATATGTACGGCCTGCTGGGAAGAATGGGGGCCATGGGAGAAGGGGAAGGGTCTACAGGAATGGGGGCGGGTCGGAGCATCTCGGTTACGACCGGGAGGGGCAGGTATGATGGGAGCTGCAGGGGTAGCCATTACCGGGGAAGGAGGGGTCGCTACATCACAGCGATCCCTTGTTCCGGCCCTGCAAGCTCAACTCAAGGACCTGGTACCAAGGGAAGTCAGGGCCCTGGTCTCAGGTTGCTGCTGCTAAATGCCAGGTCTGTGATTCAGAAAGCTCCCCCTGTCCGGGACTTAATACTAGACGAGGGGGCAGACCTGGCATGTATTACTGAAACCTGGCTGGGCCATGAGGGAGGAGTCCCCCTCTTAGAAATGTGCCCAGAAGGGTTCCAGGTGCTCCACCAACCACGACACCAGAAGTGGGCTTGTTCTTGACCTACCTACCTCCCAGCTGCGTCACAACAGCCCTGCCTGCGTTCCTAGAGACAGTAACCGGGTTGGCGGTTGAGTTCCACAGACTAATTGTACTGGGGGACTTCAACCTGCCATCTCTAGGCGAACTCTCTGATGGGGCTCAGGAGTTCATGGCTTCCATGACAACCATGGACTTGACCCAGGTAATTCAGGGGCTGACTCATAGAGCGGGACACACGCTCGACCTCGTATTTCTCTCGGGGCAGTGGAGATGTGATCTTGAATTAAGGGGAATAGAGATCTCGCCCTTATCATGGTCAGATCACTCCTTGCTGAGGCTTGACTTTAGGAAGCTACTCCCCCACTGCAGGGAGGTGGAACCGATTAATTGTTCCACCCCAGGCACCTGATGGACCTGCTGGGATTTCAGAAGGAGCTTGGAGAGATACCCGACTCCCTTGCCCACAACTCGACAGAGTCCTTGGTCGCCGCCTGGAATACTGCAGCGACTGAGGCGCTGGATCGGATTGTGCCTTTGCAGCCTCTCCGCAGCAGTGGATCCAGGAGGGCACCTTGGTTTACCGAGGAACTCCGGGAAATGAAGCTCCAAAAGAGACGCCTAGAGCGATGCCGGAGGGCTAGCAACTTCGAATCTGACCGAACACTATTAAGAGTCTTTATTAGGACTTATTTAGTGGCGATACGGGGGGCAAAATGTGTACATTTTTCCGCTCTTACTGCGTCTGCAGAATCTCGCCCAGCCACCCTGTTTAGGATAACCCGCTCCCTCTTGAAGGGTGAGGACGCAGGGGAACCCTTACAGGGAAGGGCTGAGGAGTTCGCTCAGTTTCTGTCAGACAAAATCACTCAGATTCGGGAAGACCTGGACTCCACTTGGACAGTACCAGCAGAGATGCCGAGGGAGGGTCTTGATCAGATTTCCTGGAATGAGTTCCAGCTTGTCCACCCCTGAGGAAGTGGACAAGGCCATGGGAGCGATGAGTGCCTCCACCTGTTTACTGGACCCGTGTCCCTCCTGGCTGGTCTCGACCAGATGATCACGAACGCATCTTTGCAGGAAGGATCTTTCCCGCAACCTTTGAAGGAAGCGGTGGTGAGACCCCTCCTCAAGAGGCCTTCTCTGGACCCAGCTATTCTTAAGAACTATCGTCCGTTCTCCAACCTCCCTTTTTTGGGGAAGGTTGTTGAGAAGGTGGTGGCCCTTCAACTCCGACGGACCTTGGATGAAACAGATTATCTAGACTCCTTTCAGTCTGGTTTCAGGCCTGGATACAGCATCGAAAACGCTTTGGTCGCACTGACCAATGATCTCTGGCGGGCCAGGGATAGAGGACATTCCTCTATCCTGGTGCTCCTTGACCTCTCAGCGGCCTTCGATACCATTGACCATGGTATCCTTCTGCAACGGCTGGAAGAGGTAGGAGTGGGAGGCACCTTTTTACGGTGGTTCTCCTCTTACCTCTCCGACAGGTCGCAGTCAGTGTTGGTTGGAGGGCAAAGGTCGACCCCTAGGCCCCTTAAATATGGTGTGCCGCAGGGTTCGGTCTTGTCCCCCCTCCTTTTTAATATCTACATGAAGCCGCTGGGTGAGATCATTCGTCGACACGGGATTAAATACCATCAATATGCGGACGATACAAAACTGTATCTCTCCGTGTAGCGGTGGACGTGATGTGCCAGTGCCTGGAAGCTGTCAGGATCTGGATGGGAGTGAACAAACTTGCACTCAATCCTGACAAGACCGAGTGGCTGTGGATGTTGCCCCCGAAGGACAGTCCAGATAGTCCATCCCTAATCCCTAATTACACCCCTCAGAGAGGGTCCGCAACTTGGGGGTCCTCCTGGATCCGCAGCTGACATTAGAACATCACCTGTCGGCCATGACCAGGGGGGCCTTTGCCCGGTACACCTGGTGCATCAGTTGCAGCCCTATTTGGATCGGGAGGCACTTCAAACAGTCACTCACACCCTCATCACCTCAAGACTTGACTACTGTAATGCGCTCTACATGGGGCTGCCCCTAAAAAGTGTTCAGAGACTACAACTAGTCCAGAACGCAGCCGCGCGAGCGATACTGGGTGTACCAAGATATACCCATGTTACATCTATCCTCCGCGAGCTGCACTGGCTTCCTATTGGTCTCTGAACGCGATTCTATGTGCTGGTCATTATCTTTAAAGCCCTACATGGCTTAGGACCTGGATACCTGCGAGATCGTCTACTGCCGCATACCTCCCAATGGCCGATAAGATTGCATAGGGAGGGACTTCTCTTTAGCCGCTCCGACCCTATGGAATGAACTACCCCCAGAGATCCGGACCCTACCCACTCTCATGGCCATCAGAAAGGCTATCAAAACTTGGCTATTCCGGCAGGCCTGGGGCTGTTGACCTCATGACTGAGGTCCAGCCCCGACCAGATTGGGTGCATGATGAGGTTTTAATCTGTCTCCTCTGTTTTTTAATTCTTTATTTTTTAAAAAAATTACTTCTTTTCTGTAAGCCGCCCGGAGTCCTTCGGGATTGGGCGGCCTATAAATCTATTAAATACAATACAATACAATACAATACAATACAATGCAAGTGGCGGACCTTTCTGCATGTGTACAGCTTGACTCAAACGAGTGAAATGCATGTGCACCAGCCAGCCACTTCTTTGACTTGAGCTGCGCGCATGTGCACCGGCCTGCAGTCTGATTATGAATAGATGGTCCAGTAGTGGGTTGTGGCTCACAAGTTGGGGACCCTGGCCTAAAACACAATTTATGCCTAAGAATCTTAGTTACCTCACTATCTTCCATAGCCACTTCTGCGGGTGGAGGCTTAAAGGAGGCAAGCATTTCTAGCAAATCAAACAGGGTGGTAAGATGCGGCTCTTGCAGAAGTAAGAGCATTGGGATGTTGTCCTTCTGAGGTGCTGGCAAGCAAGATGCTGGAAGCTGAACTCCTTCCCCTTTTCGCTCTCTCCTTGGAGCGCCCAGGGACACAAAGACCATCTTGAAATAACAAGTGAAAATAATTTTATTTTTAAAAAAGTAAGAAAGTTATTATTATAAAGGCATCTGGATATTGGTACCAATAGCATGACTTCAACACACTGACTAGGGCCATGAGGAAGTTGTTCAGGTAGCAGGGAGAAGGAAAAGTACAAGTCAACCCTCTGACAAAGTATAAAAATACATGCTGGCAGTGGGCAATACTTTATCTTGCCATCTTTTCAGTTGACCAACAGATAGCTCCTTCTGCACTTTTAACAGAGCTTTTTGCTAAAATAAGGTAAAGCTTTTCCATAGGGATGTATTTTAATTATAAGTAGTCTTCATCTATCTACTGCTTCCAGTGACTGAAAGTACGACAGTATTGAAAAAAATAACTTTATGATGAATGCCCTATTTATGATCTTCACAATGTCCCTTAGTAATGTATGTGATCATAGTTACAATCAGTTTGATTTTCTTTCCTATCCTTGCAGAGAAGAGAAACTGGAGAGGAGATTACAAGAGAATAAGCAGGCAAACAATGGCGAATATACCAGGCTGTCTGTGTAGTGTGGACAGAGCTATCGGTGTCAGCACATTGCTTTCAATGTGTATTTCTCATTGTGACTGCTTGCTCTCTTGTAATCCTTCCTCCCCAATATTACACTCTATGGGGGCAAGGGGGGGAATCTATTTCAGAAGGCAATGTTTCTGGTGCTTGATTCATCTCCTCCCCCCCTTGCATAGTGGAAAGATTGGCAAGGGAACAATTAAAAGAGAATAAGTCATCCCACAATGTAAATTATTGGGCTATTTGTGTAGAATGCAGCTGTCAACACCAGCACATTGCTTTCCATTGTGGGTCTGCTTACTCTTTTATAATCACTTTCTCTCCAATTACTGTAAATACAGACATTATTTCCCCCTTTGTTAATTAACCTAGGGCAAGGGTGAGGTTTCCAAAGGGCAGAGGAGTGGTTAGGAAGCAAACAAAAGCCAAAAGTGTGAAAATAATTAGTTTTGAGGCTGCTATTCTCAGAGTCCGCTGGGGTGAGCATTTCAAAAGGCAGCAGAATGAGGACAAAAACACAGTTGTGGTCACATGATTTCCTACTTAGCAACAACTTTGCTAAGTGATTGAGTTGCCAATTCCAGTTCTACCTTAGGTTTAAAAGCCAAGCAGGTGACTTTGGGCCAATCACTCTGTCAGTCCAACTTATCTCATAGGGTTGTCATAGTGGAAAAAATAGGAAGGAGTATTATGTATGCTTGTTGGCTTGAGTTATTTATAAAGTAATAAAGGTGGGATAAAAATCTAACAAATAAGTAAATATAATGAATTTATTATCACTACAGAAAGTTTTATAATCACCTCTAAATATTTATCAATACCTGCATATCTTTAAACCCCAATTCATGAAGAGTTTTTTCATCATAGTCAGTTGTTAGTTCATGTCCAGAAGAAATCATTCTTACAGGCCCCATGAGACCCCCTAAAAATGAAAAACATTTTTTTTCAATATTTTGCCTTCTACTCTAACCACTACACATGACAATCATTTTATAGAAATACAGAAAGAAATTTTCTATTATTTTATTCATTCACTCATTCATTCATGTACAAAATTGAGAAAAACACTAGAACAGCCTTTTTATTTTGTATGAAAATAGTCTGAAAATAAGAGACAAAATTAAACCTACCACTCAAAACAAATTGGATTGCAAATCAGTCAAGTTTTAATCAGAAAATTACTTTAAAATGTACCTGGAAAATCTCCTTTTCTACTGATTTGACCAAATTCTTGCAGATGTGCTTGCTGATTCAGCTGTTCTTTCTGCAAATTTTCATACCAATGCGTAACCTCAGCTCTTAGATCTGCCACCTGATCACTTGGATACATTTCAATGGTCATCTGGAAACGAACACATCATACATTAAATTTATTTCTCAGATAAGACAAGAGATTTAAAACAAGATATGGTGTGAAAACAAATTAAAACATACTTTGTCAGGAAGTCCAGCTGGTTGACAAACAATTCTGAGAGGTAGTGATTGTTTATCACTCAATGCTTTTAAATGGCTGCTGATACCAGTGCCTTCTATTTGCCATTGTCTCAAATGGTATGCAAATCTGAAGAAAAAGTATTATAAAAAGGGAAAACAGTGACAAACTATTTCTTCTGAGCAAATATATGGGAATGTACACGTCTACCTGTTCAAGGTGAAATTAGTAGGCTGAGCTCATACCCTTTCCCTGAAAATAAGATCTCCTTGGATAATAAGACAAATTGGGCTTTTGAGCAAAGGTACTAAAATAAACCCTCCCCCGAAAATAAGCCTTCCCTGAAAATATTGCAACACAGTAGCAGCCATGAAGTGACCATGCTCGCATTCTGTACCTCAAATAAGCCCTCCCCAAAAATAAGGCCATGTGCCTATTTTGGGAGAGGGGTGTTCAAAAGAAAGTAAGACCCTGTCTTATTTTCTGTGGCTATGAATTTCTTAGTATTTTAGGATTTGTGATGTTTATGAACTTTTGTCAAGGTCTACAGAACTATAAAGATAATTTTATGAGCTCAATGTTTTAGTCTTATTTTAAAAGTAGGTTACTCGACACTACATAGGAAACCAAAGGATATTCCAAAACTAGAATGATTTACATCAACAGCCCCAAACCTTTTGGGCACCAAGAACTGATTCCATGGCGAAAGATTTTCCACGCACTGGGGGGAACTTGGTTTCACATGCTGCCTGAATCCCATGGATGGGGCTTCGCTTATTTGCACAGACCAATTTCTGGCATGCCGTGGCCAGGTGCTGGTACATGGACCAGGAAACTCTAATTTATATCACAGGCAAGTTTCTTTCTCTCTTTTATCCCAGCCCCATCCCCTAGTCCTTGAAAATAATCCACTTCAATTTGTAACAAAATTTTCAATTTTTTTTTGAAAATCGTAACTAAAAGCAGTTAAAAAACATAACACATTAATATTAAGACCACAAAAATAATGTTCATAAGTGCTAGTCAATTTTCCTGAAATACTACTTTTTGATAAAACAATACAAGGATATAATTTACCTTCTCCGAAAAGCTTCTAAATGAGTTTTAAGCATGAGAAGTCCTCGTTCAATAATGGTAAGACTGGAATGAGAATCTTGTTCTAGATTACTAGATGCTATCATTAGGCTTTCCATGCACTTGCTAATAAATTCCTGTTCTTTCTCCAGACCTGTTTTACCTAAGAGTTAAAAATAAATGAACTAGATTTAAAAAAAAATATTGTTTAAATTTCTTTTATTTCCATAAGAAAAAAGTAATGATATAAAGTATTTTCTTTGGAATTCTAAGCCCAGAATTTCAAATAAATTATCATACCATTAATATAATAGGAATTAATGTACTGTATAGCTGCCCGGCTCACATCTCCAGTTTGAGCTCTTAAAGCAATGCCCCAGAATTGGTCCATACCACACAACTGTAAAACAAAAAAGGAAAGAAAGGAAAGCTAATATAGTTGACAGTTGACAATTTCTGTCCTAGAGTCAAGTAAAATTATCTATCATATCTTCCTCACATCTTTATTGAATTGAATTTTATTTTACACCAAAGGAAAGCACACAGTGATATGAGAAAATAAGTACACCTCACTGAAATTATTGCCTTTTTCAACATACAGATAGATACTTCATTTCAACAATATTGGTAAAGGAATGTATTATAACAAATATATGACAAATATGAACTGTATGTTAATTATTCCACTGTCTAGAACAGGGGTGTCAAACTGGATTTCTTCAAGGGCTGGATCAGCGTTGTAGTTCTCTTCCGCTGTCCGGGGGGAGGGGAATGAGATGGATGCCTCCGGCAGCAACCTGCTGGCACCGCGGGCCAGTTCTTTGATATTTTCACCCGTCCCTGCGGTCCAAATTTAAGCAACCCCCGACCCCGATTGCCTTGAGTTTGATATCCCTGGTCTAGAAGATCATAAATAAGTGGAGAGGATTTCAAACAACTGCTAAATTGCTCAGGTCAGACCGACCCAGCAAATTCACACAACATGGTGAACCAAGTCTCTATAAACTCCAGAATTTCATTAACTGAATTTCTGGTAGCTCTCACCACTAGTGAGGTCAAAGTGTCCTTTCTACCATTAGAAAGAAGAAGCCACACAAATTAGATCTACTTGAAGAGTGAGCCAGGAGGAAACCTCAGCTGTCCAGAAAGAACACCAGACAAGACCAAAGTTTATTCACCGAGATAAAGACCAGGATTTCTGGAACAATGTGCTCTGGACATATGAGGCAAAGATGAAGTAATTTGGAAATAATACCAGATAACATGTTTGGGGAAACCAAAGGGAACATGTCTCATAAGATGCAACTATAAAGCATGGTGGTAGAAATGTTCCTCTATTGCATTAGGCCCTGGGCAGTAAAAGATACAAGGCTGCAACCTCTTTCCTTATTTGTTCAACCTACATGCTGAATATATATTAAGGAAAGCTGGATTGGAATAAGACAAATCTGGTATCAAAATTGGAGAAAGATACATAAATAACCTGTAGTATACTCTGAGAGCAAAAATGCAAAGGATAAGGAGCAAAATGAAAAAAGAGGTTAAAATTAAACAAGACCAAACTAATTACAAAAGGTGGAACAACCAACCTTAGAATTGGCAATGAAGACACCAAGATGGTAGCTAGCTTGTGCCTTTTCGGATTAAGCATCAATAGTAAAAGAACAAACAGTCAAGAAATATGTCACAGACTAACATTTGCTGGAGCGGCCATTAAAGTCTTGGAAAAGGTATTCAAATGCTGTGATGTCTCTATATCTAATGATCAGAATGAAATGGGTTTTGCTCTGTTTATATGCTTAGTGGTTTGTCCTATCAATGGTGGTGGGAGTTATTTTTGATGGTTCCTTGAGTAGGTGGCAGTTTATTGTTTGTTTTGAGTTGGTAGTTCCTTGATTAGGGTATTATTTATTGTTTAGTATTAGTCTTGGTATTAATCTCTGCTTATCTATGTACTGATTGCTGGAGGGAAGGTATTTTGATCTTTCTGTTTCCTTTTTGGTTTCTTGATTGTTTTTCAAATGGTATGTAGATGTTCTTTATCTCTACATGCCTGTTGATGACTTCCAGGAATTATCTAGCTTTTTTGGATTTCGCTTGGTCTAGGATACTCATAGTTTCCCAGTAGAAGCTATGGTTAAGTTTGACCATGTGTTTGAAATTAAGGAGTTTTCATCATGTCTTCTGACTATTAGTTAGTGTTTATGGATGCACTCTGCTACCTCTTCTGCCTGATTGTCCTACAGAAGAATTGTAAACACTCCCACCAACACTGATAGGGCAAATCATTAGACTATAAACAGACAGCAAACCTCACTCCCTTCTAGCATTGATGGTGTTATCTGGTTGGGTAATGAAACATCTGCAGGAAAGCAACCAAGCTCAGAAAACACCAAGTTTAATTTTACAAAAAATTAAACAGTCATTCAGTAAGTTTGCTTACCTCTGAGTTTGAACCACCATCATATGCACTAGTAGCCAATCGAGCCAAATTACATAAATGCTGAAACAAGTTTAATCCAGTCATACTAATTGTTTCAGGCTTCAGCTGAGGCATCTAACAAAAAAAAAAGAATTATCATTTTGAAGCTTGTGCTCAATAGAAACAATAACTGATTATATAGCAAAGATCAAATCCACTTTACCTTTTCTAAAAAAAGATGCTTGTAGGTTTCCATTCCCATAGCATGCTGATCTTTACTTCTTACTTGATTTAAGAACCAGTGTAGAGCATCATCATAACATTCAGAATCTTCAACTAAGCAGTGCCATAGTACATCAACTTGTTCCAGACTCAACCCTAGAAATTCAAATATATTTATGTAATTTGCTATCCATTTTTTATTTGGATTATAATAATCCTCCAATGGGTTATAATTTGGATTCATATCCTCTTCTCTGCAATACAAAACCAGAACAACAAACGCCAATAGCAGTATAAGTTCAATAAAAAATCCTAGGTTAGCTTTTATTTTTCTAACCAGTGAATTTCTGATAAACATACATTGTTGGTGACATGCCCTATCCATCATGTCCACAGTTTTGGTGTACTGGACCTTGTCTAGGGAAGGCTGCTCCAACCCTCAGAATCCGGAGGCTGCATGGCTCCATCTCTAGAAGCAGGTGCCATTTTTGGTACGGTTGCCCTGCAACAACACTGTGTCTGATCTTAAATGTCGTCCTATTCCAGTGCACAGCCACATGGCCAATATATGGTGTGAAGCGAATTGGCATGCTATCTTTCCCTAATATGACCTCTAGAGATCTTTCAAAAGTAAGTGCAAGATTGGGAGTATGTGGAAGTGTGGGAGACCTGTGGGGTGGGAAGCAGGCCCAAGGCTGTGAGGACCCTGAGGGATGGGAAGCAAAGCACAGGATGCCTATGGGTACAGGAGGCCTTGTGAGGCTCAGGGCAGGTGGATAATTACTAGACCTCCCAAGGCCTCCTCCACCTGAGGCATCCCATATGCCATTTAATGAAGCACTGGGCAGAACAGGAGTGGGGGTCACTAAGCAATGCTATCACGTGGGCATTTTGCTTTTCAACCATCACCACTTGCAACCATAAGAGGCAGACTCCATTATTTTGTAACTTCAGGACTGCCTGTAAACTGTGGAATCTGCTCTCTTCACGTGTTATTTAGACCAAATGAAACTATAGGGAAGCTGGAAAAATTCATGGAAGATTGAGCTATCAGTGTCTATCAGTACTGATGGCTATTTATTACCTTCAGAATCACAGATGCCATGACTTGTATTCCAGCTGCTAGGGAGCAACAAAAGAAGAGACCTATCACTTTTATGTCCCTATGTTAACTTGGTCCTGCAATAGCACCATTTTAACACCATTGTGCACTTCCGACTCATTAGCTGATCCACAATATAGCTGTAAACAGTATCAAAAATCCCCCCGCCCCAATCAAAATGTTTCAAGAATTATATTCCTCAAAGAGGTCATCCATCAATGTGACAAAGAGCCAGTTTGGTTTAGTGTCAAACTCGATTTCATTGAGGGCCACATCAAGGTTGTGTTTGACCTGGGGGGGGGGGGGAAGGGTAGGGGAAGTGTGACCAGCTCTACATCACTTGTGTTGGGGGTCCCTTTGGTGGCCTGAGCATTCTGCCAGAGAAAATGGGCTCCCAAGCTCCGTTTTCAGCTGCAACGGCCTCTTACATCCCTCTGTCAGCTAAAATGGAGCTTCCATTTTAGCTGGCAGAGGCACTGCAGGCCGGTCCATCACTGTTTCCAGGGCAGCTCCATGGGCCAGATCTAAGCACCACGTGGGCTGGATCTGATCCGTGGGCCTTGAGTTTGACACTCCTGGTCTAGTGATTAAGATACCAGGCTAGAAATTGGGATTGGGAGACTGAGAGTTCAAATCCCGCCTTAGCCATGAAAACTAGCTAGATGACCTTAAGCCAGTCATTCTCTCTCAAGGTGGTTGTTGTGGGTAAAATAGAAGGAAGGAGCATTTGTTGTACTTGTTGCCTTCAGTTATTTGTAATAAGAATAAAAGGAAAGGAAGAGGAGAGAAGAGAATCCAGTATTTAATAAAAAGGCATAGTTTGTTTTTAAAAAGATTATCTAAAGCTGCATGGCTGCCACATGACCCTCAAAATATTCAACATTCAAAAAGGCATAGTTTGTTTTTAAAAAGATTATCTAAAGCTGCATGGCTGCCACATGACCCTCAAAATATTCAACACCTTGAATATTTTTCAAGCAGGATATTACTGCTAAGCAACAGATATTAAGCATCAATATTGTGAGTTAAAAAGCACAGTGCCCTCCAATTTAGAGAAATTAATATTTCACATCCAACAGTGATAACCTGACAAATTCAGTCAACCCTTTCCAGCTAGATTGAATCAGCCATGAAAGGTAGCCATTAAGAAAATATGTCGTTGGTCAAAACTTTATATTCTAAACAACTGCTCAGGTTTCAATCCTGTAATACAGACTAAATGGGGCTTCGGACATTTCATGGAATTGCACAAACTTGAATACAAAGGCGTTTCCCCACTAAAAAACTCTAAAAATATCACACAGTAGATGGCTGTGGATATGGCTGGTTACTTGAAAATTAGGTGTCAGCAAACTTCTTATGATGCCTCTGCAACTATAGAAGAGGTGCAAGTAGTATGGGTAATCCTCAAGCCAACATTTCAAGTCATTTACTCTCCAGTTATCTCCCTTGTCTTGCTGTCTACAAATCCTCTGGAAAATCAAATACCTATCTGAGGTCAATGAATAAGAAAAAATAACTGATTGTGTCAGGAATGACTGTATTCACACCTTTTCCTATCTTGTCATTTCACAGCAAAACTCAGAATCGGATGCAAACATAGCCAAAAAAACCATATCCAGAAAATCTGTACCACAGTACAAAATTCTTTTGAGTTCCATACATCTGCAGAAATAATTGTTATCTGTAATTGGTAAAGAACCTTCAAGATGCAGGAACCCACTATTACAACATCCCCCAAATATGCCTAGCAAGCCTCTTTAAACACATTCACTAAATGAAAGTCCCCTATTGAAAACTCAACAGCTCCTTAGTATTAGAAATTCTTTCCTACATTCTAACAAAATATCAATTTCCTTCTAATTTAGAACTTGTTTCTTTACTGTCTCTTGGAACAATTCTGAACAATTCAGCCTTGTCTTTTATATGACAGATATTCATATAATTTTATCATATTTCTTTGCAATTGCCTCAGCCACAGGCTAAACATATCCAATACTTCATCATAAGTTCGCTTTTCCCAGCATATTATCATCTTGATTACTATCTTCTGGACAGGTTTCAGTTTATCACTGTCCTTCTTAAAATGTAATGGCCAAGACCGGATACTATGTGGACCAATGCAGAAAAGAAAGAACAATGACTTATTTGATCTTTAAATAATATTTCTACTTATGCAGGCTAGATTGTATTTGCTTTGTTTGCAGCTGCATCACACTTTTGGCCCAATAAATATGAATCCAGATTCTCTTTGCATGCATTGCTGTCTAGTACAATTCCCTTGATTCTACCCTTGGCTTTCTTTTCTTTTCTTTCTCTCTCTCTTTCTTTCCTTCCTTCTCTTTCTCATCTATCTATCTATCTATCTATCTATCTATCTATCTATCTATCTATCTATCTATCTATCTATCATTATCTATCTATCTATCATTATCTATCTATCTATCATTATCTATCTATCTATCTATCTATCTATCTATCTATCTATCTATCTATCTATCTATCTATCTATCTATTATAAACTGGGCTGCTTGCTAAATGCCCAACTGCAGCAGGAACTCTAGGAGTTTGGAATCGGGTTGTTTACATTTTGGGGTGTCTGTAGTAATTCCAAATGGTTGCTAAGCCACCAGTTGTAAGTCATGGACTACTCATACTTAAAATTTGCAGTTACAATAAGCATTCTGAATTCCCACCTTAAATATTTCTTTAAGAAATAAATCTTCAAGAAAAAAAGCAAAAAATTAATTTTTTAAAAATTAAGATATAGTGAGAACTTACTGAAATGATCTGGTGATCCCAGAGTGGAAAAGACACAAGTCAGAAACTGAAGACGCACCTGAACCTCTGCGCTGTGGCTGTATCTATCATTGACATTAGTAAAAAAAATTGGTAAACCTTAGGACAGCTTAATATTTTTTCCAAATTAAATTAGATTAATACATCTCATCTTTTCTGAAGGTTGTCTTAACCTCATTATCAGATAACAAATGGTTATTACAAATGTTTGAAAAGATAAAATCATTTAAGCTTGACTGCTATAGTCTTCAGACATCCAATTCAGATTTTGTGACAAAAAAGATAGAGGAATTAAAAATTGTAAATCAAAGAGATAATTTTAATTTGTCCACTGTAAAACGTATTATCAAATCTTAAAACTAAACATTATTGTAGGATTCAGATTTTTTTTTCATCATGCCTGGACCAGTAATATTTTTCCAGTTGGATGAAATATTTCAGTTTCCCCAGCTTTTATGGATTATAGGGTGCATGTTAATATATAGTAACAATATTGAAATGAAATCAAAACAGACAAACTAAAATTCATATGGGGTATTTTGTAAAGTAAAATATAAAATAGATTTTTTTATTAAAGTCATAGGGCAGCATAAATATAAAATATTAATCTGTTTCATTCTTATCTGTTTCATAGACATTCAAATATTAATCTGTTTCATTCTTTAATTTTGTTAATTAAACAAAAATCACAATGTTGAGTATTGATTTTTGCTGATGAATTTTGTGCACTGAGGGTTCACTGACATCAAAAACTGAGTATATATCAAATATTATTATGTGTTTCTTTGTCATATAACACTGGAGAACATACATGCTGGCTATATTAACCTGAAATAACCTTTTTATTAAGTTAAGACTAATACACTATGACTGTAGGTTTTCCTCCATTTGCTGGGTTAGATGAACGTGGGGCTGCATGGGAAACTTTTGATTGTAGTACCAGGTGTTTTGGTTTTGATATTTTTATCTTAAGTAGATGTTTTATATTTTGATTGTGAGGTACCCAATGTTGGATATAAGACGGGTGGCTATTTAAATGTTTTAAATAAGTTTGGACAAGTGCCACATGGAAACTTTAAGAAATGTTATTCAAAATAGTTTCAGTTATTAATGATGAACATATATTCAGTATACATTTACATTTAGCGATTAGTGTGGTTATGTGCAAATAGCAAGGCCAAGGTGAACAATGATAGTACAAAATATTAAATCATGAACAGACAAAAAGGTCAAGATCCTTATCCTCCAGACTCATACTTACAATGTGTGTTTATGCCGTCTTTCTCTGACTGCTTGAATGTAGTGTATCAAATTATCAAAGAAAAGTTTCATCATATTAAGTTCTTTTTCAGCCCACCTGTTTCAATGCAAGAGTTCATATCATTTAATGAGAATTATAGAAGAAAACCATTATGTCAGTCACACACCCACACTGCATTTGGTAAGATTTCTTAGATAGTTCATAATATTTCTTAAATATTAGGTTTAAGGTTGCTCTGTATGATGTGCCATAACTCTAGCCACTTTTTGGTATTGTTCCATTCCATTCATTACTCATTACATCCACTACTAGATATGATATGGCAGGTTTTATCTTGTGATAGCATGCAGGAGTCAATGTTTTCTTGCGAGTCTGGCACACATCCATGCAAGATTTTGTTTTTGCTTAATTGATAAGTAGAACCTGAGAATAATAGTGTTCTATAAGAAGATATATCCCACAAGAGAAAGGGAGGGTGGCAGTTAGAGGCAAAAAGAAGTGGTTTAAAAAGCAAATTATATGCTGGGTAAAATAACAAGGATGTATGAAAGCTGGCAACCTTCTAGGACCGGGATGGCAAATCTATGGCAGGTGGCATGCGCAGTCATTTGTCAGGGCACACGAGGCGTTGTCCTGTCAGGTGACTTCAACCTTCTTTTGAGGCAATTTTTCACCCTCCCCAGGCTCCAGAGGCTTTATAGGAGCCTGGGTAGGGCAAAAACAAAAACAGCCTCCTCCCCCGGAGGCCCTCCAGAGGCTTCAGGAGCTTCTTGAAGGTTCCGGAGTGCAAAAAACCCAGTCCTACGGGTAAACCGGAAGTTTGGGAATGGACTTCCGGTTTGCTCGTAGGGGCGGTTTGCTCCTGAGGAATAAAACCAGCCCTACGAGCAAACCGGTAGTCTGTTTCTGAACTTCTGGTTTGCCCATAGGGCTGGTTTTTTGCACTCCAGAAGCTTCAGAGAAGCTCCTGGAGCCTCCAGGGGAGTGGGGGAGGCTGTTTTCGCTCTCCCCGGGCTCCTATAAAGCCTCTGGAGCCCGGGGAGGGCGAATAAAGCATGCCAAAAATGCGTGCTGGGGTCATGCACATTGCATTATGGGTGTGGCACGCCCGTGCACAACCCCCCTTCACTCCCACCCCTTTTGGCACGCAAGCCAAAAAAGGTTCGCCATCACTGTTTTAGTATCTAGGGAACACTGGCTATCAATTATCATTAGTTGTACTACAGCTGTGTGAAAAAGTCCTGCATGCTTTCAATTTTAAGCTGTATTTACATGTTTAATCAACTTTTCACACATAGAAATCACGCAAAATTAGTACTTTGATGAAAATTTCTGTAGTTGGATTGAGATGCATAATTTTTATTAATATAACCAGTCTTTTTAAGATTTTGAGTGAGTTTATGTGCTAAAACAAACACAACTTGAATTTTCGAGAATATTAGGATTAAAAGTAGCCAATCAGCAGCGAGCTTTGGCTGACCAATCAAAATGTATAGAGGCTAAATCTATGAGCCAATCAATGTTGTCATACTCTCTGACTATAAATAAGCATGAAAATAGGCATCGAGTAATTTAATTTAGCTTTCGCTGTGGGCAAGAATGAAGGCCTTTGCTTTCACCAGTACTGAGCAGCGGCATCACATCATTGTGCTTCATGAAGAGGGTTACTCCTGTATAGAAATAGCTAAGAGAGTGAAATGCCATCGCACCACAGTGAGCAGAGTGGTTGAAAAATACCAAATAATTGGGACAGTTGATGACAGGCTCTGCTCTGGAAGACCCAGAAAGTTGACAAAACGGCAAGATCGGGATCTGCAATGCATTTTGATGGCTGACAGGAAGCTCACCTCACCTCAGATCACAAGAATTTGGGGCGAAACATATGATGTAAAAGTATGCACAAGCACAGTGTGTCCCAGACTACTTGCCAGAGGGCTCAAAGGCTGCAGGGCTCAAAGTAAACCTTTGTTCACAGAGGCTCAACCGCTCTCAACGTCCGTGGGCCAAGAAGTATGCCAAGTGGACCAACGAATAGTGGGCCAAGGTCATCTTCAGTGATGAGAGCAATTTCTACTTGATTGGGAATCAGTGCAGTTAAGTATGTCAGAAAATTTCCAGCTGAAGAATTTAGGCCGTACTACCTGAATCTATCTGTGAAGCATCCATTACACATGATAATCTGGGGCTGTATCGCTCCTTCGGGTATTGGTCGGATACAAATCATGCAGGGAATCATGAATTCCAAGCAGTTTGTTGAAGTCCTGGAAAAGACCATGCTTCCTCTATCTCAGCAACTTGTAGGGAACGACTTTGACTTCCAGGATGACAACGCTTCTTGTCATCAAGCCAAGTCCGTCTAGCAGTGGATGAAGAAGCATGGTGTTCGACTCCTGGATTGGCTAGCCAGTTGCAACTTCTTGATGGTTCCATCAACAAACCATTAAAGTCTATATGTAAGAAGAGTGGAACAAATGGATGGCTGCTGGTAATCATGATCTGACTGGATGAATGAAGAGGCCCACTATCACTCAAGTTTGTGAATGGGTTAAAACATCATGGCACTCAGTGAAGGACAAAATTATTGCACAGTCATTCAAAAAATGTGGCATTAGCAATGCCTTAGATGGAATTGAAGATGATATCATATATGAAAATAGCGAAGAAAGTGATATCAGTGATTGTGAGCAACTGAGCTTCATAAATTCTGACACTAGCGATGATGAGTTCTTGGGGTTTCCAGAAAATTAGAAGATTGCTTGAACCTTAAAGGCTCTCCTCATTTGTTAATGACAGTGATGATAGTTCTTAATACTGCTGTTGACTTTACATGGTTGACTCTGCTATATTTTATTAAATATATATTACTACACCATTTGGTTCAGAATATTTTTTCTTGTTTTTTTCCCCTAAACCCAAGTGCGTCTTATAGTCAGGTATGTCATATAGTCTGAAAAATACGGTGATTATTTATATCCCAATAATTATTTCCAGGGTTTTATTAGGTCAGGGTTGACTCCTGGGAACTGCCTGGACTAGTCCTTGGAGATTTCTTGCCACTCCATTTGTAATTAAATAAATCAGCAAGTGTTTTGAAGTTATTAAGTTGAAGAATGTTCAAAATAAAATGAAATGGATTTTAAAATTCTTAGCATTTTTCTAAGGAATGCCTGTATGATTCCTAATTTCTAATCATACTACTGGTAATAAAGAATCATGTTCAGTTTCTTTTGCTATATCTAGGTATTTGTACTTACATTGTAATCCAATGTGTATCATAACTGCTCCCAAATTGTTGAAATGTACCGAATAATTTTGGGAGAAGGCGAAGAGAAACTACAACTGATCTAAGGAATGAAAGAAAATTATATATAAATCAACACTTGCATCATGGCGATCTTTAATTTATAGCCTTTATATAACTTTATCATATATTTATATTTAAAGAAAAAATAGTGAAGAATACCTGCAGTTTAAGCCTAATTGTTTATTTATATTTACTTATGTGCCATATTTAGAAATTGCTCATGTCCCTCAGAGCAACTCTGGGTTGTTTATTTACCTGTTATTTGCTAAATTTTCAAGACAGCCTTCGATGAACCTCATACGAATTTGTCTATCCGTAAACCAACATACTAGTGAACATAAAAGCTTCTCTGCTTCATTTATTAAACCTTCAGAAAGATGTATCTAGAGCAAATAAGAGAAGAGTTATTGACAATTATTATTACTTTTTCTTTGGAAAATATTCTTGTGTGATATTTAACTTACTGCATCTTCATCCTGGACCAGATCCCACAAAAGGGTATTTCCCTTCTTACAAACATTATCCAAGTTAATATCTGTCACTGCGTTGCTGTTGTACTGGTGCTTATGAACTGCTGGCCCTGAGCAAAAGACAGGTGTTATTAAAAATATAGAATGTGTATCCTGACTTGAGTGGAATCTGTCCATGAACACCTGTAAATAAATGTTAACATACAACCCTATAGACTTGAAGCAAGTCATTTTATTTAAAATATTATAATAAATTGGGACTTCTTCACCTCTTTAAATAGCAATAGCAGTAGACTTATATACCGCTTCATAGGCCTTTCAGGCCTCTCTAAGCGGTTTACAGAGAGTCAGCATATTGCCCCCAACAATCTGGGTCCTCATTTTACCCACCTCGGAAGGATGGAAGGCTGAGTCAACCCTGAGCCGGTGAGATTTGAACCGCTGACCTGCTGATCTAGCAGTAGCCTGCAGTGCTGCATTTAACCACTGCGCCACCTTGGCACTAAAAATTTATTATGAATCACTATGGTACAAATATATGAAATGTTCTTATGTTTTTTCTTACTTGGCAAAGCTGCATAGTTTTTAAGCAACAGATATTATGCACAACTCATTTTTAGAAGGAGCAAAAGAGCTCCATCCTATTATGTCATATGCAATCATTATCCACAAAGATCACTGGATGAAATATCACTGCAATCCAAACAGGGCTTTTTTCTGTGCATGTATAAGGCATATACTTGCCTAACCCTCTCCTACATACAGCTTTAATCATAATATAACACAGGATGCATGATAAAACATCTTTTTTTTTTTACTATTTTCAGTTTAATCCGAATCATAACCATCCCTCCCTTCCTTCCCAATTTAGATGCATGTATCAAAACAAGCATAATGCAAACATCCAGAAGTTCAAAACAAGGCAATAACTATGGAGCTACAGACCTGACACTACTCCAACCTTTAGATAAGGTCCAAGAAGATGCTTGAGTGACATGTTTTTCCTGTAGTTTTAGACCGATATATATATATATATATACATATATATTTAACAATCCATAAATGTGCTTATGCTATACTTACTTTACAATAGAAGCTTGCTATTGGGATGCAGTCTCCTTAGGCTTTGGTGTTGGTATTGCAGTGATTCCTGACTGGTTCAAAGTTTAATTTTATCTAGAATGTTGTAATTATGAGTATGTAACTAACCCAATGAAAATTTGCCAATAGGCTGGAATATAGTCAAATTACTACTATTGGAAGCCAAATACATTTCTTATACTTTTTAAATAATTTGTATTTGTATTGATGTTATTTAAAAGATAAATCTAAAACTTACTCATATCTTGTTCTTTTACTATCAGTGTGAACTTTGAGATATTAAGTAAGTAGTTTTTATAAAAAATGTGCAGCAAAAAGTAATGTGACAATGTTCATTGTTTGTTCCTACAATTAAAAAGCCTGTAAAATCTATAACATGAAGGTCGCAATTAGTAGAAAGATTAGTAATTTAATGACACAATTTCCATCAATGCAGGACTTTACAATTTTGTTTTGTTTTTCAGAGATTGAATATTATCCTTGACTTAATTATTTCTTACCTTGGCTGAGATGCTCATGATAAATGGAAGCAAGATTTGGAAGGTGCTGCTGAAGATGAGAAGTTAGTTCAGCATGTGAATTAATCTGTACCAGCTCTTCTTCACATCCTGATTCTTCCCCATCAAAATCTGCCATATTTTTCTCCGATTTTGCACTGACTTGACTGCTGCTACAACTGACATCATCAGCACTTAACATATCATCAACCATGTGTCTATAACATAAAAACAAGTATATGCTAACTGCACCTTTTAATATATGCAAACTATAGAAGAATATTAGTTTTACATAAGCAAAGGGAGGAAATTCTTATTAGCCAGAGGGAAAAAATATTTTTCTTGATAACAGTAATATATGTGAAAACAACTATTTATAGCAATCCCTTCCAGCCATTATTGAAGTGCTTAGCAGGTCATCAGTTCTGGTTTTTTGGTTTTTCATATTACTATTTTAGAAATAGTAATATGAAAAAAGTTCATTGCAGCCTGATCAAGGATAGAGCTACCACATATGTATGAGGAAAGTTAAAAGTATTTCTCTGTTTGGTGAAAAATAAGTGAAGCAGGAGAAACAGTGTTTGGAATGTTTCCATTCTGTAGTAGTGCTTCCAATTTTCACCCTAAATCCAGATATGAAAAAGAGGATAGAGTTGTTTGGGAGAACATTCCATTAATTTTAAGCACTGTACCACCTTTTACTTTTTTATGCTTGGTTAAGTTATTATTGAAATCTGGGGAATAAGAGTTTCCTTTGCATAAACATTAATCTTAAATCAGAACACTGAAGACAACATGAAACTAATTGTCCCATTTGTCCCAATCTTTGACCAAATTATTGAATGCAAGGTGTTCTATACTCAGAAATGGCTACTTAGAGCTCACTTTTTTTAAAATATTCAAGAGTACTTTGAAGAACTCTAATTTGGATAGTCACTTTAGGCAGCTAGATGGACAGAATATAAATTTAATAAATATATAATTTTTCATTCATATCTACAAAAATAGGATTTGCTAAGACTGCAGCACGAGAATCCAATTACTTTTTAGCTCCAAGAATTACAAATCACAATGAGAATTTATGTTAAAACATATACTACAAACAGCGCAAAAATTTACGCAACTAACTATTCTTAAGTATACATAAACAAACAACTATTCTTAATACATAGTTGCCTTTTGCAGTCATAATAAATCATGATTGGATATAGTAAAATAATACAGTAAAGTATTAATAGCACATATCTCCTTCCTCCACCCTACAGCAGGTGGTGCTCTAATAGATTTCCATCTAAAAGTGAAAAATAACAATTTGTTCATCCGTAACAGCAAATGTAATTTTTAGAAAGATTCAACTGCAGAAATGCAATCACACAAATTGTTATGCATTCCTATATATATATATATATATATATATATATATATATATATATATATATATATATATATATATGTATGTATGTATGTATGTATGTTTGTATGCATGCATGCACGCACGCACGCACACACACACACACACACACAAGAAATACATATTACGTTTCAGAATTACTTAGCACGATTAAAAATGAAAGGTGCTTGAAACTGCAATAAATTACTTATTTCACAAGATTTGAAAATTCTCCCTAAGACTGCTTATGTTCACGTGTGGAGAGATATATCAGCAAAGCAAAGAGTTTCAGCATACTAAAGAAAAGTCAATGTTTTGTTTCGAAGCTTTACTGATGCAGAATTTTTATTCCCTTTAAATCATCAAAAGAATTATAAAAGGAAGCAAAAAATGCTTACATTTCAGTATTTTGCTTAACATATTTATGTCACAGAATTCAGTATTTCAAGACATAATATTCAGCTGCAAATTCAAAGTTTGCTTTTGCCAAAAATGTAGACACTGAAAATAACTTACCCTTCATGATGATGGTGGTGGTGGTGGTGGTGATGATGGTGGTGGTGGTGGTGGTGGTGATGGTGTTGTGGCCCAATAAATTGTCGACAGTTAAATAATTCATTTCCAATTGCTTCCCCAAGAAAGTCCCCTGTGTGTGTGATACAGGAATCTTGAGAGCCCTGGGATATATGAGCAGTACTCATTTCACCAGTTATGTCATGATCAGCATTCTCTGAGTGTGAACAGGGATCTAGCATTCTAATTCTATTATCCACTGATGGAACAGTTTCACTATTAAAAACATGGCTATTCCCAGATCCATTGTTTACACCATTCCTATCTGTTGTTTCCTGTGCATCTCCCAAGCAAATGCCTGATTGAGATTCCATTTTTCGGCTTCGCAAATCTACATTCCGACTAGTTTTGGGGGAATTGTGACTCTGGTCTTCATCTTCTTCCTCTTCCTCTTCCTTCAGAGCCTCGATATCTGCAATATCTTCTGACTGCACCTCACTGCCTGGGCTTCCTGCAGATTGGCTTGCATGGCTAGAGTTTGCCTCATTGCTTGATCCATCACTGTGACCACTGCTGCTACCAGGCCCACTGCTGCCATCTTCACCACTATTTGCAGTTTCATCAGAACTTCCCTGCATTGATTCCTGAAAAAAAAAGAAAAAAAAAAACTAAATCTACATGCTGAATCATTAGATAATCAGGTAAAGTCACGTGTTGCTCAGAGATTATGCATTTTCCATCTCAAAGGAAACAACAGCATATAAATCAGTGATCTATATATAATAAACCACACAATGGTTTAAAGAAGTTGAGAGGGTGGCAAGATAGATCTGGTTAAAAACCCAAGTTACATCAAGCATCCTAGGAAGAGCCTTTTGGAAGACCCTATTCTCTGAAATGGCTGCTGCCAGCCTGAAGGAAGATGGTGAGATTGATGACAGAAGGATTTCAAATGAAGCTTTCAAAACACAGGTAGCCAATTCCAAATGTAAATGCACTTTTCATGTTAAAGTACATTTGAATAATCTTTAGTCCAAAATATTGGCAAAATACATGAGTATCTAAATATTTTGGTTTGTTTATAAATATAGCATGATTTATAAACCAAAATGGCTTGGTTCACCCAACAGATTGTATATGGAGAAGCAAACAAATAATGATTCAGTGCAATGTATAAACCCTGCCATATATGTTGAACAAAAAATACATGTTTCATATTATCAAATTCTTTACTAATCTTTGTTAGCTTAATTAGTCTTCTGAAGTTGTCAAAATCGGAAAAAATTACTATTGTACCTCTGTATCGGAAAGTCGCTGTTGGACATGCTTATTTCTACTAATCAGTTGTTCCTCCATTTCAATGTCACTTCCTCCACTCTGATGAGTATCGCTATTGTCACTGCTTTGAGGGCTTGCTGCAGGTGACCCTATTCAGAAAAAAAAGTCTGTTCAGAAAATGTTATTTCTGATTTTAATATAGCTTTAGTTGAATTAATCTTGGAGTTCCCCCCGGATCGGTACTGGTCGGTGACCTATTAGGAACTGGACTGCATAGCTGGAGGTGAGAGCAGGGAAGCAAGAGGAGCTTCATCTGTATTTGCAGCTGCTTCCCAGCATTAGCATCACCACCTCAGTTCTATCTCAGATAATCAGGAGCGTGAACCTACTCTAAAGTGTGCTATGCAAGGCATTTAGGTTGTGCGCTCCTCCACTCCCCAATCTGTGGAAAAATTGTCTTCCATGAAACTGGTCCCTAATGCCAAAAAGGGAGGGGGGCACTGTTTTGTTGTGGCTCTTGCTGTAAACCTTTGATTAGTCCTGAAACTAGTCTAGCAGCTAGTAACATCAATAGTATAACTGCAAGTTGACTTGCTGTTCTTGTACTTACAGAAAGTAAGAAAGAATTATAGAATTATGTACCGTATTTTCACGACCAAAAGCCGCACCGGATTAAAAGCCGCAGTATCAATTAACGTTAATTTTTCAAACTTTTTCCACATATAAAGCGCACCGGGTTATAAGCCGCGCTCAGAGACCCGGCTCCCCTTGGTTCCTCATCGAATCACGTGCGCAGGTTGCAACTGGAACTCCGTCTGCCCGAGTTGGGGCATTTTCTGGCTTGGGACGCTCTGGCGGCTTCTTCAGGAGGCAGCCCGCCGGCTTCGGCGAAGGCTGGGACGGAGAGCGCGGCGACCGTGGAGCATGTGCAAAGTACTTTCGCCCCCACGCCGGCCCCCCTCACCGCGCGCCGGCCTTCGGGGATGAAGGGGCAGGACTTCCGGGGCGGAAGGCATGCCTGGCTCTGCGGCTCCAGCCCCGGCACCTTTCGGCCGAGCCTCTCCCGCCAGGCGGCCGCCTTCCTCCGCTGAGCGGCCCCACGCAGCCTCGCCACCCCAGGAGATTGCCAGCGCGGGGGCCTGGGGCGCCGCGGCCAGGGAAGCCGAACCGGGCGCCGGCGGCGCTCCGGTCGCTCTGTCCTCTCCGCCTCCCGCGCCTTGCCCGCCGCCCGCCCGCCCAGGATGCTGACCTACTGCCATGCCCCGCGCCCGCCGCTGGCCCGCTCCTGCGCCTCCGCTGCCGCCGCCCTGCTCGGAGTCCTCTGGCTGCACGCCTGCCGCGGCATGCCCCATGTCATCCGCATCGGTGAGCCAGGCGGGGGGGGGACGGGGGCGGGCAGGGCACCCGGGTTGTGGTCCCCGAGGCGGGCGGGTGGGCGCACATGGCAGGCGTCGGCTAGCGGGACGTTTCTGGCGCGGGAGGCTTTGGGCTCCGCTGCTCTCCCGGCTCTTGCCCGGCCGGCGTGGTGTGCTGGGAAGACCGGCGCCGCACCGGCCACCCGCGCGCCCTTGACCGGCAGCGCAGAGCCGGCTGGGGCGCGGAGCGGAGTTAGGCAGGGCGACTGCCGGGGCGGATGGGGTGCTCGGCGCCGGCAAATCCTGAAGGGCTGCGCCGGTCTGCCGTCCCTTCTTGCGGCGGCGGGGGTGACGGAACAGCCCAGTCTATAGGGGCTGGGAGCCTCTCTGCTCGCCCCCCGGTCTCCGACTGAGAAAGTAGCGAGGTTGAAGGGAGAGACCCGAGGGACGTGTGCATGCTTGCGAGCTTCAAGTTTGAGCGTCGGGAGGGAGAGATTTTCGATCTTTTTTCACATATAAAGCGCACCGGGTTATAAGCCGCACTGACGGTTTTTGATCAAATTTTAGGATTTTCAGTGCGGCTTATAGTCGTGAAAATACGGTATGTGGAAGATCAAGAACTAGAAAGAGAATACAGCTGCTGCTTACAATGTAACTTAGTTTAACTGTCACCTAAATGAAAGATGAATAAAATAAAAAATTATATAAAGGTTCCTTAATAAGATGATTCTGTCATAATGTTTTTCTGCAGTAACTTACATGGTGATGGAGCTGCTCTTCGAAGCTCTTCTTCCTCTGAAGAAAGGGGGGGAGTAAAGATAGTGCTGATTATATATTACTAATAGTAACATACAGATAGTCCTCAACTTATGACTCTCTATTCAAATTACAACAGTGTTGGAAAAAAAGTGATTTACAACCAGTCCTCACACTTAAAACCATTGCAGCATCCTTATGGTTATGTGATTAAAATTTGGGCAACTGGTCATCAGCATGCATTTATGGAAGCTGCAGCATCCCAGTTCACACAATCATCATTTGTGACCTTCCCAGCTGGCTTCCAAAAGTAAACCTAACGGGGCAAACCAGATTAACTTAACAACCATGTGATTTAACAACTGTGCAATTCACTTCAGTGTGACAACTGCAGTAAAAAAGGTCATAACATCAGGCATAATTCACTTAACAGCGGCATCATTTAACAACAGAAGTTCTGATCCCAATTGGGGACATAAATCAAGGAGTATCAGTATCTAACTAAATTTTCTAGAGAGTTCTTTATTTTCTAGAATATACTGGTCATTTCTATCTGGAACTCTTATTTCTATATTTGAATAAAAACAAAACAAGAAATTTATGGTTAACTAAAAGAAACTGTTTCTTGTTTAGAAAATATATTAGTCTCTATAATAAACTCACCCATAAAACTTTAAATCTATTAGTTAATCATTTATGATGCCCAGGAAATAAATGTGCACTCACCTTTTTTATTTCCCATGGGTAAGTTTGTACTAAGTAAAGATGCAAAAGAACTCTGTTTTGATAATTGGGCCTTAGCTGCTAGAGCATTATTCCACAATGCTTTAATGAGCATGGATGCCAAATATAAAGTCTGTGAAGGGATAATAAATTACAATATCAAAAATGGGTATTGTGTTATTCATAAATTGTAAATGTGTATGCTGTTATCCATAAATTCACAAATGCAATGTAGGCTCAAATGGAATCTTCCTAATTTAATTTTTTTCTATTACAGCAAAAAAAAGAGATAAGAGATGTAAATATTGGCCTCTAATCTAAGTAAACCTATGCACATAAATGAATTTCCTCTCCGTCTTTTTGGAACAAGGGCATCCAATTTATTCAATCAGCAATTCCATAATTTCCCCTACTACTTTCATATGTAATTTTGCTTAATTTTAAAAAAGTCATATATGGAAAAAAATTCAGCCAGAGAAAATATTGCTTTAAATTCATTTATTTCTACCTGTTCGGTATGTGCACTTGGATGGAGGATGGAAACTAAATTAAGAAGATGTCTGAGTGGCACAGGATCCAGGTTCTTGATCAATGAAGGAAACAAGTCATGTATATAGCGGCTACAATGCTTCAACTTTAAAAAGAAAGAGAAAGTCAATTTATTAAGAGAAATGGCTTTTCCTCTTCCTAACAGCTTCTATAAGCAAATTGAAGTTTGTATATTCTAAGTATCAGCAAAATAATTCATGCACACATCATTCCTTTACATGGAAGAGAAATGGGTGTTTGTGTATCCAAACGGAAACATATTTTTTTTACCCAGATGCAGAAAGAAATATGGGTGTTTTATTCCATATACTGACTAAAATGTAATAGTTCTGAGCAGAAGTGTTTTGAGGGAACCATTAAAAAAAACAAGTTTTTCTAAAGCCATGCAGCAGAGAACAATGACACCATCTAAAAAGTAGGTATCTTTGTTTCTGATAAAGAAGAGACAGGGTTTGACTGAACCTTCAGATTTCAGAAGTATCAGGTTCAAAACACATTTTTTTCATTTTATGAACACCCTGTCTCTTTTAGTTTTAGTTTTCATTAATACCATGTTCTCTCTTCTAAAATATTTTACAAAATTGTGATAATGAACATAGAAATATACAAAATAATATCAAATCATAAAGGGCAATTAGAGATGTGAAACATTTTTTAAAACAAACTGAGAAAGTAAATCTAAACGTAAATTAATTTAGTACTGAAATATCTAATTCAGAAAAGTAATTACAGTGCTGGCCAAAGGTCCACTGATTAGCACTGAAAGAAAATGATATTTATTATCAAATAAAACCATGATTTTTTTCAATATTAATTCATCACCATGGTATATTAGGCTTTGGTATATTATGTTTTTGCTTGTTTTTAAAATGGTTGGAATCTTTAGGAATCTTAAGTTGGTGAAAGATAAGCATTTGCACAATTCGCAATATATACCTATAATCACTCATTTAGTGGCCCTTCGAAGTTACAATGGCACTGAAAAAAAGTGACTTCTCACTGTTTTTCACACTTTACAGCATCCCCATGATCATGTGATCAAAATTGGACTTGGCAACTGGCATGTATTTATGACCGATAGTGTCCCAGGGTCATGTGATCACCATTTGTAACCTCAGTTGGTTTCCGAAAAGAAAAGTCAATGGAGGTGGCCAGATTTGCTTAACAAATGCATGATTCACTTAACAACTGTGGCAAACAACTGTGTAATAAAATGGAATGCAACTCATTTAACAACTGTCTTGCTTAGCAATGGAAATATTGGGCTCAACTGTGGTCATAAATTGAAGTCTGCCTGTACTATGTTCAGCAGCAACTAGAACTCCATATAGCAGTCTTCACAAATACAAGCTTTAAAATCCCTCTACTTCTGATCTACATACAAGGATTTATTATATGTCTGCTGAAAAAGTAGACATTAAAATAGTCACATGGAGTCAAACTCAAGTAAAAAAGGACTTTACCTTTATCTTATGATAGAAAAGGGAAACACGAATGAAACATTTCTATACACTTGGGAGATTGCTTTCCATTTTTTGGATACTGGTCTTTGCAGTACCAATTCATTGAATGCCATGACATCTAATAATGATGATGTTAAAAATTTGTATTAAATAATAAATGAACCCCAGTATGCTATACAGGTAGCCCTTGACTTACAACTACAATTGCCCCAAAATTTCTGTTGCTAAGTAAGACATTTGCTAAATGAGTTTTGCCCCATTTCTTGCCAGGGTTACTAAGTGAATACTGTAGTTGTTAAGTTAGTAATATAGTTGTTAAGTGAATTTGGTTTTCCCATTGACTTTGCTTGTTGGAAGGTTGCACAAGGTGATCACATGACCCCAAAACACTGCAGAAATACATGCCAATTGTCAAACATTCAAATTTTGATCTTGTGACCATTGGGATGCTGCAGAGGTTCTAAGTGTGAAAAATAGTTAAGTCACTCTTTTTAGTACCATTGTAATGTCAAAAGGTTGCTAAATGAATGGTTTTCAGTTGGGGACTATCTATATTATATTTAAACTGCTCTGATATGAAAAATGCTTCAAAGTTTCTAGGAGCATATATAAGTTGAACAATAAGTAGTTAATATCCAACTGCTGCTCTTTTATGCTTTATCTGAAAATTTCTTTCCTTTTTGAAGTTTACTTATTTAAATTTCGAGGCTGTCCAACTCTTGATGGTTTGAAACAATCAAAGGAATTAAATTAACTTGCCAAGCATGCTGAAGAAAAACACACTTTCATTTCATTTCCATTTATTGAATTTATAGGCCGCCCAATCACGGAGGACTCCGGGCGGCTTACAGAAATGAAAAATATTTAAAAAAAGATTAAAACAATAAGATACAACAAGATTAAGAAGAAAAACAACATGCACCCAATCAAAGGGGGGCTGGAGCTCAATCAAGAGGTCAACAGCCCCAGGCCTGCCGGAAAAGCCAGGTTTTAATAGCTTTACGGAAGGCCATGAGAGTGGGTAGGGTCCGGATCTCTGGGGGTAGCTCATTACATAGGGCCGGAGCGGCAACAGAGAAGGCCCTACTCCGAGGCGTCGCCAGCTGGCATTGTCCAGCTGAAGGCACTTAACACATCAGAGTGCCTGAGCACTAGATTTGATATCACTTGACCGCTACATGTTTTAATTCAGAGTAGCTGTTCCTACCATGTTTCCCCGAAAATACGACCTGTCCCGAAACTAACGCCTTGCCACATGTTTCACGTGGGCAAAAATGTAAGCCCACCCCGGAAAATAAACCCCCTGGACAACCCCCCCCCCTGGCCAGACAGACCCCGAAGGCGCCAAGCCACGGGAGCCGGGGGGGGGAGGCGCTCATGTTGCTTTGCTGCCTTCGGGATACCGCTAGGTTGGGGAGTGGCGTTCTGCCTGCCTGGAGGGGGGTGTTGCCTGGCGGCTGCTCCCTTGCAAGCAGACTCCCAAAGAGCCAGGCATAGCCTCAGAGGGGAAGCAGCCATGAGGTGACCATGCTCACGAGCAGCCGCCCGGCAAATCCCCTCTCCAGCCGGGCAGAGTGCATTCACTGACCTAGGGGGTATCACTAAGGCGATACCCCCTTAGGGTGCTCTGTCCGCCCCCCAGCACCCACAGTTTGGCACATTCGGGATACCCCCTAGATCAGTGGATGGAACTCTGCCCGTCTGGAGAGGGGGGTTGCGCGAGCGCCTGTTCTGCCCCCAGCCTCACCAAGACCTTGTGCAGCTCTCCCTGCAGGGTGCCGCCGCGTGCTACTGCCCGCCGCTACGCTCCGAGCATAACTTCCAAACTCCACTGCCGAGTCTTCTAGCGTCGGCTGCTCTTGGAGTGCTCTCTATGGTGGGCCGGGTGCTGTAAGACTCTGTCCGGAAGACTCTGTCCGGCAGCCGGCCCACCATAGAGAGCACTCCTAGAGCGGCCGATGCTGGAAGACTCGGCAGTGGAGTTTTGGAGTTTGGAAGTTATGCTCGGAGCATGGTGGTGGCGGCGGCAGTGCCCTAGTAGAGCTGCGCAAGGGTTTGGTGAGGCTGAGGGCGGAACAGTCGCTCGTGCAACCCCCTTCTCCAGCCGGGCAGAGCTCCATGCACTGACCTAGGGGGTATTCCAAATGTGGCAAGCCACGGGAGCTGGGGGGTGGGCAGAACGCCACGTGGCTTGGCGCCTTAGTGATACCCCCTAGGTCAGTGAATGGCGCTCTGCCCGGCTAGAGAGGGGATTTGCCAGTCGGCTGCTTGTGAGCGTGGTTACCTCATGGCTGCTTCGCCCCTGAGGCTGTGCCCAGCTCTTCGGGAGTCCGCTTGCAAGGCAGCAGCCACCCAGCAACCCCAAAACAATAAGCCCTCCCTGATAATAAGCCCAAGGCCATATTTCACGGGGCAAAAGAAAATAAGACCCTGTTGTATTTTCGGGGAATCACGGTAATAAAGATCCCAAAACAATGAACAGCATCTACACTAAACTTAAAATAACATAAGCATATATACATATATTTAAGAAACACATCTAATTTAGATATAATTAAAATCATAATGTAGTGCTATGGGAATAAGCTGCAAACACATAAGGCTTTTGCAGCTTTACAAATCTTTCAGGTTCAAAAGAAGGGATTTACTGTACACCTGCCATATTGAATAAATCCATTTCTCATTCCATCCAAACCCAAGCCTTTCTATTATTTTTATTTTTTTAGCATAATAGTATTTTGCCTGAGACCACTTTTTGGCATAATTCTTAAGCAAGGGTATACCTGTGCTGCAGCCCATATGCAGTCTATATGCGGAGTACTAAGCCGGCCTTCAGCAGCAAGAAAATTAAGAATCACTTGGCACTGTTTAATGATCTGGAAAATATTAAATCAACATTAAAACATTAAAACTTAAACTTCATAATAAAGGGAGACAATCTTGCTTTATATTAAACATACCTCAATATGCAAATTTGGTCCAAAAATATGTTCCACTACATTGTTGTTGATTAGCCAATCTGCAAGTTCTTTAGCAATGGATCTATATAAGAGGGGGAAAACATAAGAAGGTAATTAAAGAACTTCCATTAATTGTTATCTAATAGTTAGGGGCATGCAATTTCTTTAGTCTGAGCACTATATAAGCCCTCTCCCCTATTGGTGTATGGAACATCCTTTTGCAGTTGATGAAAATCAGTAAACGTTTATGGGAAAGAAAGGACTTATATTTGAAAGATTGGAGGGGCAATTCAACCTTCCAGAGAGGATTTAAGATTTTTAGTTAATGTGTTTTAAAATACGATGTGCATATAAAACTTAAAATAACCATCATTTTTGCATTTGGCATTGAATGACTCCAAAATCACAGTTCATACTGAATTCTAATGAAATTTTACTGTTGACTGCAATGTAGTTGGGGCGAAGTTAAATGAAAGTATTCCAAACTTAAAAGATACTTACGTTTCTGTATCTGAAACCAAGGATTCATTATTACACACATCATTGAAAGTATGAAGTTGATTCTACAAGTAGGAAAAAATACTTTAAATTTATAAATGCCAAAAAGATACAATTGATTGAAATGAAGTATCATTCAAAAGTTAAGTAATCTCTATTTTTATAATAAAAATACTAAAGAAATATACTTTAGCCAATAAAAACAGCAAGTTAATCAAAATAGGTTCTTACCTCAAATTTATTCATTAAAATCTTTTGCAAAAGGTTGTTTTCCTTTTATGGTTAAAATACATGAACTGAACTGCAATTTCTTATTTTTCTCATTACAACCATTTGTATTGTACACAATATTAAAATATCCATTTATTTTACAAACAAAAATGCCTGTGAATATGTAAAATAATGGATTGTTTGGCTTAGCTTCTTGTGTGCGAACAAAGCCACTGAAATTTGGAATCATGGTATATGGTTTTGCAAATTGTTGTTAAAAAAGTCTGCATGGATTATGACACTATCTGAATTCAGTTACAAAATCATATACATTTTGCTGTACATTTTGTTTAAAACCAGATTTACTCTCTCTCTCCTTAAAAATATAGTTAGCATACACTGAAGAAACAGCAATTATTTCATTAAGATTCTTCCAACAAATTTTTGCAAAATTTGAATATTACATCAAATATCTGCCTTAATTTAAATTTGCTGTATTTGTGAAGATATTTCATCTTATTTACAAATAACCATTAATGCCATTTTTGTGGGCTTGTGTGATCAAAATGCCCCTTGATCGTTTTGGTTCCATTAAATTGTGTGGAATTTAATTTTTTTCACAGATATCATGTAGTGAGCCAAAGCAGTGGTGGGTTTTAATTTATTTTACTACCGGTTCGCTCGTGCACGTGCATCAGCAGAAATATCCCGGCAGAGCTTCCTGCCGCTACCACTATCAGATCACCTGATCCAGGACAAACCGGCCAAAACTCACCTCTGAGCTAAAGTATAGTAAGGTATGTACGGTGTTTTCCCGAAAATAAGACAGGGTCTTATTTTCTTTTGGTCCCTGAAATAAATGCTTGGCCTTATTTTCAGGGAGATCTTATTATTCTTGAGGTGCAGGAGCGTGGTCATCTCATGGTTGCTGCTGTGTTGCAATATTTTCAGGGAGGGCTTATTTTAGTCCATGCAGTCAAAAGCTTGGTTGGGCTTATTATTCCGGGGAGGGGGGGTGTCTTATTTTCAGGGAAACAGGGTATATTCAAATAGTTCTAAGCAGGGGTAGTTTTCTATGTAATAAGGAAGTACATTATTTCCTCTAATATCTGCTATTGTCACTTTTGGCAGCAGAAACCACCTCAGGTAGGCATTTCTTGTAACTGCCTACAAGCCTGTGATATTCTCTAGAAGAAACTTTTTCCCACTCATCATGTAGAATTTTTTTCAATTGACAAGACAAGAAGTAATGGTTGGAAACTTATCAAAGAGAGATTCAACATAGAATAAGGAGAAATTTCCTGACAATCAGAACAATTAATAAGTGGAACAGCTCGCTTTCACAAGTTGCAGGTACTCCATTACTAGAGGTTTTTAAGAAGGGATTGGACAGCCATTTGTCTGGAATGCTTGGGAAGGCAGTTGAACTAGAAGACTTTCTAGGTCCCTTCCAGCTGTTATTGTTATCCTTGATGCATTTCTTTCACATATAGATTGCCTTAAATCACCTCACAGCATCTCATTGGGATTTAATCTAAACTTTGATTTGGCCATTCTAGAACACTTCCATTTCCTTCCTTCTTTTTTCAGCCATTCCTTGATGAATTTACTGGAAAGTCATACCCCTATAAATAGTCCTAAGTTATACAACCCATTCTCTCATTTCAATAACCTATCATCTTATTCTGCTGTGTTGGGGGCCAAATTCTACTTAGACAGTAAAATCATAACTTTTGAAGAAAAGAAAATGATACAGATAGCCCTCAACTTAGAACGGTTTAGCAACCGTTCTAAGTTACAATGACACTGAAAAAAAATGACCTATGACTGTTTTTCACACTTACAACCATTGTAAGTGCTCACATGATCAAAAGTCAGATATTTGGCAATTGACTCATAATTATGACAATTGCAGTGTCATAAATATTTCCTGGGGTCATGTGATCCCCTTTTGTGACTTTCTGAGAAGCAAACTCAATGGGGAAGTCAGATTCACTTAATAACCATGTTACTAATTTAACAGCTGCAGTGATTCACTTAACAACCACAGTAAGAAAGGTCATAAAATGGGGCAAAACTCACTTAACAAATGTCTTGCTTAGCAACAGAAAATTTGGGCTCAATTGTGATAGTAAGTTGAGTACTATCTGTATTGCCTCAGAACAGTTTTACATATATTTATTTATTTGTATATCTATATGTCTACATATATTCAAAAGCTTCTTACTGTTATTTGACTAAGTCCAGCCAATCTCATGGTTAAGGTTGGTGACATAAAGTACTTAAAAGCAAGATCAAGACTCTCTTTATCAAAACACAAGGCAGTATCTAATGGCTCTTTAACCGTGCTCCACATTAAATCTGCCATATTACGAGCTGCACTCTGTCTTAACTCCTGGTCCGACAGTTTGCATAAATACCTAAGCAGAAATACAAGGAAGATCAAATTAATATTAACAAAACAAGTCAAATTAATTTTGCCAGTCATAATTTTTATTGAAAATATATAACTTTATAGAAACCTTAATAGCACAATTATAAGTCATAAGAAACCAGTCTTAAGTTAAATAAAAGTAAGTTTAAATGTAATTTCATTTGGGAAAAGACTTGTCTGAAAGCATTTGAAACTTGTTATCAAATACATGTGAAAATCCATATGACTTTTGACAATTTTATCTAATTTTTAATTTCTTACATTTGTACATTATCCACCATATATACTACTATTCCATTTGTTTCCTCAGAACTAGACTGGTAGAAGTACTTTGACTTTATTCAGGTTCAAGCAGGATTTAATTTTCTGTTTAATGGGTGGATGAATTCAGATTTCTTCTATCCATTGCTAAAAGCAATGGCTTTTAGATACAACAATCAGAAATAAAGTCTAAATTTCACATTCTGGAATAGCCTCTCCAACCTAGTATCTCATGATTATACTGCCAAATTTCTTTCCCGCAATTGTAGTTCAACATGTGTGGAGGATACTAGATTACAATGGGTATGGCTTATTTCTAGAACTATAGCTTGATAACAAATGATTACAAATTCAACTGATAGAGCAATCAAGAGGTTCATCTCCTCATTCCAAAATTTTATTTGTGTTTAGTTTGAAGGCATCTATCATAATCACCAAATGTTTTTCAGGAAGCAAAAGTTTCCCCCCCAAAATGTTGTCCCAATATAATTATTGATTTCTTAAAATACTAAAGCTAAGCATCCAGAATGCAATAGTGCGGGTAGGTACAGGTATGTCCATGCACTACCAACGTTATACAAGCTGCACTGGCATCCTAATATGCTTCTGAGTATATTTTATGGTGCTGGTTACCTAACAAATCTGTTCATGACATAGCACTGAATTACATAAGCCTATCTCCAACTGAATCTGTCTATCTTGCAAATCTGGCAGAGCAGACATGCTCTGGGTACCTTCTATATCAGTGATGAGGAACCTTTTTCTCCTTGGGTGCCAAAAGCATGCAGATGCGCGCTGTCGCACACGCTCGCATGCCCAACACCCATAATTTAATTTCCCCCCATGCTGTCCCCCTGCACATGTGTGTGCCCCCCCCGCTGACCCGCGCATGGCTTTCTTGGAACATGGGGAGGGCAAAAACAGCCCTCCTCCCCCTGGAAACAGCCCTCCTCCCCCTGGAAACAGCCAGTTTTTCGGTGGGCCCGGTAGGTCCGTTTTTTGCCCTCCCCAGGTTCTGGGGCTTTCTTGGAGCCTGGGGAGGGTGAAAAACAGGCCCAACGGGTCAACTGGAAGTTCATCCGGTTGGCCCGTTGGGCCTATTTTTCACCCTCCCCAGGCTCCAGTGGCTTTTCTGAAGCTTGGGGAGGGCGAAAATGGCCTCCCGCGGAAGGCCAAAAAATCAGCTGGCCAGCGCACACACGTGCGCCAGAACTGAGGGCTGCCGTGCCTGCTAATATGGCTCTGCGTGCCACTGTGGTACACGTGCCATAGGTTCGCCATCACAGTTCTATATGATAAGTTCAAACAGTACTATAAGGGGGCCAAATAGGTTAGCATTTTATGTAAATAAATTTCAGGAATCAGAAATAAGTGCAAAAAGTACCTGATGACATAGGTCCTAAAAGGTATAATGTGTTGCATGACAGCAGGGATGTGCAGCCATATTCTGATCTATGCAAAAAGTACAAAAATTGAACACTTTAAACTGAAATGTCTTGCATCAACAAACTTAAGATACATTTATTTGCCAAGTAGAATGAGGAATATTTTTTTCCTATAACAGAGAGGTCTCCAATCTTTCCAGCTTGGTGGTCCAGGAGGAGGGAAGAGGGGATGGCTTTGTGTGAGTGGTGGGTGTGAGTGCAAGTGCACATAGCTCCATTTGTACAAGCAGGAGCCCACTGCTCACACAAATGGAGCTTTGAACGTAAGCATGAGAGATCACCACTTGCACAAGTGAAGCTGCAAGTGCACTCACTTGCCACTTGTGTAGCCTTGTTCTGAATAGGTTGCAGCCTACTAGTGGGCCATGGTCCGGAGGCTGGGGATAAAGGTATAATTTAAATTACTAACAAATTAGATAAAATGTGTCAGAAAGTATGAGCTGGTTTCATCAAGATTATGTGTGTGCAGAGCAGATTAGTGATTCTACATCTCATTTTCCAGTGATAATGAAAGAACCAGGACAAGTTTAAGAGAAAATAGAAAAAAAGAGCAAGGCAGAAAAGCCGGATTGTCCAGAGAAATCTGTAAAAGCCAGGCCAAAGCAAAAACAAAAAGTCTGTTTACAAAACAAGAAACAGTCAAGTTATTTTCATTCAGGGGAGGAGGTCTGGATGATACTTTTTGGCTAGAGTTTTTGGCTATTAAAGAAAATATTGTAGAATTTGCATAATCTTCAGATAGGGATAAAACAACAAAATCAATCAAATATGTATGTTTTAAAGCAAGGTAGTTCTGATTGAACAATGAAAAGTTGCAAGTTACATATACATTGAAGTGTATTCATGTACTTTGATAGAATGCTAGATAACTTCTCTCCAAACTCCAGTCAGACAAGATGACAGATGCTAAACTTTTAAGTACCTGGAGAAAGCAAATTATCTGGACCTTTTTCAGGTGAACTCCAGGTTCGATTATAATACAGAGATTGCATTGGTCAAACTTATGGATACTTCTGGAGGACCAAGTATGGGGGTTGTATATCCATCCTTCCAACTCTGGGTTTTTCAGCTGCTTTTGATACCATTGATTATAGTATCTTTCTGGACCAACTGAGGGTAATAACAATAAGGGAGGGCACTATTTTGTATGATTCTCCTCTTTCCTCCAAGGTCAGTTCCAATCAGTGTTCGTAGAAGAGTCAGAGAGAGATCCTAGCTCTAAATCTTTTTATGGAGGTTGCTTTGGGGTTTCTTGCCACTCCAATATAACATCTATGAAACCAGTCAATCAAAACAAATCTTTATTACAGTCAAAGACCAGCACAAGGAGGATGGGGTGCAGTTAATTCAAAAAGCACTAAAACAAAAAGATATAAAACAGAAAGTATATATAAAAACAAAAGTTGAAAAGGGCTTTAAAAGAAGGATTAGGAACATTAAATGGGTATAGAGGCTAACTACAAAGGCTAAACATGTATGCCAATACAGAAGACTGTATAACTATTTTGTATCTTATTATGTTTGTCTTATTTTTTCTTTTCTTTTTTTTACGTTTTCTCCTGTTTTTAAAGGTAAAAATGTTTAATAAAAACTATTTTTCAAAAAACAATAAATAAATGGGTATAGAGGAATATAGGTCGTGTATGTGTGAATATAAGTGGTTGTATAACATACTATGTTAGTATGTGGCAAACGAAAGTTATTACAGCACACTCTAGCATAACAAATTACATGCTCATTAAGGTTATAATACAGGTCATCATCAGACAGATATTAAATGCTGCTGTGGCTAACCTGATAACAGAATACCTTAAAGCAGTAGGGAGGTGTAGAATTGTCTTGGGTATTTATGTAATAATAGTGAGATGGTGCTATTGTGTTTCCCCGAAAATATGACATGTCTTGAAAATAAGGCCATGCCACATTCTTCGGGTGAGCAAAAATATAAGCCCTCCCCTGAAAATAACCCCCCTGGACGACCCCCATCCCTCCACTCAGGCAGAGCGTCACTCACCAACCTAGCGGTATCCCGAAGATGCCAAGCCGTGGGAATGGGGGGGGGGGAGGTGCTCACTTTGCTTGGTGCCTTTGGGATACCACTAGGTTGGTGAGCGGTGCTGTGCCCAGCTGCAGGGGGTGGGGTACCAGGCGGCTACTCTCTTGTGAGCGGGCTTTGAAATAGCCAGGGATAGCCTCAGGGGCGAACAGCTATGTTGTGCTATTACAGCAGCGCAACACAGCAGCCATCAAGCGATCACGCTCGTAAGCAGCCACCTGGCAAATCCCCTTTCCAGCCAGGTACAGCAACATTCATTGACCTAGGGGTATCGCCAAGCCGCATGAGTGCCTGTCATTGGTGTCCGGCTCCTACGGCTCGTCGCTTTTGAAATGCCAGTGAATGGTGCTCTGCTTGACATCCCTGGCCCAGGTCTCCCTGCAGAGCCAGGGCACCTCCGCTGCTGCCCACAGCTAGCCCACAACCATAGAGCGTACGCCCAGAGCGGCCACTGCTGGAAGACTCGGTTTGGAAGCTGCCGAAAAAGCCATGTTGGGATGGCACCAGAGGTGCCCTAGCTATGCAAGGAGAGCTGGGTCAGGGCATTGTGAGACTGGAGGTGCACGAGCGGGATTGGAACAGCCGCTCGCGCAACCCCCCTCTCCAGCCATTCAGAGCCCCATTCACTGACCTAGGGGCATTGCAAAGGTACTAAGCCGCGGGAGCCAGGCGGCAAACAGGCGCTCACCCGGCTTGGCGATACCCCTAGGTCAGTGAATGGCGCTGTGCCCGGCTGAAAAGGAGGTTTTCTGGGTGGTTGCTTATGATCGTGGTCACTTCATTGCTGTTGTGTTGCGCTGCTGCGACAGCACAACGCAGCTGTTCGCCCGAGGCTGTGCCTCGCTCTTTGGGAGCCTGTTCACAAGAGAGCAGCCGCCAGGCAACCCCAAAACAATAAGCCCTCCCCTGATAAGGCCCAAGCCATATTTTGTGGGTCAAAAGAAAATAAGACCCCGTCTTATTTTCGGGGAAACACAGTAGTATGAATGTCTATGTAATAGGCACTGAAAAACCATGTGCTGTTGTTTCTGTGTATCTAGAGTCACAGGGACATGGTCTCTCCAGGTAAGGAATCTTCTGGTATTGGCCTTCAAGGACAGCTGAAGGGAATCCATGATATGAATCCAATGATGAATCCAACGTCCTCTGCTGATTACGTACTTTTCAGTTGAGTTAGGCAATTTATAGGAGAATAACAGTCCCTGATGGATTGACCAGCAATAATGGCTGGAGACCTGGCTGGATCCAACTGGCACTTTATATCTGTGATATGCTATATGTGCTACATGTAGCATTATTAAAATTAGAAAATTGTAGACATATACTTACATTAGAAACCACAGTGATAAATGCATGTGCTATGAGAAATGGCAAAGTTTCGGGAGTTCCATATTCAAAACAGTCCTTCATGAGGGATAGGCCATTTTTTCCACAAAATAAGCAAACATAGCGAAGCAAGTGCAATGGTACTTCTACATCCTGTAGAAATAAAAGCAATTTTTTAAAAATCCACATATATCTTTCTCATTCAAAATAATTACATGCCTACAAGCTATTCTGAAATCTTTTCTTCATGAGCACTGAAGCAATATTTCAGGATTTATGTAAGTTCCATTTGATGCACAATTCATTGTATTGATTTTGAACGAAGTGTTAAAATTAAAACTATGTAATGTTGTGAAATACTATATATGAAACTTATGTAGTTTCACATTTCATATCCGTTTGCATGTATTTGGGTTTATACATCAATGCCGAACTCTTTGAAATTCCTGAAAAAGCTGAAGTTAACTATAATATAGGTGCAATTATTCAGTCTATATACAATAAAACAGTGAAGCTATACTTGTTTATTCATCCAACGGTAAAAATGTAGCATAAGTTCTTTTAAATTGGTTACACATACTTTATGCAGATGTATATAGCACTCATTAAGATATTCTGTTAAAAGCACAGAATATGGTTTACAAACCACAATAAGTGAGGCAAAAAACATTGCAATATGTTGGATTCCAGCCCTGAATGTGATTGTGTTTGACAACCCTGACTTAGAAAACCCTGTAAAGAACTATGAAGTGTTATATGTGCTACTGCTATTATTATGTTTTCCAGAGTGAGTTTGCAGGATGGGCCAGAGATGGTATCACAGCCAATTGGCCTCGAGACTGGGTTGAAGCTGAAGCCATGCCTCTGGGCTCCTCTCCTCTGACTCCAGTTTCAATCCAGTCTGGTCAAAGAGAGGTTGTAAATTCTTGACTCCTGATCTGATTCAACTTTTTTGGGCCATCCTCAATTCAGCTTGCTTCCTTCTCACAAGGTGACCCTTCCTTCACCTCCCAGTAAGTCCCTGCCGATAGCTGTGGTTTTTTCCAGCTACTCGAGGGTTAAATCTCAAGGCTTGGAGGCTCCAGTGGCTGGGTCGCTCTTTCGGTGGCCATTTTGGCCGGCGACCACGAGGAGCCATGAGAGGGCAGATTGGCGCCGGTGGGGGCAAAAGGGCTCTGGTTTCCAGCCCGACAGCCCAGGAGCCTAAAAGAGAGCAGGCCTCGCTGCAGCAGCATTAAAAGAGGGCGCAGAAGAGTGTGTAGGCCACGTGAAGGCCGTGGAAGCCCCAGGAGCGGCAGAGGCGGCTGGGAAGCAGCACGGCAGCAACAAACTCCCTGAGAAGCCGCAACAACCCCGAAACGCGCCCCCGCGGTATTTTAAAATTCGAGGCCCGCGACAAAAGGAATGAGGACCTTGCTATTCTAGCTGCGGAGGTGGGGGTGAGGAGCGAATCGCAGGAAGCATGAGGAGTGGTCATAAGTAGTTGCCTGATGGTGGGTAGATCCCCTCCCCCCCATGTCTCCTGGGGAGGGGACTTCCACCAGGCAGCGTCCCACTGCCTCTTCTAGGAGGCTTAAAGCCTTGGCTGACACTCGCCCTTTCCATGCCAGCCAAAGAGACGAAGTTATGGAATTCTTTTCCCTTCCCCCCAATTGTTTCCGGGTGTTCCCCCCGGCCAAGAACGTTGACAAGCGCCAGCAGATGTGGCAGGCCATCCAGCACCTGCTCGACATTGTGGCCATAGAGAGAGTCCCTGAGGACCAGGCGGGCAAGGGGTTTTATTCAAACCTGTTCCTAATGCCAAAATCATCGGGGGGATGGAGAGCCATTTTAGACCTAAAGCTCCTAAACCAATTCTTAGTGTATAGACGTTTTAAGATGGCTTCCCTCAAGTCCATTCTGGCAGGGATCCAGGAGGGGGACTACATGGCATCCATTGATCGCACGAAGGCCTACCTGCACATCCCCATCCTCCCTGAGCATAGGCGTTTTCTCCATTTCTTCTTCTTAGGGCTTCACTACCAGTATAGGGCTCTACCATTTGGGTTGGCTTTGGCCCCCAGGACCTTTACCAAGGTGTTAGCGGTAGCAGCCGCCCATCTGAGGGAGATTCCTATCAGGCTTTTCTGCTACCTGGATGACATCCTTGGCAAGGGGGCGTCTCCTGCTCAGACTAGATCAGACCAGATCAGACCTCCAGCAGGTCATTGACACCTTCCAGGGCTTAGGGTTCTCAATTAATTTCGAGAAGAGTACTCTCTCCCCATCCACCTGAATCCTACATCTGGGGGCGGTGATTGATTCCTGGTTGGATCGAGTGTTTCTTTCCCTGGATCACAGGTCCAGCTTGTTGAAGTTAATTAACCAGATCTGCTGGGGAAGTTCATTTCATGCATCGAAGTGGTTCCGTGGGTGCGACTACATGCCAGGACGCTCCAATGGAGGCTGCTGCCATATCAGAGGGCCGACTCCAGCAACTCGATGCTCAAGGTACCAGCAACGCTGCAGGTGGTGATGTCTCTCAAGTGGTGGATGTCCCCAGCTTTGCTCGAGGGCTGCGAATTCAGGGAACAAGAGCGCCTCATACTGACAACGGACGCCAGCCTTTTCGGTTGGGGGGTGATCCTAGGCTCCCAGCTGGCACAGGACCAGTGGTCAAAGAACAACCTTCAACACAACATAAATTGGCTGGAGCTTTGGGCAGTCCACCTTGCCCTATGACGGTTCCAAACCTCAGTAAAAGATCATCACGTTCTTGTTTTAACTGACAACGTTGCAGCAAAGGCGCACATCAATCAACAGGGGGACACACGATCCAGAGCGTTGCACACTGAGGCAATGTCGCTGGGATACTTGGCGGAGAATCACCTGCGCTCTATCCAAGCAGAACACATCACCGGCATAGACATCAGGCGGACTGGCTGAGCCAGGTAAGACGGTAGACAATGGAGAGTGAAGTCTGTCCAAAGAGGTCTTCCAGAGGATTTGCCAGAGGTTCAGGACACCGGTGGTGGACCTGTTCACCACTCCGTCCAACGCTCAGCTGCTGCGGTTCTTCTCTCGGTTCTCAGCTCGGGGAACCAAGGGGGTCAACGCCCTTCGCTCCAAGTGGCCGGTCGGGCTGCTGTACGCTTCCCCCCCACCTCTCCTTCCCGGAGTCATCCAGAAGGTAGTCAGGGAGCCGAAGTAATCCTAATGGCTCCCTACTGGCCCAGGGGGGCTTGGTTCGTGGATCGGCTGAGTCTGTCGTGTCGGCAGGGAGACCGTGGAGGATTCCCCGGGGGGAGGTGAGATTGCTACAGGGGAAGTTGGTCCATCCAGATCCACAGTGGCTCCAACTGGCCATGTGGAGATTGAGTGGGAGCGCCTGAGAGGCGCCCTCCTGTCCCAAAAGGTGATCAGAACCATTGAGGCCTCCCGCACAGTCAACCAACAGGATTTACAATTCCACTTGGGAGACGTTTGTCTCCTGATGCTAGGCCGCCCACGTGGCCCCCTCCAGGGCCACGGTCCCTCAAGTCCTGGATTTCGTCCAGGAGGACCTGGACAAGGGCCTGTCCCTAGCCACGGTTAGGAGACAGTTGGCGGCACAGGCCACGGTGCTACCTGGGGAGGGGCCCACTCCGCTATCTAGTTTGCCCTTAGTTAAGAGGTTCCTCAAGGGGCAGCCCACCTTCGTCCACCACCAGTCCACAGGTTTCCGTTTAATTATATCCATTCTTATTTTAATCTCTTTCTTTTGTGCAGATTTCTGTAATTCTTTTTCCAACACATTATAATCTTTTTCTAGTTTTTTGGATGTTTGTCTTTTCTTTGAGTTTCTCATTCTTTTGTAGTCTATTATCAGACCTCTAGAAAAAGCCTTCATTGTATCCCAAAGGTTCTGCAAGGATGTGTCTTCTTTTTTATGTTCTTTAAAAAAGAAAGTCAATTCTTTTTCGATTTTCTTTACAAGGTCTTTCTTTTTCAGTATCGTGTTGTTTAAAGTCCATCTAGATCTTGTTCTTTGTGCTCTCCATTTTATTGTCATTGGGTTGTGATCGGCCCAAATATTTGGTTCAATTTCAGCTTCTTTATACTGCCAAATAGATCTGTTGAGGCCCAAATCATATCAATTCTAGAGAATGATAAGTGTCTATTGAGTAGAAAGTGTATTGTTTTTTAGTGGGGTTTCTTTCTCTCCAGATATCTTTTAAATTGATTTCATCCATCATCTTGCAGAAGGATTTCGGGAGAGTTTTTCTATTTGATTTTATTGTTTTATGAGTTTTATGATCCATGTTCTGGTTTATAATGCCATTAAAGTCTCCCATCATACAAATTATCAGCATAATCTAAGTCAATTATTTTCTGTGTAGTTTTTTATAAAATTCATCTTGCTTTTTGTTAGGTGCGTAAATTGCAATTAAGAGTATTTTCCTTACATTGTCCATGATTTCCACAATCAAAATTCTTCCATCCTCATCTGTATAAATTTGTTTTGCTGGGATTTTATCTTTAATATAAAAAGTCACAACTCTTTTCTTACAGTCTGCCAAAGAGGTGAAAGTTTTGCCAAGTTTTGGTTGTACTAATAAATAATCATATCTTTGTTGAATGTGTACTTCTTGTAAGCAAATTATATCTATTTTTAGCTTTTCTAATTTATGGAATATTTTCCTTCTTTTGATTACCAAATTAAGTCCATTTACATTAATTGAAAGCAATTTTGTTCCTTCCATCTTTATGTTTTATAATTAGGATTTATGGCTCTAGTTGTTCTTGGTTCCCGTTGTTCTCTAATCTCTCCCCCCCCCCCCACAGCACCTTCTACAATGTCAATCCCACTTATGGCACCCTCCACCTTCTCTGATTCAGTTATAGGTATGTCTAACAATTGCACCAGAAGTTCTTCTTTCCCAGACTTCTTGGCCTTTCCTCTGAGATGTTCTGTATAAAAGGCTTCTGCTTTCTCAATTGTATCGATTCTGTACCTTTGTCCTTTCCATACAAATATTAAACCTTCCGGGATCAGCCATCTATAGTTAACTCCTAATTTGAGTAGAATTGTAATCAAAAATTGGTATTTTCTTCTTTTTTCTCTCACTCTCCTTGGATTTTGCTTTAAAGTTACGATCTCCTTACCTTTGTATTCCAATTTTCTATCTCTTATTTTTTGCAATATTTGTAGTTTTAGTGCTTTTTTAGTAAATCTTACATGGACTTCCCTTGGAAGAGTGTTTCTCGTTGCATATCTTCTATTTACTCGAAATGTCTCATCTATACAATCCAACATCCAACTGGTTTCCTACGTGACACCTTCCCACGGTGCTACGGGCCCTTATGGCTGAGCCTTTTGACAGTTAGCTGGAAGCTCCTCACTTGTAAGGTTGTGTTCCTGGTGGCTATCACCTCGGCTAGGCGAGTCTCTGAGCTGGGGGCTCTCTCCTCCAGGGAGGATCTATGCACGTTTCACAATAACAGGGCAGTGCTACGCCTGGACCCGGCTTTCCTGCCAAAGGTAAACACGGTCTTCCACCGGGCGCAGGTGGTGGTTCTTCCGGACTTCTGCCCAGACCCAACCAGGGAGCAGGAGCACAGTTGGCACCGTTTAGATGTAAGAAGGGCCTTACGGATTTACTTATGGCGGACGGTGGAGTTTCGTAGGTCTGAGGCTCTGTTTGTATCCTTCCAATCCTCGTTGCTAGAGAAGAAGGTCTCCCCGTCCACCATTAGCCGGTGGATCCATCTGGCCATTGCCCTTGCCTACAAGGCGCAGAACTTGCCAGTTCCAGCCGGCATCACGGCCCACTCCACCTCGGCGGCCTGGGCCTCCCAGGCTCCTATAGAAGACATCTGCAGGGCAGCTACGTGAGCATCCCCATCGCCCTTCATCTGGTACTACAGGCTGGATGCTTTCGCATCTTCCGACGCAGTGTTTGGCCGCAGGGTCCTGCAACAGGTCCTGTCTGATCAGTGAGGGCCCACCCTTGGGACGAAACTTGGGTATGTCCCATTTCTGGACTATCCTGCAAACTCACTCTGGAAAATGACAGTTGATCTTACCTGAACTGTTATTTTAAGAGGTGTTTGCAGGATGGGCCAATTCCCACCCTAGGTTAGATAGACAGTATTGGGGGTTGGAGGTGTCTCCTTTGTGACTTGTTTTCAGGATCTTGGGAGCACATACTGCATTGAAACTGGAGTCAGAGGAGAGGAGCCCAGAGGCTTCAACCCAGTCTTGAGGCCAATTGGCTGTGATAATACCATCTCTGGCCCATCCTGCAAACCCCTCTTAAAATAACAGTTCAGGTAAGGCCAACTGTCATTCCCAGTCATGCAGAAGGTTACAGACTAAGGTATCAGCTACAACTTTCCTTGCAATTGGATTTGGCAATTTTTTGATTCTACCCCATCTTGAGCACTGCACTGTGAGTGTTCAATAGGTGCAGCTATAAGGAAAATATCAATCTATGCTGTAGAGATTATAAAATGCCTATATTGAAATATCTACACCAAATGAAGCAGTAATTAATTGGCAATTTATGGTGTTGGCATCTCTAAACTCTTAAATGGCTTAGAACCTGATCATTAAGACCCTAATCCTATAACAGAATGTATTTTAAAGATACCTCTTTAAAGGTGGGATACAAATAATAAATAAATCTTTAGAGACCTCCCACTTTTTTAAAAAAGCATATAGGAGAAAGCCCTTCCCTGGACTGCTTCCAGGCTATGAAATGCAGTCTTTTGAAAGTTATATTTAGCCTTTGTTCTATTAGTATTTAGATCAGGCATGTCCAACCCACTTCCCATAGGTCACATGTGGACCTGACAGCTAGTACTGTGACAGTACTACAGCATAAGATCATACACTTTTAACACTATGTGCATTTGTATACATTACTGTATTATACATTTTATATGCAGCCAAAAACAACTATTCTTCACTCAATGGGGTCCAGGCAAGCCAACTAGTTGAAAATTTTTGATTTAGATAATCTGTGTGGATTAATATATTTTTCCCCAGCCTTTTATTATTAATTTCCATATTATTTTCAGATTTTCACTTTTTATTCGTTTTTTTAAATAATAGCCTCCTTCAGTATTTGCTACAGTAGAAAGGCAGAGGATATATAAAATAAATAGGCTGCAGAAAGTAATATTGATTCAGTATAATGCAGCTTAAGGATATTACTTATTTAATTAAACTTTATTTCAAATGAATTCAGGACAATACGTAAGCCACTAGAATGCTTTCATGAACAAAAATAGTAGGCTATAATTTTTGACACTGTGCATTTTTAAATAGAAATTGAAAACTTACATTCATGTCACAGAATGCCCCTAATATATTGCTTTCTTGTGCAGAAATATCCTGTTTAAAAAAGCATAAATTATTTAATTATGAATGTTCCAAATGGGTAAAAATTTAAGGTACATAAGCAGAAAATACTAATTATCAAGAAATAAAATCCAGAATACAATTATTCCCTTACTCTGTTCTCTCTTTGTATCTCATCTAGGATCAGTAAAAATATAGTATTTTAATTTGTACATATTGTCCAAACTAGTAAGTTATTCAGTTTAGTAATTACCAACATAAGGAAACAACTCCCTTTACATGCTGAAACTAGGATTTAAACCTATTTCGGGGATAGTATAACAATGTCTTGAAGGACAACTGTAAAAAAGAAAACAAGACCCTGTCTTATTTTCAGGGAAACATGGTAGTTGTACATTTTCACAAAGTGATGCTGTGGATTCCCTTTTGTGGTGGTTGGAAGGTGTGGAGTCTGGATAGGGAACAGCAGGCTTCAACTGAATCTCAGTAAGACAGAGGAATTGTAGGTAGAGGCTTCTTTTTTATCTGAAGACTTGCTATGTTTGGTTTTGGATAGGGTTACACTGCCCCAGACAGATCTGGTGCATAATCTGGGAGTCCTTCTGGACTCATGATGTTTGTTCCTGCCTTTGCTCAACTTCATATTGTGTGCCAACTGCACCTTGTCCTGGATCAAGAGGTTCTTTTTTCTATCATATATGCCTTGGTCATCTCCCATAAGGACTACTGCAATATGCTCCACATGGGGCTACCATTCACGAATATCCAAAAGAATGTGACAGTATGAGCTGTTTGGGGTGCTCCCATGAGGGACATGTAACAGTAACATCTCTGGTACACAAGCTGCACTGGGTGCCAGTCTGCTTCTGGGTCCAATTCAAGATTATCATTTTTAAAGCTCCTCATGGCATGGCACCAAGACACCTGAGAATTGTTTTGCTGAATTTCAGCAACCTATCCCACCTGATCAAGCAACGAGGATACTTTGCAGACCCAATCAGCTAAAGAAATACAGCTGGTGAGATCTAGGAAGGTGAGGTGAGACAGGCCCCCTGTCTTCCAACCTTCCAGAAAAATGTCAAGACCTGGCTCTGTCAATTGGCATGGGAGTCTAAGAGTGACATGCAATCTTGTGGCTTCAAGGCACTCCTCCTGCCTTTTACAACTTTTTTGACCTCTAAATCTTAATTTTTTTAATTCTGGTTTTAATACTATTTAATTTTGTCACTTTTCCTGCTTTTTGTTTGTAAATCACCCAGTTACTTAAGTGAGATGAGTGATGCAGAAGTTTACTGAATAAAAACAAATATTATGTGTACCATCCATTTAAGTCGTTGAAACATAGTGATTTTTTCCAATACCCCAAGAAATCTGAATTGCACAATTACTAGGAAAAAGAGGAATCGAAGTATTTCAAGAGATGGGGAAGATTTTATGATTGGCAAGAGAAAGGAAACTAGAAAAGAAAGTAGGGAAAAGATATAGAACCCAGACGATGCACTGTTAAATGGAAAAGGGGGGGCAGGAAGAATAGAAAAGAAAATATTAAATATGTAAGTATATGTTCAAGAGTGAGATATAAAGGAGGGGAAAACATAGGATAGATTAGAGAAGGGAATAGGAAATGATACCAAATTATATTTGGTTTGTGGAAATATCATCCCAAGGAAATATCTGAGACACCTACAACAATAGAAAAGAAAGGGAGGGAGGAGAGAATGAAAGGAAGATGGAGGAAAGAAGAAAGAGGTAAGAAGAGGACAACAGAAGAGAGGAGAAGATGAGAGGGTGGGAAGGGGAAGAGTAGGAGTAGGAGAAAGGTAAGGGAAGAAGGAAGGGGAAGGAGGAGGAGAAAGGAAGGAAGTAGAGAAGGGAGGGAGGGAGAAAAGAAGGGAAAACAAGGTGGTGTTAAAACAGGCGGGAGCGATGGTAAATAAAGCAACCCAAACTGTATATTGTAACCTATTAAATAATAACTGTATAAGAATGACAAATGTAAAGAAGAACAATTATGTGAATGTATTCTTAAAATGGTATGAAAGAGAACAAAAAATAAATAAAAAAATTGAGTGAGAAAAAAAAATTGCACAATTACTTATTACTGGGAAAAAAATGGCTTAGCTGTGTTTCCAAATGTTGAAATATCTGTCTCCATTTGTTATTTGAATCCCATGTTATGCAAAACTAGATCGGACCCTCTGGTAGAACTGAAAATGTAGAGGCAAGAATTACTGCCAAACAGTAAGAGTTTACATTAGAAAATCTGTCCAGACTTGCTTGGAATCTGGCAGCATATAAATTAAATAAATTATAATTAATGTTACTATAATTAAAAGGTAACTAAAGCATGTCTATTTTAAGGGTTCTTTATGAATCAATGATTTGTAGTATCACTTGACCCTAACGGATGGGGGGTGGGAGAGAGGGGAGAGGGAGAGAGAGAGGGAGAACGAGAACACTGCACCAATATGTAGATATTGGTACAACTTTAGTGATTTTAAAAAATTATCATAACAAACCGCAGCTAATTTTACAGCTTGACATAATATAGTAAAAGTGTAATTATGACTTCAAACATGGTAATTTGTTCCATTCAAATCAACTAAGTATTTTCATTTCTCCTGCTATATATGCATTTATATAAAATGCTACCGTTCTTGTATCTCTAGTTAGGAGTTATAAGAAAGTTTTCAGATTCTGAAACTGAATATACTCCAAAGAATAGGATACTTAATATTGTCAGGTTTTACAACACTCAAGAATTAAAGCTAACTTTTAGGTCATTTTCACACACAAAAACCTCTGGATAACATGTACCTCTATTGTGGGATGTGTATTATGCTTGTAGGCAGTATACAGAGGAAACTGGATCTGAAAGATTTTTGCAACACAAAGCAAGAGTTTTTCTTTCTCCTCAGTGCTCCATATGCTAAAGGCCTCAGAACCTTCTGCAGATTCTTCTTCTGTCAGGATACAAGCTCTCCCAGAATCTATTTTTTCTTCTGTACTTTTGTGTCTATCTTCATTCTCTTCTTCTCCACGAGTTTCTTTTTCTACATTCAGTGGCTCATCAGATGCATTATTTTCGTCTTGCCATGTTGAACCTAAGTTAATAGTGCAATGTTTACACAGCTGGTCCCGAAGAGCCTGTACTTGAGCAATCACTAGATTTATAAGTGCACACACAACTTGGTTGAAAATCTCCAAATGCTTATATTCCTTGAAACAGCATAGACACTGCCTGTTTAAAGAAAGGTAAATAAAAATTAAAATTCAGAGTTCTACAAATAACTGTGCTAACTACTTTAGATTATAAGTGAATATCATGGCATCCTTCCAATTTTAAAAACTATAACATTAAATTGTGTATTTTAAAATAATATGGATTATATCCAATACCACACAGGTAGATCTACACTTGAAATAGTAGACTTATATACCACTTCACAGAGCTTTCCAGCCCATTCTAAGCGGTTTACAGAGTCAGCATATTGCCCCCAACAATCTGGGTCCTCATTTTACCAACCTTCGAAGGATGGAAGGCTGAGTCAACCTTGAGCCATTGAATTCCTGGCAGTGAGTAAAGTCAGGCTGCAATACTACATTCTAACCACTGTGTCATCACAGCTGAAATTCTTTTCAACCTTTCCCATTCAATTGCACCCTTCTTTAGAGAGCCCACTAAACTACCAGAACAGATTTTGGAAGTATGGCTATCTACTCCTTTGACAGTTGCTTTTCTAGCAGACAACACTGGATGCAAGTGATACTTCATTTTTAAAAAGTGAGTTGTTCATAACAACTTTCTCAAATATGCTAAGCAAGTCACTTCATGTATGGTGCCTGTAACAATGGAAAGAAGAGATGTTTCATGCTAGTTTTTACTCTTTTTTTGTTCTGTAAATAAAAAGCATTTTAACACTACAAAAAATGTAGTGTCCCACAAATTGAAAAGTCTACCAAAAAAACAGATTTATAGCAGTCCCATACTTATAACAGCCCCATACTACTGTACTTTTACCAAAAATTCAAGCAAAATTTACCATGTAAACCAAAATGATTTATCTGTTTATTACAGAATTACATAAAAAATGAAACTGATTATTTTTATATCAACTTATCCATATTTACCACTTTTACTATTCAGATTGCTTGTATACACACACATATCCAGGTAGCTGCATCATCAATAAGGGCTAAATAAACAGATTTACCTTTGTGTCCAAGAATTGATATAAGCAAAAATCTTGAGTGCATGTTCCTTTCTGAGTTGCAAGCCATCACCACCGTCAGTATCTGATACTAAAGAAAAATAATGGTACTATTAACTATCATGAAGTGTTTAGTTTCTTATATGCTCTACTAAAAATAAATGGTTAAATAATAACAATTTAAATGTTTCAGAAGCATTAAAAATATTGTTTCCCTATTTTAAAGTTTTAAAGTTTTTCAACATATTAAGATTTAAATTAAGCTGTAGGAAAGTTGTGTCAAACAAATGGGACTACCAATTGATTTAGAAAGCCACACATTTATATATTTATTTTTATCATTATATTAACACATTAAAATCAGATAGAAATGAGATATCTAATGCATATTAAAAGGCATTTTTTAAGATGTTAAAAAATAAGACCAGTGTTATTCACTTCAGAATAACATAAGTAATTGAAAAACAAATTGAAAACTTTTAGAGGTAAAAATAACAATAAAAACTAGAATATTGTGGCTGTCATGGGTGATTTGCTTAACAACTACAACTGGGACTTCGGTTGTAAGTCAGTATGCTCATGTGATGTTTTGCTTAACTACTGCTTCACTTAGCAACATAATTCCAGTTCCAATTAGGGTTGTTAAGCAACTACTACTTATACTTATACCATCATAACCATTTACCCATAGGAAAAGCTAAAGTGAAGAAATGTACAAAATGCATTAATTCCTGAATGGAGAAACTCATTCCAGTTCAGAGGATTTAACTTATAGAAGCTCCTCCCAAACTGACATAGTTCAGAGGGAGAAATAAACATTTCAGACTTCTCTGGAACCAATACCTTTTGCATACCCCTAAATGCAGAGCTATTGCGTCCTGATGTGTGAATGATACAGCAAGCAGTTGGGAACCATAGAAATTAACGAATTCAAGTTAGCATACAATCTCAATTACTGTAATGTCCTCCTTTCATGTCAACAAAGACATAATTCTACAAAGCTCCTGTTACAAGACTGAAGTTAACTCATCTCAAAATAAGTTGGGTTTAACATTAATTGCAATACATAAAGTTGGTTTAAACATATTTCTGATTAATCACAGTCCAAAATTTGGGCACAAGAAGCTAGACATAATCCTGATATATTTCTTCATAATAATGGTATACATGCATTATGAATCTTAACCTTGGTTTTCTGATATAATTCTTCACAAAAACAAAGGCCTACATGCATAATCAAGTTTCTTATGCACAATACGCAGTGAGCTAAGTTCTGTATCATACTATGAGAGTCAAACGTAGATACCAATTCCTGAAAACTGTAATAAACACAGGTAGTATTTGACTTATAACCATTCTTTTAATGACCATTCACAATGGTACTGATGAAAGTGATTTATCACCATTTTTCACAGCCATTGCAGCATCCTTGTGGTCACATGATCAAAATTCAGATGCTTGGCAAGAGACATTTATGAGTGTTCTAGTGTCCTGGGGAAACGTGACCTTCTGACAACCGAAGTCAATGGGGAAGTCAAATTACCATATTTTTTTTACTATAAGATGCACTCCCCCCCCACAAAAAAAAAAAGGTGGGTGGAAATGGCTGTGTGTCTTATAGAGTGAATATTGCATGGGTGGAGAGGGGGGTTGGTGTGGTGATCAGCTGTTCTAGGCAGCGGGGATCACCGCCTCCACCTATTGCATCCGTCTTTTTGCAGCGATCGAGGCTGCAGCAAACGGGGGTGAGGCGCAGAGGCAGATTTTTCCCCTTGTTTTCCTCCTCTAAAGCTAATGTGCGTCTTATAGTCCGGAGCATCTTATATTTTGAAAAATATGGTAACTTAACCACTGCAGTGATTCACTTAACAGGGGTGGCAAGAAAAGTCGTAAATGAGGCAAAACTCAGTTAACTGTCATGCTTAACAACTGAAATTTTGGAATCAATTGTGATTGTAAATTAAGGACTACCTGTATAGTATACTCTAATATGGGGGGGGAGGGGAATACAACTAGTCCCCAAGTTATGACTGTAATGGAGCCTGTCCACGGTGATTGCAAGTTTCAATGGCTGTAAAGGAGACTGCATGACCAACCCAATTTTATAACTTTTTGTGGTGATTGTTAAGCAACCACTACAGTCATTAAGCAAACCCATATGTACACTATGGGTCAGTTTTGGCAAAAAACCAGACACAAATGCAGGTTTTCCGCAAAGCTGTCATAAAACATAGTCATGTGATTGTGGGACACAGCAAATTACTCTAAATCCAGGCAGTTGAGAAGCATAGTAGGCCCATCATAACTTTAAATTTAACTTTAAATGGCCACCAAGAGAGTTTGTGAAACTGAAACATAAAGAAAATAGATCTCTATCACACTAACAAAAAATCTATGAAAATACTCTGAAGAGTGACTCTATTCAGAAATACTTGACTATCAACCAAATAGTGACTTCTGACATAATTAAGAACAAATGATCGGAATTATCATGCTGAAAGTTACACACACACTGCATAAATAAAAAGAAATCCTGGAAGCTTTCTTTTTTTAAAAAAAACACATTTATCTTAAAACATTTAAGGAACAAAATAAATAATTACATAGAAGGAAAAGATAATGGACATATATGGAAAATAAAAATTTCCTAAATAAAAATAAATAGTGGGTGTACTTCTACTGGACCTGACGGGACCAGCAGATTGGAGGGAGGTGATCCCTCAAATAACTATACCATGAAGGGCCAAAGCCAAAACCAAAACCTTGAATTGTACATGGAAGCAAACTGTCACTTTCAGAACTAAGGTGTCACATGCTCTAGCGGTATAACTGTCTGCACCACAGTAATTTATATCAACTGAAGTTCTAAATACTCTTTAGGAGCGATACATGTAAAACACAATCATCTAAAAATACAACTTCAAAGTCTGGATCTTTGAAGCTTTTGTCCAACCACCTTCTCAATCACATCCTCTCCTCAATTGTCTAATATGGTAGAATCTAGCTATGGTTTTATGATGAGTGGGTGAACTATCACCCTCACACAATGAGAAATTCACCATTACCAGAATGCATCCATATGACACCCCTCAGGCAGTTTTAACTAGCCAGGAGGAGCATGGATCCACAGAGAAGTGACCAAGCTCACAATCCTATGGGCTCTGTTCACTTCCCCAGACCCAATAGGTTCAAATTAATCCAGGATAGCAGGGCAAGGATCTGCCCCAGGAATCTCCTTAAGGCCTCCAACAAGCCCGACATCCAACTGAGAACAAATTTGGGCAATTTTGACTGACAAGAGGTTAAGCAAATTTTTCCAAACAGTCCTGTAGGAAGATCTTCAAGTTTTCCAGAGTGGGTTTGCAGGATGGTCCAGAGATGGTATTATCACAGCCAATTAGCCTCGAGACTGGGTTGAAGCTAAAGCCATGCCTCTGAGCTCCTCCCTTCTGACTCCAGTTTCAATCCAGTCTGGCCAAAGAGATATTAAAATTTATTGACTCCTGGTCAGATTTACCATTTCTGGACCATCTCAGCTTGCTTCTTCTCTCACAAGGAGACCCTTCCTTCACCTCCCAGTAAGTCCCTGCTGATAGCTGTGGTTTTTCCGGCTACCTGGGGGTTAAAATTCAAGGCTTGGAGGCTCCGGTCGCTGAGTTGCCATTCCAACGGCCGTTTTTAAGCCAGCAGCCATGTGGAGACTTGAGAAGGCAGATCGGCACTGGTGGGGGCTAATGGGCTCTGGTTTCCAGCCCAACAGCTCCAGGAGCCCTAGAACAGAGCGCGCCTCGCTGCTGGGGGCTTAGGAGAGCGCGGAGAAGAGCATGAAGGCTGCGGACGTCTGAGGAGCTCCAGAAGCGGCTGGGAAGGCGCATGGCGGAAGTAGACTCCCAGAGAAGCTGCGGCAGCCCCAGAATGCGCCATTTGCAGCGTTTAAAGAATCAGGGCATGCTGCAAAGGGAGTGAAGATCCTTTTTCTGGCTGCTGAAGTGAAGGTGAGGGGCGGATCACAGGGAAGCACAAGGAGTGGTTGTAAGTAGCTGTGTGATGACGGACAGATCTCCTTCCCTCCTCATGTTCCCTGTGGAGGGGACTTCTTCCAGGCAGCGTCCCACTGCCTCCTCCGGAAGGCTTAAAGTCTCAGATGCCTCATGCCCATTCCGTGCCATCCAGAAAGCCGAGCAAAGGAGGCACAGGGCATTACTCAAGTCCTTTTCCAAGGCTGAGAGGTTGTGGGCCCTGCAGGGCAAGATCAGTCCCTCCCCCTCCAGATCCAGGTCACCTCTGCAGGGCCCCCTGAGGCAGGATTCTCCTCCTGGATCCCCAGATTCCTTGGGGGAGTTTTTGGGGGAGGCTCCCCATTCTCCTCTCCTCTCTATGGAGAACCTGGACCAGGCAGATGCTCAAGCCAGATTACCTTCCCAGGAGCTCAGCGGAAAGGTAAGGACTCTTCCAGGCCCCTGGCCAGGCACCCCTGTCCAGTCATAGTCAGGCTGCTGAGGGCCCTAGTTGGGACTCTCTGATTCTCTGGATATGGAGGATCTGCCTGTTGGCCTTCAGAACCTCATTGAAAGGGCCACTGCTTCTGGTGTTGCTGCAGGCCTGTAGCGACAGGTGCCACATCCTGCTTCTCAGGGTGAGAGCACGGCTCTCAGAACCACTTCATCCCTGGCACAGGCTACTGCCCAACCGGCCAGCCGCCCTGTCTCTCCTTCCCTAGTGAGTGAGGGATCGGTCATGGGGGATAAGGCTCAACGAGATCCGGCTCTCTCTGAAGATGAGGAAAGTTCGGAGCCTGACCCCCCCCCCCACATTCATGGGGTTGTTTCCCCCATAACCTGTTCCGATCTCTTCTGCGCAAGGCGCATGCCACTGCTCAGCTGCGGGGAGGGGGCAAGGCAGGGGAGCCAGCAAAGAAGCCCCAGGGCCCGGTATTTTCAGAGCCCAAAACTGCTAAGAAGGAGATCCCTGCTCCTCATTTATTTCTAGAGGTAGTCAAGAAGCAGTGGGAGACCTCTGGGGCCTTCCCTATTCCATGCAATGATGACAGACGGTTCTATAACATCGAACCAGATTTCTCCCAAACATTGCAGATGCCCTTTGTGGATCCTCCTGTGGTGGTTCTGGCTGCCCCAGCCTCGCTGGTACTCAAGGATGTGGCAGACAACCTGAAGGCAGAGGACAGCAAGGCGGAGACGATCCTCAGGAAGACCTTCCAGTCATCGGCTTGGGTCATTGAGGCGGTGGCCTCTGCGTCGTTTTTCAATTGCACGGCCATTTTTGGGATGGAGCAGATCCAGGCGTGCATACCATCAGAGGATGTTCCTTTTTGGCTGACGCAACCTTAAACGCTATGAAGTTTTCTTCCAGGGCTATGGCATCGTCCGTCGCGTCTCGTTGCCTCCTATGGCTCTGGGGCTGGCAGGCGGACAAGGTGAAGTGGCAACTGGCTTCAGCGGCCTATGCAGGGGGCTCCCTGTTTGGGGCTTCCCTTGACCCAATCCTGGTGGAGGACAAGAACAAGAAGAAGGTGCTGCTGACATCAACTAAGAAAACGGAGCAGAGGACCACAACCTATTATCGCAGGTCTGCACAGCGACCACAGGAACAGGAAACTCACCAGAGCAGGTACCCTCCTGGCAGGTCGGATAGGCAGTCCGACAGGGGATTCAATCGGGACAGATCCCGCTTCCAGTCCCAGAGCAAATGGCCCTTTCAGGGGGGAGGTGGTCGTCCCTACCGCTGGGGCAAGTAGGTCTGCGATCCCCAACCATTGGCAGTCGCCTGGCTCTGTTTGTAGATGCCTGGGCAGAGATCACCACTGATTCCTCGGTCCTCAGTACGGTAACTCATGGTCTCAGTTTGGAATTTCTCTCCCCTCCTAATTGTTTCCGTGTTTTTCCTCCAACCAAGCACGTTGATATGCGCCAGCAGATGCGGCAGGCCATCCTGCTCGACATTGTGGCCATAGAGCGGGTCCCAGGCGAGCAAGGGTTTCTACTCTAACCTCTTCCTAATGCAAAAATCTTCGGGGGAATGGAGAGCCATTTTGGATCTAAAGCTCCTGAACCAATTCTTGGTTTACAGACGTTTTAAGGTGGCCTCTCTCAAGTCCTTCCTGGCAGGGATTTGGGAGGGGGATTATTTGGCATCCATTGACCTCACGGAGGCCTACCCGAACATCCCCATTCTCCCCAAGCATAGGCATTTCCTACACTTCTCCTATTTAGGGGTTCACTATCAATACACGGCCCTACCGTTTGGGTTGGCTTTGGCTCCCAGGACCTTCACCAAGGTGCTAGCGGAAGCGGCTGCCCACCTGAGGGAGATCCCCATTAGACTTCATTGCTACCTGGATGACAACCTAGTTCAGGGAGCGTCTCCCACCCTGACAAGGTAGGATCTCCAGCAGGTCATTGAAATCCTCAAAGGTCTGGGGTTATCATTTAACTTCGAGAAGAGCTCCCTTACCCCAGCCACTCGAATTCTACACATGGGGACGGTTATAGATTCCCAGTTGGGTTGAGTTTGTTGAAGTTAATTAAGCAGATTTGGAAGGATTGTTGTGTTCCCGTAGCTCTTCTCTCCAGCTTTCTGGGGAAGTTAATCTACTGTATCAAGGTGGTTCTATGGGCGTGACTATACGCCAGGACGCTTCAATGGAGGCTGCTCCCATATCAAAGGGCCGATTCCAGTAACTCGACGCTCAAGGTACCAGCAACGCTGCAGGTGCTGATGTCCCTCAAGTGGTGGATGCCCCTGGAATTGCTCAGGGGCTGCGAATTCAGGAAGCAGGAGCATCTCGTGTTGACAACGGATGGTCATGGAGTGACCTTCGACGCAATATAAATTGGCTGGAGCTCCAGGCGGTCCACCTTGCCCTACGACGGTTCCAAACCTTGGTAGAAGGTAACCCCTTCCTTGTTTTAACAGACAACATTGCAGTAAAGGCACACATAAATCGGCAGGGGGACACACGCTTCAGAGCACTGCACAGCGAGGTGATGTCACTGGGATACTGGGGGGGGAGAAGCATCTGTGCTCCATCTGAGCGGAACACATCACCGGCATCGACAACCATCAGGCGGATTGGCTGAGCCGAGAGATAGTAGACAACGGAGTTGAGTCTGTCTAGGGAGCTCTTACAGAGGATTGCCAGAGGTTCAGGAGACCGGTGGTGAACCTGTTCGCCACTCTATCTAACGCACAAGTGCCGCAGTTCTTCTCTCGGTTCCCAGCTCAGGGAACAGAGAGGGTCAACTCCCTTTGCTCCAGGTGGCCGGCCAGGCTACTGTACGTTTCCTCCTGCCTCTCATTCCTGGAGTCATCCAGAAGGTAGTCAGAGAGCAGGCGGAGGTAATCTTAGTGGCCCCCTACTGGCCCAGGAGGGTCTGGTTCACGGACCTGTTGAGCATCTCGGCAGGGAGACCATGGAGGATTCCCGGGGGGAAATGAAATTGCAACAGGGGAAGCTGGTCCATCCAGATCCACAGTGGCTTCAACTTGCCATGTAGAGATTGAGCGGGAGCACATGATAGGCGCCCACCTGTGCCAGAGAGTGATCAGAACCATCGAGGCTTCCCGCAGTCAGTCAACCGAACGGATTTACAATTCCACCTGGGTGACGTTCATTTTCTGGTGTCAGTCTGCCCACGTGGCCCCTTCCAGGGATACGGTCCCTCAGGTACTGGAATTTATGCAGGATGGCTTGCATAACAGCCTGTCCCTGGCAACTATTAAGAGACAGTTGGCGGAACTAGCCATGGTGATTCCCAGGGAGGGTTCCACTCAACTGTTTCATTTGCCCTTAGTTAAGAGGTTCCTCAAGGGGGGGTCCCATCTACCTCCTCCGCCAGTCCATAGGTTTCCTACGTGGCACCTCCCCACAGTGTTACAGGCCTTCATGGCCGAGCCTTTTGAACCACTGCAGTCAGTCAGCCGGAAGCTACTCACTTGCAAGGTTGTGTTCTTTGTGGCAATCACCTCAGCTAGGCGAGTTTCCAAACTGGGGACCCTTTCTTCCAGGGAGGATCTATGCGTGTTCCACAGCAACAGGGTAATGCTACACCTTGACCTGGCATTCCTGCCTAAGGTTAATTCGGTTTTCCACCGCGCGCAGGAGGTGGTCCTTCCGGACTTCTGTCCAGGCCTGGTCATAGAGCAGGAGCACAGGTGGCACTGCTTAGATGTAAGACGGGCATTGCGGATTTACTTGAAGCGGACAATTGAGTTCCGGAGGTCTGAGGCTTTGTTTGTATCGTTCCAACCCTTGTCGTTAGGGAAGAGGGTGTCCCCTTCCACCATTAGTCATTGGATTCGTTTGGCTATCACCCTCACCTATGAGGCGCAAAACTTGCTGGTGCTGGTTGGTATCATGGCACACTCCACAAGGAGCGCAGCCATGTCAGCGGCCTGGGCCTCCCAGGCCCCTATAGAAGATACCTGCAGGGCAGCGCTGTGGGCCTCCCCATCGCCTTTCATCCGGCACTACAGGCTGGATGCCTTCGCATCTTCTGATGCAGCTATGGGCCGCAGAGTACTGCAACGGATCCTCTCAGATTGGTGACGGCCCACCCTGTGGGATGGCAACTTAGGTATGTCCCATCTCTGGACCATCCTGCAAACCCACTCTGGAAAATGAGAGTTGGTCTTACCTGAACTGTTATTTTAAGAGTTGTTTGCAGGATCTTGGGAGTGCACACTGCATTGAAACTGGAGTCAGAAGGGAGGAGCTCAGAGGCGTGGCTTCAGCTTCAACCCAGTCTCGAGGCCAATTGACTGTGATAATACCATCTCTGGACCATCCTGCAAACAACTCTTAAAATAACAGTTCAGATAAGACGAACTGTCATTCTCTCTACCCCAAGAGGGCATGAATCCTCTAAAACTAGGCTTTGGTGCCGCTATGTGCTGACACAATAAAGGCAAAGAAATATTGCTGCTTCACTGTCCTTATCCACATAGTAGTCTTAATAGCAGTTGTAGTCCACGTTTGGTTGTTTATCCCTTCTTGAGTGCCAACACCACTCTAGATGTCTGTTCTCTCATTTCATATCCCCCAAATTTTTCCATGAACCATGGAGACTGACAGAATCCATAAGGGGCCAGGTCATATAGTCATGATCTGATCCAAGGCCTTGGACCTATAACTGTTGTTTAATGACCAGTTATAATGGCTTGGAAATGGTGCTTTATGATGCATAAGGTACATCCAGCCCACATAAGACACTCCCCACCATGGTCATGTGATCATGATTAAGGTGCTTAGCATTTCAAACTTAAAACTGGTTGCCAAGTGCCCTGTAATAATGTGATTGCCATTTGCAATCCTGTGCTAGCTTCCCCAGAAAATCAATGAGGAAGCTCGCAGAGGTGGTTATAAGCCACTGCCATCTGCCAAAGGATTTCCCCTCCTTTCCATGCATGGGGGTGGGGAGGGAGAACAGAAATTCTTTGCTGCAGAAACAAAACTCAGATCTTCGGAATTCCCACTTCACATGCATTCCCTTCTGTGTATAGAGGGGAGTGCCAGTCCTCCTTTGCAAGCAGTGATTTTTCTCTACTTAACAACCACAACTCGGAAAGCCATCACTACAGTTGTTCAGCAAAGCGATCATGTGGGCATTTTACTTAACAATGACATTTCTCAACAACTAAGTCCCAATTATGGTCACAGGTTGAGGAGTATTATATTGTAAGGTTAATAGAATCTTATTTATCTGAAAGTACTTCTCTCCCACGCTCTTTACAGTCCAAAAACTAGTGTGGGTTTTTTCTGAACCTGTTGGCTTGCCCATATTCCTGTTAGAGACTAAGCTTCATCTTATCTGATTGTTCCCTTGGTTGTGTTTCATGCCCCTTCTCCCAAGGTCATTCCCACATACTGTTATAGACAGGAAGGTTGTTTTGCAGCAGTAAGGCTGGTATAGTAGCAGAAATGCTAACTGATTCCTAAAGCCAAGTTAATGAACAGGATCTCACCTCTTCAATCTGTGAAGGAGCACTCATGAAAGCCTTAAGTAATTATTGTATGACAATTGCTACACCACTATCCCTGCCCTCAGGTCTCAGTTCATGTCACATCCCAAACCCAGCTGGATACATTTCTGGAAGAGGTACCCCCTTCTCGACCCAGCCTCTCAGATTAAATCACAAATGAGAGAGGCTTTATTACAGGCCAAATTGATACTTAGTAGCAGCAGCCAAAAACTACGGCCTCTGAAGGTCTGCTGGTCAGGTATATGGGTTGAGTTTAAGGAGCTGAAATACAGAACCAATATAAGCATCTATATCATTTTCCCTAAGAACATCCCATTCACCATATCTCACGCCTGTCACCATCATTATATGTGCCCCAATTCCCCGACAGGCTCCAACATCTCCTAATCCAACAACAACAACAACAACAAAACAGGTTCAAAGGCAAGGAGTAACTGTTTCATTTATTAAATAAAGTATTGAAATATAAAGTCAGACCTAAGAAATAAATTCACTTCTAAAATTTTAACTTATATCACTTATCATTATTCCTAAAAAGCACATGATCTAGTTAAAAAATAAAAAAATGAATGTTAAAAACAATATTAAGTTCTAAATGTCTTCCCCTTCTACCTGGATGATTTCATCAAAATTAACAATAAAACTTCTTTCCACTTAAACCTGTATTCTTAAGTATCTGACTTTGCCTTTTATATGACATGTGATATAAAGAGAAGCCATTCTTGTTTAAATTCCAATTTCTTTTCTTAATGTTTTCCTTATGCTGCCAAGAAAATTCTTCCAAAACTCTCTAAATGTACCTGGGGAAAAAATCATAATCACTGAACATCAGTTTAAATCCTGTTAATCCAACAAATACATCGTCATTCGTGGCACACATATTCAAGAAGGTATGTATAGTATTATATGAATACAGCCTCAAATGACTACTGTATCAGCAAGTTGATCAAATAACAATTACTACTACTATACTACATGTAGTCCTCAACTTAAAACATATCATTTAGTGACCGAAGTTACAATGGGGCTGGAAAAAAGTGACTTATGACAGTTTTTCACACTTACAACTATTGCAGCACCAAGGAATATGTAATCAAAATTCAGACTCTTGGCAACTGACTCATATTTATGACAGTAGCAGTGTCTGATGGTCATGTGATCATCACCTTTTGTAACGTTCTGACATGTAAAGCCAATAGGTTATTGTCACTACTAACTTAGTAACTGCAGTTAATTCACCTAATAACTACAGCAAGAAAGGGCGTAAAATGGGGCAACACATAACAACTGTCTTGCTAAGCAACAGAAATTTTGGGCTTAGCTGCTGTCGTAAGATGAGGACTACCTGTGCTGCCATAGGTAAAGTTACACCATAGAAAGACATGCAAAATTTGAAGTATACTGCTCAAACATTAACAAAGCAAAAGTAAAAAATATCATAGCTTTGGTTGCATTCACATATTGCAATATATGATTTGTTTTTATCATCAAGATATGTATGATTTCCACAACATGCTATTTTCTATGGTTTTCTATTCAAACCATAATGCTAGATTCAAACATATTCTAAGTCAAAATCAATCACACAATGAGTTAGCAGAATGTATAAGCAGGAGTAGGAGAAAGGTACGAGAAGAAGGAAGGGGAAGGAGAGAAGGAAGGAGGAAAGTAGAGAAGGGAGGGAGGGAGAAAGGAAAGGGAAAGGAAAGGAGGATGGAAGGGAGAGAAAAGGAAGGAGAGAGAGTAGGAAGGGAAAGAGGAAGAGCAGGAGCAAAGGAGAGGTAAGGGAAGAAGGAAGGAGGAGAGGAGGAAGGAAGAAAGTAGAGAAGGGAAGGTGGAAAGAAAGAGGTAAGGAGAGGATGATGGAAAGGAGAGAAAGAGGAGGAGAGAGGTTAGGAAGGGGAAGAGGAAGAGCAGGAGTAGGAGAAGAAGGAAGGGAAAGGAGAGGAGGAAGGAAGTAGAGAAGGGGGAGGGAGAAAAGAAAGGGAAAATAAGGTGGTGTTACAACAGGAGGAAGGGATGGTAAACAAAGCAAACCAAACTATATATTATAACCTATTAAATGAAATAATAAATGTATAAGAATGATAAATGTTAAAACACCTGTAACCAAACAACATGCTGTATGTGATGGGGTTTTTTTTCATTGTTGTGTGTATGTGTTGTCTATGTAATAAAAATAAAAATCAAATGTTATCTTCAAGAATGACCATTGGCTTACCTGAAAGCACCTTTTCTGTGCCCTGTGGGAGAGTCCAAGCAAGGGTTAAATTCTATCCTTCTGCCCAATGGACTGGATTGAAATTTGTGACCACGCCTCCTGGTCTCCCGGTATCTTCAGTTTTTCAATGAAAGCATGGTCCCCAAAGGTAAGTCAATGTCAATGTTCCATCCTTCCCAACAACATCCACAGACGAAAAGTAAGAACAAATGCGATGGGAATGAAATAACCTCAGGATGGGATTGGACTCTCCTGCAGTGCACAGAAAAGGACCCTTCAGATAAGCCAATGGTAATTTTCCTCTGCGCTGCTTGGAGAGTCCAAGCAAGGGACATACCCAAGCAAAAAAATGTCCAAGGGCGAGAACAGAGTAACAACCGAACCCTAATGCGTCTCAGAAACAACGGCCTGCAACACTCCTGCCAAAGGCAGCATCTGCAGACATTGGGACACCCAAGTTGCCGCTTTGCAGATCTCCTCGATCGACGCCTGAGTGGCCCAGGCCGCTATCGTGGCCGCACTGTGTGTGGAATGTGCAGTCACTCGAGAAGGAACGTGCCTGTCCCGCTATTCATAGGCAAGGGGGATGCAAGCCTTGGAATCAAGGTTCCCAATGGTAGACAATGTGACCTTTCGACCCAACAAGGTCGGTTGAAAAACGACAAACAAGGCCTCCAACCGGCGAAGGGGGGCCGTGCATCTGATGTACCTCTTGACTGCCCTCCGAACATTGAGGGAGTGCCAACGACGCTCCCTTGGGTGATTCGGGCATGGACAAAAGTCTGGAAGGACAACTTCCTGGGCACGGTGAAAATACAAATTAACCTTCGGTACAAAAGACGGATCGAGACAGATGACAACCCTGTCTGAGTATCCACTCAGACAGGGTTGTCCTCTGTCTCGATCCGTCTTTCACAAAGGATTGGTACACAAATCGTCTCGGACCGATAGGGCTGCAATTTCTGAAACCCTGCAGGGTGAAGTAATGGCAAGAAGTAAAACAGTTTTAAGTCAGATTCATGACGTAGTGGCTCAAGGGGGGGGGGGTGTCAGTAAGCGCCCTGAGCACAATGGCAAGATCTCTGGAAGGAAAATGATAGACAACCTGGGGATTTAGGTTGGAGGCTCCATGCAATTAGCTGTGTACTTCCGGGTGCCTGCTGAGTGGATAACGGTTGCCATATGAGAGCACTGTGGACAAAGCTGCTACTTGGCCATTGTAAAGTGTTAGCGGCTAGCCCTCTATCAAGGCCCTCCTGTAGAAACTCTAGAATTTGAGGAAGGGAAGCGGGCTTTGGTTGAAGATGATGTTTTTTGCCCCAGGTAGCAAAGGTGGTCCAAGTGACGTCATAGATCTGTGTGGTGGAGGCTCATCTGGAGGCTTGGATGGTGTTGGTCACCTTGGTAGAATAGATGGCTCTTCTCAGGAGGTCCCTCTCAAGTGCCATATGGTTAGCTTCAGCCACTGGGGCTCCGGATGCGTAACCGCTCCCTGGCTGAGAGAGATCAACTCCTGAGGAATCCTCCAGGGATGTGTGATGGATAGGCAACTCCGATCGGCAAACCAAGTCCGCCTGGGCCAGTATGGAGCCACCACAAGAACCTCTGCTTGCTCCTCCAGAATCTTCCTGATCAGTGGGGGAAAGGCATAAAGTAGCCTCGGGGGCCAAGGCATCAACCACTTCCACCCGGGGACATTGGAACCTGGTGAAAAATCAGGGGAACTGAGCGTTCTCCGGAGTAACAAATAGGTTGACCAGGGGATGACTGAACCTCTGGGATAATTGGTGAAAGAGGCGCGGATGGAGGCGCCACTCCAAGTTGTCTAGCCTGATGCGGCTCAGCCAGTCCGCCTGGACGTTGTTCACAACGGAGATGTGCTCCACCCAAATGGATTGCAGGTAACATTCCACCCACTAGCCAATCGCTTCCGCCTCCGTCATGAGGGATCGGGACCTGGTACCCCCTTGGCGATTTATGTTCGTCTTTGTTGCCACATTGTTGGTGAGGACAAGGACATGGTGATGCTGGATGCTGTGCTGCAATGTCCAAAGCACTAGCCTAACTGCCCTCAGCTCCAACCAATTGATGTTGTGCGAGAGGTTGCGAGCTGACCACTGTCCTTGAGCCACTAGGGTGCACATGTGACCTCCCCAGCTGAAGAGACTGGCATCAGTTGTGACGGTCAGCCTGAGCAGTTCCTTGAAGTAAGTCCCTTTCAGGAGGGCTGGTGAAAGCCACCACCGGAGAGACCGAATGACTTTGGTGGGTAGACGTACCTTAACCGGTGAATTGCTGGTCTTCGCTCTCTGCATTGGCAGGAGAAACCATTGCAGATCTCTCGTATGGAGCCTCGCCCAAGGAACAATCAAGAAACACGAGATCATCTTCCCCAGCAATTGTGACAGGGTGGCAATGCGAGTGTTGGGGGAGAAATGGACCTTTTGGACCAGTTCTCAGAGACTTTTGACGTGGTCTGGTGACAGGAAGACTTGGCAAGATGAAGTGTCTATCACGGTCCCCAGGTGTAGAATCCTGGTGACTGGAGCCAGGTGGCTTTTTTCAAGGTTGATGGCAAAGCTGTAGTTCTGGAACGTCTGCATGGTGGTACGTAGACCTCATGTTGCTTGCGCTGGCGACTGAATCAAAATGTCATCTAGATAACAATATAGGCGGATCGGTCGCGATCTTAGGTGGGTGGCAACCGCAGACAGGATCTTCGTAAACATCCTTAGGGCCGACGACAGGCCAAATGGGAGAGCCCTGTACTGAAAGTGGGACCCGGCATAGAAGAATCTTAGGTAGTGCCTCTGCTCGGGTCTGATGGGAACATGAAGGTACGCCTCCTTCACGTCTATTGATGTTAGAAAGTCCCATTGACGAATGCAGCCCAAGATGGATTGGAGGGGCTGCATTTTGAACTTTTTGTAGGCCACATTTTGGTTCAACTTCTTCAAATTTAGTATCGCTCTCCACCCCACCCCCCAAGCTTCTGGGCATTAGGAATAAAATGGAATAGAACCCCCTGCGTTCTTGCCTCAGGGGAACCGCTTCTATGGCCCTGATCCATGAGGCCCCTCTTGGTGGGACACCTAGGAGTTGGGCAATGAATGAAGTGGCGCGGGGGGGAGAGAGGAATTCCAGAGTGAGACCTATCCGAATCATTTGGAGCACTCATGTATCTGAGTAATCTCCTCCCACCAGACGGCAAAGAGTTGGAGCTGCGCCCCTATGGGAGGATTGGGATGGTGGTCACTTGTGCCAATGGAAGGGTTTGTTTCCAGACCCTCCCCGAAAAGGACAACAGGAGTAGGGCTGCTGATGGGCCTTGTCCCAAAATGGCTGTCGATCCTGATTGCAATCCGTTCCCTGAGCATAGGAACGCTGAAAGGAGGAATTGCTGTTCGGAGGATCAGCTGGGCGGGGAGTCTGTCTGCGGGAGGACGACCTGCGGTCTGGTTTCCTGGAAAACCGAGGGCATCACCTTCCGCTTATCCTTGTTCTCAACCAAAACTGTCAAGGGCCTCCCCAAATAACTTGCCCCCGCTAATTGGAAGCAATCTTCCAATTCAAACGCATATCCACGTTCCAGTGGCGTAGCCATAAGAGCCTACGAGAGGTGACATTAGAGGCCATGGAACACAAAGCAAACTTTGCAGCGTTAAAGGTGGCATCTGCAGAATATTCCACTGCGGCTACAATTTTGTTTACATTGTGTCGCACTCTGGTGTCTCCTGCTGTGAGCCTAGTGAGTAACTGACGAAGCCAGGCAAGCGTGGCCCTATTAAAGAATAAGGTGGAGGTGGCCGCCTTAATGGCCCAAGCTGCGGCTTGATTGGTCTTGTGGCAAGCCCGTTCAGCTCTTTTGTCCTCCGCCTTAAGTTCTTCTAGAAGGTCCGGTAGGAGTACTCAAGAGGAAGTGAGAGCCTGAACTGGAGGATCAACAGAGGGGAGCTTAAGAAGCTCTTCCATGGAAGGATCCACTGAGTAAAGGCATTTGTCATTACCCTCTGGGGTGGCCTGGGTGCCAGGCTGGACCCACTGGCGTTGGACCACGTCCTTAAAGAATTTGGGAGAAGGAACAATTTCCTGGACAGGAACCTTCTCATCGAACAGACCTTTACTGTGATCCGTAGGATCTGCAGCTGCCTGATCCGGAGGCACCGCCACCTCCATGTAAGTGAACACCTGGGCCTTGAACAGGATTGACTTGAATAAGGATGGTTGAAACAATCCAGCAAAGGCTGGTTTATCTGGAATGGGGTTCTCATCATCCAATAACTCATGATCCCCAACATCCTCATCGTCCCACACCGATTCAGCACTGGCCACTGATGGGGACGGAGATGAAGGCCTGTGGGGGCGTTGATGCTATCTAGGGCCCTGAGGGGACTGTGGAGCTAGAGGGACCTGAGGAGCTGGAGAGGTCTGAGGAATGGGAGCTGCTGGCTGTGGAACCTGTGGTTGCGCCTCACGCCTTTGGAGACTCTCAGCTATCCCTTGAGAGATTGCTGTAGCAATGACCTCTTTCATTTCTGCTGAGAGGCCTGGGTCCAGGTCTTCTACTGGATGGGTCCCCGTCACAGTAGGCCTGAGACTGGAATCCCTGGTCAGAGGAACAGAAGGGAACCCCTCCCTATCAGAAACCAGGTCACACTCAAATAGGTCATCACCCCCCCCCCAAGGAGGGGGAAGGAGACCTGTAACCCCTCGGAGAGGGAAACCTCTCTGGAAAATCCCCCACTCTCATAGATAGAATGAGGAGGAGGAGGGGCATCAACTGGATCCTGACCAATAGGACTTCCTGGCTAATCTGGCTGGTAGACTTGTGCCGCTATCTGCCTTTGGGCCTTTGCGAATTCTTTCTCCAGGGCCTTCTGGTGCCTGGCTGCATCCTTTTCCTATGCCTTGGAGGGCTTCTTGGAATAAGGCAAGCTGGCCATGGTCCCCACAAAGGCTTCCCTAGCAGTCCTGCCTGCCTTCCTAAGATAGGTCCCTGTCAGATTAGAAGACTGGCCTGCCGGAAGGGGATCCACGGAGATCTCATCCGCCATGGTGGTAAATCGGCTACTGCGTTTGTCGGGCAGAGGTCTGGCAAGTAGAGTGATTGCTGGTAATCCATTGCGAAGCAGAGTAAGCATGCGCCAAAAGGACACAAATAAACGCTGCCGGGGAATAGGATTGTGAAGAAATGCGCCATAGATCAAAAGGCTAGACGTGGAGGGTGGCCGCAGCCAGAGAAACCTCCGAAATGGCCTATATTCTTGACGCCTTGAGAGCGTGCTCCAATTGCTGCCCTGCCTCTCTCAAGCCGCCGCTGAGAAGATGCAGCAATTTGTGTGAATGGCGGGAATATATAATGAGTATATAATACTCATTTAATCTACTCTCCACCCTAAACATTCTTGTCATGCATATAGAACAAACTTTGTTTTGCTGAAAAATTTGCAGTTGGGATTTAGTACTGTTCATTTATATTAAAAAAATACCTATTCTCAATCAACCCTCTCCTATGTGTTGGTATAACTTTACTCAATCTCATGAAGCAAATGTTTAGTAAGACAATTAAGAGTTCAACGGTTTATTTAAATTATTTAAAATTATTTAAAATTATTTAAAATGAAAAATTCACTGAACGTCAATACCACTGCAATTTACATTGTTTATATAGATATAATTTTAAAAAATATAATTGTATGCACATTGTATAAATTGTACCACTTACATTATATAAATTATGCAAAATCTGGACAAATTTGTGTCAAATCACAGTGATAAATAAAATTTCCATAATGAAAATGATGGAATTCAATTTACCATATTTTCATGAACTCACACACCCTCTATGATCATTAAAATGAAATTTTGCTGTAGTTTTCATTTACAAATAAAATATAATAATAAATGTTACATATGGCCGTTACAAAGTTTTGCAGTTTTCACAGGTCACTATCTATTAGCAAAATAAGAAATTCGGTTATCATTTTTCATGCTGTTAGGGGAAAAAAAATCAAACCTCGATTTAGCTTGATTCCATGTATTAGAATATTATAATCCTGATTATCAACTCTTTAATAATTGATTAACAGAGGAGGATCAGAGCCATTATTATTAGTTACAGTTTTGGTTTTTACTACCACCTTTGAGTTTTAACTGTTTGTTTAGTGACCATTCAAAGTTATAACAGTACTGCAAAGTGACGTACAGCCAGTCCTCACACTTATGACCATCATAGGATCCCCATAGTCATATTTTCAAATTTTGAGTGCTTGGCAACTGGAATACATTTATGATGGATACAGTGTCTTGGGTTATGTGAGCACTATTTGAGATCTTCGCAGCTGGCTTCCAACAAAGTCAATGATGGAAACCAGATTTGCTTAATTGCAGGAAAAAAGGTCATAAAATCAGGCATAACTCATTTAATAGACGTTCCTGTCCCAATTGTAATTGTTAAGTAAAGGACTATAGTATATCATTCCTTGTACTATGTTTTTATTCTGTATAATTCCTAGTGCTTATGGAGTGTATAAATCTTAGCTAACAAATAAATGCTTCTGAAGGTTGTAAAGCACTGTGAAGCGGTATATAAGTGCTATTGCTATCAAAAATTATTTAAATGTTGCATTGGTCATAAAACTATTCTGTGGCTTTTGTGTATGTGTGTGTGCGTGCATATTTGCATGTGTGGTATAGTCTTCAATAATATTTGGATGCATTTACAACCTTGGATGGTTTAAAAATACTATTTCAAGCAACACTTTAATATACAAAATTATTTTATTCTAATAAAGAATTGTATTCTAATTAACATTTTATATATGACTGCAATTTGCAATATTTTTGCCAGTTTCCAGCATTTATTTCTGGTTTTCAGCAAAAATTGTCCTTGGAGAAAATGGATTCCTTCAGCAGCACTACAAAAAATATCAAAAGATCAGGTCTGGTCTTATGATACCTTGATTTAAAATCACAACTTAAAACTGTAATTCTGTGCTCAATTACAGTTGTAAATCAAGAACTACGTGTTATGGGCTTTTAAATGTCACAGATACCACATTAGCCTGAATTTAAAAAGAGATCAAAAGCTAGTGCAATTTGGTATAGAGTAATGGAATTATATCCTTCCCAAAAACTGACCATCATTAATTCTAGTGCTGAATTAATTCTACACACTCTTCAAAAGTAGCCATATACTATATGTGTAACAGTATTTTTAAAAGTCACCTCAATCTTATCAGCCTCAAAGAATTGTATAGTCCTTGATTTACAACCATTTATTTAATGACCAAAGTTACAAGGGCACCGAAAAAAGTGATTTATGACTATTTTTCATACTTACAACCACTGCAGTGTCTCCATGGTCATATGTTAGAAATTTAGATGCATGGCAACTGACATGTATTTATGAGAATGGCAGTGTTGCAATATCAAGTGATCACGTTTTGAAACTTGTAACAAGCAAAGTCAATAGGGAAGCCAGGTTCATTTAACAACCACTGTTACTAACTTAACAATTGCAGTCTCATAATAGCTGTGGCAAGAAAAGCTCACTTAACAACTATCTTGCTTAACAATGGAAATTTTGGGCTCAATTATGGTTGTAAGTTGAGGACTACCTGTACATGCCCTTTGTGCTCAAACCGTTCCAACATCAAAAATATTTTTCTGGATACCAGTTTTGAAAGGCAGTTGCACATCTTATGTTATGGTTGCCTTAAGGACTTGTAAACAATTAAGACATTTACACCCCTGTGAAATCTATAGGACCTTAATGCATTTGAATCAAAAATACTATGCAGTTTTAATGAGGAAAATACTGTAGTATGTGAAACAGTTAAAAACTCCCAAAGCAATTATAAAAATGAAAAGCAAGCAAAAACTGTTTGCAAGTACACCATCATCTTGAAAGCCCACAGATTTATGGAAATAAAATTGTATGATAACTATTCTTAACATGACTACTGTAACGGGGGCATATATTTTCACACTTAAGGAGAAAAATTCTTGATCATTTATAATTATTTTTACAAGTAATGTTTATTATGGGTACTCTTAAATGTGATTTTTAAAAATTCTTATATATTTTAAAGTAGAAACAAAAACATGATTATCGTTTTGTTATTTTTATAGGTTCTATCTTGAAATAAGAAAATAAATTCTCAACTAAACAACATTCTGAAAATGTTCAACTGGTAAATAACTAGTTCACAGCACTATATACTAAGTGATCCAAGATACAATGAAAAGTGAAGAATATTAGTCTATCATAGATAAAATCAGGAGGAATATGCAGCTTAGCTAACAAATATTAAAAGGCAAAAGCATTGTCACCTGCAGCTCAATTTTTTAGATATATAAACTAGATCATAACTCAGTTCAGTCACTCCATTCATTTGATGTAGCTCACAAATGCAAATAGTCCTCAAGGTAGGACCACAACTGAGCCTAAAAATTTTACAGTTAAACTAGACATTTCCTGACTTTTGCTCTATTTTACAACCTTTCTCGCCACAGTTGTTAAGTGTAGTAACAACTGCAGTTTTTGTTATTAAAGTTAAGTGAACCTGACTTCCCAATTGGCTTTGTCAGAAAATCACAAAGGGTGATCACATGATCCCAAAATACTTCAACCTCCAAGCATCTGAATTTTCATCACATGTCCTTGGGGGTGCTGCATTAATCGTAAGTGTGAAAAATGGTCATAAGTCACTTTTTTCATTGCAATTTTAACTTCACCACTAAACAAATGGTTGTAAGCTGAGGACTACTTGTGCTTATTCTGTTTAATTAAGCATATTGGTCTCAAAAGGTGCTATTAGATTCCTAATAATTGATCCAAGCATATTAAAAAAAACCTCAAGAACATAAAATTTAGAATAATTGTAATGTTTCAGTACTGTCTTAAACCTATTAATCATAGCAAAAGCCTTCTCAAATCCACTAAAGAGAGACTAAACATTGCAGAATGTGGTAGTTCTGGTCAACATGCAAAGCACTGCATATCAATGGACAAAATCTGTGAAAATATATGATAAATGCCAAATAATTGTGAAAATATACGGTAAATGCCAAATAATTGAAGTTGTACAACTATGAAAGTTTCTGAATTCAAATAGCAAAAAGCCATGATTTTAAAGTATAGTCAATCTCTCAAAATAATTTTTTTTCAAAAAGCTTGAATGTAAAATTCTTATCCACCACCATTATACATGAATCTCAGCACCAAGAACATTTTTCTCCATCAAATTATAGCTATACTAATACAACCATATACCAACTTACAATTAGAATTACATCAGTCGTACACCACAGATAATTCTAAACACTACCTACAATTCTTGAAACCAACTCATCAGTAAGATTCAATAGCTGCAAGCAAATCATACCAAACTTTAGATTTTACAGTTTTGTTTCTACCTATTCTCTTTCCAAGAGCTGTAACCTAACAGGTTTATTTTTATATCACAAATTAAGGCAGAACAGCATCCAAAACAGTTTTACACTAGATCACTCATTTTTGACCAAATAAAATTAAATATCTAAGATTTACAGCCCAAATTCTGTATGTTCGTCCCCAGAACCAAATCATAGTTGTGATTTACTCCAAAACCTGCAAAAATTATTCTTCTTGAAAGGTAAATTTTCCTATATTTGTGTTGCGAATAACACAAGTTTGGAAGCAAGGCAAATATTTGTTTAATGTAAACATAGAAACTACCTCATCCATATGTAGAGAATGGGTGGCATTAAACTTAAAACATTTAAATAATATTTTATAGCATTAGAAAGCACCGTGATATCATCAAACATTCTACATCAAACAATGTAGAATTCAGCAAAAAATAAAGCAGAATAGAAATAGATATAAAGTTAACTACTTTTCCACAATAAGGCTTTTTTTCCAAAAAGGAAAGATTACTCCACTTCCCACCAACCCCACTTAAGATCCTACAGCTCTGCAGGTGAGAAGAGTGAGACTGCAACCATAGCTTTATTTCTGGCGTGCCCCAAACATCTCATAATCCAGACCGGCCTCGTTTGTCTGCAAGCTCATCCGGAGCACAAGAACTAAGCCGGAGGTTGCAACTGATAGGAACCTACTGAAGAGGAAAGGCAGAGGAAAATGCAATCCAGTGTTGATTTCGTTCACCCCCTTACCCAATTTGCACCATTTAAGGCAGAGGATCTTTCTGCAGCTCATGTCGCCAGTATATTTCTTGTTTGCAGATAACCCTGTTTGCAAGATGAGAGAAAACGAGAGGGGGGGGACGGTGGCCAGAAAGAGCATCCTTGTCCTCTACTCCTCCTCAAGGCAACGCCATCCCATGCTTTATTCGAGAGGAAGCGCCGACTGACTTTCCAATTGGGCCTTCTCTCCGCGCGAAGGAAGCCAGGGCCTTTCCCGTATGACCCTTTCACTCCTAGCAAGCCTTTGCAGCCCTCTTCCACCCATCCTCCGCTGAGAAAGTGGAAAGAGGGGGCAGAGAGACCCGGGTACCGACATTCTCTTCCCCTCCCTCTTCTAGAGCAGTAGCAACAACAACCCCTGCGCTTCCTAAGCCGGTTCGTGCAAAACAGGCCGGGGAAGAAGGTACGAGAGGTTTTCCACTTACTCTCATTTAACACCTCCAGCAGCTCGGCACAGCTCTCACACATTGTTCATTAAACAGCAGCAGCCGCCGCCGCCTCCTCCTCCCGACCATTGATTGATCCGCTCTCGGTCGCCGCTGATTGATTGATGGCGAATGGGGGAAGGGGAGGGGAAGAGGCCGATGGGGGGGATGGGTACCTGAATGTGACAGAAGGGGGAGAAAGGAAGGAATACTCGTAAAGGGGAGGGGGGAGAGAAGAGAGGGTTGTAAAAGTGATTGCGGGATAGGAGGAAAGTCGAGGAGACGACAGTCTGATGCAAAAGAGTTTGGCGGCCACCGAGGAATAGGAGGAGGAGGAGAAGGCGAGTCACTCACTGGCTGCTAAGGCCTCTACGTGCCGCCATTTTGCTGAGGGGGAAAGGCGGAGGGGGAGAGAGGAGGAGATTGCACGAGGGAAGGAGGCGGGGCGAGAAAGGCAAAGGGGAGTGCGAAGACCCGCGCGCGCAGGTTCTGTTCTGGCTCGGATATTTCCGGCCAGAACGGCGGGAGGCGAAGGAAAGAGAGGAGGAGTTCTTTCCTCGGGGCGTCTGGGGGCGGCGCGAACAGAATGAGAAAGAGTGCAGTTGGGAGGGCAAAATGGCGGCGAGGACGTCTCCGCCCCCGATTCATGCAAGGCGGGAGGCGTTCGGCTGCCAACGTCACCGAGGCTCAGTGGTGAAAGCCGTGGTGGGAGGGCGAAAGTCTTCCAGAGAATTCCGTAGTCTTTAACATAAGAAGAGATTCATTGTCCAATCAGCTATAGTTTTTTTTTGTATAGCACTGTTGATCATGTGAGTAAATAGAGTTTGAGTGGAGATAAGAGAAAAAATCATTTGCTGAATTAGGGCAGGTTTGAATCTTCCTTTCGCCATGTTATGTCAGTTTTCTCACCACAATGCTCCATTTGAAGGTTATTTCGATAACTATTAACATTTTCAAACAGAGATAAAAATAATAATAATTAAAGTAGCAAGAGATGACAGTGAAAAAGAAAGTTAAGCGAGAAGTGCAGAAAGAGAAAGATATACAAAGAAATGATTTCAGACTCCAATTCACAACAAAAATCAATATGAATTTACATTAAACTACATTACATTAAGATTACAACATACTTTTTTTATTATCTACCATTTTGTCTAATCATCAAATCCATTTGTCACAAATTTTTTTGTTTCACCCAAAAAGTTCAAGAGGGATTGCCAATCAGCTGTAGAAAATTAGCACCGATCCACCCCCCTAGAGAAATAAAATATTCTAGGAAATATTGAAAAGTCTGAATATTATATTTCCCTGGAGGAGAAAAGGAGAAATGGGTTTTTAAAGACAAAGAGCAGCTCCCTGCCCCCAGCAGATATTTGGTGCCTATTGAGCAGGACTGAGCCAGCCTATCTACAAGACAATTAGACCTCTATCTCCAGGGTGAGATTAAGACATGACCACCATCCCCAGGACATGATAGGAGTAGCCTTCTACCCATCTAGCAGCAGGGCTCACTGCATTTCGAATTTTCCTAAATACATTTCATCATCCAGCAAGGTTCAACCAAACTCATCTCAGATAACCACAGCTATGACCCCCATATAGCCCTATAGGAGTCTGACAGCAGCCAATAGAATACCTATTCTTGCATAGGAACAGGAAGCTCAAGTTCAAAGCTCAAGAGAGGGTATAAATACCTCTCTCTCTCCACTGTGATCAATTACTCAGGACCTCAAACCCATGTGGTCCTGTCCATCAATAAAACCATCTTTCCAATCATGTTTTCAGTGTCTTCTTCCCCACTTGGAACTGAACCAGATGGATATTTCTTCCAACACAACATTAAAATTAATGTCATTTCCCTAATCAAAGCTGTCAATTTCTTTCCTGTCTCAACTAGCTCCATAACATTACCATTCATTCTTCCATTGTAGGCAATATTGAATCTTTCCATCGTTGTGTATATAAAAATCAAACTGCTGTTGTTATATACAGAAACAAAGATCCATGAGTTTTTCCAATTGTTTACCCATCAGTCCCAAAAGGAACATCTCTGGTTTAAGTCATGTATTAGTCGATCCTTGAGATTTGAGTTCAAATTTATTTAGCATTTTTACAAACATTGCATTACCAAACATTGTAAAACGCTTGTTCTTGTTCACATTTCTAAAATACATTTGCAATGCCTTTGTACATTTTTTTCCAGTGACAAATACCAATGATACATTATTTTGTAAAAATTCTCTTGACTATTACAACACAAAGTGAATTTCAATCCTTTCATATTCTCCCATTGAGCCATTTATATTATACCAAAGTTTTTATCCCAATTTATCATACATTCTTTCTCTTCATCTTCTCTTTCAAGTGTCAGTAGGAGTTTATACATTTTAGCAATAATGTGTTCATCTTTGTACATATTGTAGTTCTAGTTCAAATTCCATTTTAAAGGCTGGCTTGATAAAATCCCTTTTTTATCTATTCCTTTTGTACAGTGGTGGGTTTCAAAAATTGTTCGAACCTACTCTGTGGATGTGGCCTCCTTTGTGGGAGTGGCTTGCCACCCATGTGACCGGATGGGAGTGGCTTGCCACCCATATGACCGGATATGAAGATGCCGACGACACTTGTCAGAACTACCTTAAATTACCTCACACACAGCACTGGCATGCATAAGAATATGATGTAAACTTGTTTTTTAAAAGGCATCTTTGGTTTGCGTTAAAACAACTTCAACACACGGAATGTTCTGAATGCACCACAAATGCAGTAATAGCAATAGCAGTAGACTTATATACCGCTTCATAGGCCTTTCAGGCCTCTCTAAGCGGTTTACAGAGAGTCAGCATATTGCCCCCAACAATCTGGGTCCTCATTTTACCCACCTCGGAAGGATGGAAGGCTGAGTCAACCCTGAGCCGGTGAGATTTGAACCGCTGACCTGCTGATCTAGCAGTAGCCTGCAGTGCTGCATTTAACCACTGCGCCACCTTGGCTCTTTGTAGTTGTCCTTACCTTTCACAGAGCCACTGAGTTTTATAAATTGAGCATGATAGTGTACAATAATCATATCCAAGGACCAGTGGTGGGTTTCACATTTTTTTGGAACCTCTTCTATAGGTGTGGCCTATTTTCCGGGTCCACTGGTGGAACCTCTTCTAACCAGTTCGGTAGATTTGACGAACCGGTTCTACCGAATAGGTGCGAACTAGTAGGAACCCACCTCTGCTTTTGTACACAACTTACAGATTAACTCAGACAGCATTCACACATGTTAAATATGGTTAGCTTTTATCTTGGATGATTTTTAATATGAGTTTAGGATACTGGGAAAATGAAGTACATTTGGAAAGTTTATGTGTTGAAAATAAGTTAATTCAGTCATTGAATTTAACTTGTGGAAACCAATTTTAAAAGAACTGGGGTTTTCAGGCCATATTTATGCCAAACATGCACAACTGGAACAGTTTAATGTTTTTGTTTCATTTATTAAATTGTTTGTACAAATATCATAATTATGTGGCTTTACAGCATAAATTAAACAATAAGTTAAAACAGCCAAAAGCCAACACCCTCCCTCCCCCCCCCCCAAACAGTGGTGGGATGCTGCCAGTTGAACAACCAGTTCGGTGAGTTCATGCTTTGTGTGTATGTGTGCTTTGCACGAGCGGTGCTAAAAAAGGGAGCATTTAGAAGCTCAGATGCTTACCTTCCAAGTCAGCAATGGTAAGTAAAACAGCTGAGCGGGGGGAATCAGCTGTGCCGCACAATTTAGATGAGTTAGGTTAGAAGGCAGGAAATAAAGGACAGGATAGAGCAGGGATGGGTGGGCAGGCCCAGATGATTATCGGAGTGAACCGGTTTGGTCCCAGCTGATCGTTGGAGCTACCGGTTTGCCCGAACCAGTCCAAACCGGTAGAATCCCATCCCTGCCTCCAAATACAGCACAGTTCACCACCATCCTTAAAGAACTAAACAAAATTATTTTGATGGTCTTGGGGAAGAACAACAACCAAGGACCAAGCCTAATTCAGGGGTCATGATGTTCCAAAGTACTGGAGCTTTGCAGAAAAACCCTTCCCTCAAGTCCAAGTCCCCTCATTTCTTTGGAGGTGAGGCAAGTTCACTAAATAGCACTTCCTTGATACAGGACACATGTTATGTTGAAAGAGATGGATCCTTAAAGAATTTGACACCATCTAGATAGGGCTTTAAACAGTGTCTCTGGTGAACAAAACTGTTAAGATGACAACAATGGCTACATGATCAAAGCCACCCCTATTTATGTGAATTATATAGCCATGATTGCCATTTTATTTTATTTTTTTATTCTTATAAAGACAAAGACACTTGGCTGTAGAGATAATGCTTTAAAATAGGTTTAGAATAGGTTCTGAACAGAAGTGTTTTTCGGCTTCTGTGATAAATACTGTAACGTGTTTCTGTTATCCTAGAATGATTTGTACCATGTATCCTAAATCAAAACATACAATGAGTTAACTCAGAACTTATTTACAACATCACAAATGTTTGTCTTGTTAACAGATAACTCAAAATAGTTTCTACCAGGAAATAAATTCTTCTATTAAAACCTGTACAGCATTTTCTACATTTTCTAATAAATAGCATGACATGTTTATAATTACTCCAGGAGAATGTTTAATGTTTAATAAATTTATATGCCGCCCAATCCCGAAGGACTCCGGGGGGCTTACATAAAAATAATTTAAAAGAATGCTAAAAAATTTAAAAATAGAAAGACAAGGCAAGTTAAAAAGACACAACATGCACTCAACCTTAGTGGGGCTCGATTGGATTGGATTTGGATTTATTACATTTATATGCCGCCCTTTTCCCCGAAGGGGACTCATTCAAGAAGTCATTCAAGAAGTCAACAGCCCCAGGCCTGCCGGAAAAGCCAGGTCTTAATAGACTTTCGGAACGCCGCGAGAGTGGGGAGGGTCCAGATCTCTGGGGGTAGATCGTTCCATAGGGCCAGGGCAGCTACAGAGAAGGGCCTCCCCCGAGGAGCCGCCAGACGACATTGTCTAGTTGACAGCACCCGGAGAAGGCCCATCCTGTGAGATCTTATCGGACGCTGGGAGGTATGTGGCAGGAGACGGTCTCGTAGATATCCAGGTCCTAAGCCATGTAGGACTTTAAAGGTGATAACCAGCACCTTGAAGCGTGTTCGGAGACCAATCAGGAGCCAGTGCAGCTCGCGGAGGAGGGGTGTAACATGGGTGTATCTCGGTACACCCAATATTGCTCGCGCGGCTGCGTTCTAGACCAGTTGTAGTTTCCAAACACTTTTCAGGGGAAGAATGTAAATTCTTCCAACTCCCTCATATAAGAAACAATCATACTATTCTTTTCGGATAAGCAATGTGCAGAAAAAGAGTAATAGTAAGGGTAAAGGGAGAAAAGCAATATCACCACAACATTTTAGTGCGTGCTTAACTTTTAAAGTAAAGGTAAAGGTTCCCTTCGCACATATGTGCTTGTCGTTCCTGACTCTAATGGGCAGAGCTCCGTTTCAAAGCCGAAAAGCCAGCTCTGTCCAAAGATGTGGTCATGTGGCCTGCATGACTAAACGTTGAAGGGGCACAGAACACTGTTACCTTCCTACCAAAGATGGTCCCTATTTTTCTACTTGCATTTTTACATGCTTTTGAACTGCTAGGTTGGCAGAAACTGGGACAAGTAATGGGAATTCACTCCATTACACAGTGCTAGGGATTCGAACCACCGAACTGCCAACCTTTCTGATCAACAAGCTCAGTGTCTTAGCCACTGAACCAGCATGTTCCATTATTAATCTTAACTTTTATTTAGTTTTAAATAGTGCATTTAGTTATTTAAAATTAATTAGTATCTTTAATATTTAGTACAGTATTACTAATCTAGTGTGTCAAGTTTTGCTGATATTTAAAAAAAACTGGAATCCAAGAGCCTTGAACAACTGACAATGCAACAATGCAATAGTAATTAAAAAGCAGAAGCAAAAAAAATTCAAAGGGAAAGACCAAAAGGAACAATTCTGATATTTTGCAGGGACAAAATTCTAGGCGTTCCAAACAAGCCAAGGCTACACAGACTTCCGGGCAACTAAAACTACGGTAAATTTAGCCTCAGTGCAAATATACCTTATGTGAGTCTTTTTTACTTTCTTCCTTTGCAACCTCTGCTAATAACCTGGTTCTTTACTTGGCTGGGAAATTGCCTAGTGGATTAATTCTCTTCCTCCAAAGATAAGACTTCAATGGGAGATACAGGGGAAGATGCTATTAAAATTACATGCAACTTAAATGGGGATTTGGATTTGGTTGCTAAGAATTGCCATATAATGAACCAAATGATTATTTCAATATTTGATCAGTGGATAGTTGCCAACCAGAAAACAGACAATCTGTATTGTGGTCGGATTACCTGTAGGACCATTTCTCCCTGATCTGACAGGAGAGGCATGCTCTGGTTCTTGTCCATTAGGGAGCACCATCAGACAGAAGCCAGGGGGACAGTCTTCTGTGTTGTGTACATGCCCTCTGCAACATCATTGTGGTGGAGAGCAGACTTGTCTGGTTTTGGTAGTCTTTCGCAAGGCCTTGACGATATGGCTTTGTTACTAAACTTGGGACACCAAGTATGTGCCTAAGCCCATATCATAGTTGTTTTAATTCTTGTGTTGGTAATCTTTTGTCTTGGCTGCTGCAAATTTCACTTGTTTGTTGATGTTTTTATCATGTTTTAATACTTGTTAGCTGTCCCGAGTCATGTATTTGAGATGCACAGCATTATAAATTTAATAAAGTCTCTAATAATAAATTGATAATAATTTTAAAATCTTATTTATAAATAGTAATACTCTTAAATAGTAATAAATAAGGCAATAACAAAATGACATATCTAGTTTACATCCATTTTATACTTTTTCATAGTTGTATGTCTTTGAAAGCAATCTATGCTTGTAACATGCCTGTATATTACTGAATACTCTTTTTTCTTTAACTTCTCACCTGTCTTTTTGATGAACTCAGTCTTTCATTCACAGCTTTCTCAGACCCTCCTTCATATATTTCTATTGGCATTCAATCCTCATTCCTTATCAACCGACCCATCTTCATCAAAACACTTCAACTTCTTTGTATTCAATTGTAGAATAATATAATTGAAAGATATTAGAAGCAGAGGTGGAATTCAGCCAGTTCGGACTGGTTTGGAGAAACCTGTTGTTAAAATTCTGCCCAGTTCAGCAAACCAGCTAATCCCATCACTGGCTGGCCTCACCCCGCCCATTTTTGGGGCTGTTTTCAGGCCATTTGGATGTTCAGTAGTAATAAATAAATAAGAGAGGGAAATTGTACCTCGTAGAGGCCTTTGAAGTGAGTGGCCAGGAGGCAGGGCTGGGTGTAATAAGTGACATTGAGTTGGCCATGCCCACCCAGTCACATGACTACCCAGCCATGCCTACCTATCAGTCATTAGGGCAGAGAACCAGTTGTTAAATTATTTGAATCCCACCACTGATTAGGGGTCATTTACTCCATCTTCATGTTTAGTGCAGGATTGTTAAAGCACCCAGCTTCAAGTTGAAGATCTCCAGTGAAAAGAATTCACTGTTTTATATGGCAGTTTGTTCCTTTGGCTGACAGCTTGTACTATCAAAAATTTCCTCCTGATACCTAGCTTGAATATATTTCCATGTAGTTTTAACCATTGGTTTTAATCTAGGACTAGAAAGTAACTGTAGTTTCTCTTCTATGTAAGAATCCATCTGATATTTGAAGAATGTTATTATATCTCCTTTAACTATATCTTCTGCCTACCAAATTACACTGTTCCTTGAACTATTCCTTATAGTCTTCTTTGTAATCCTTACCTGAACTTGCTGCAATCTGACTTTTTTTTTTCAAATTATGCTTCCCCAAATTGGACACAGTATTCCAAATGTTTTCTGAACAGGGCAGTCAAGTAGAATAATCACTTTCTGTGATCTAAACTCAGATCTCCTGTTAATGTATCTGGAGATAGCATTTATTTTTTTAGTAGCTGCTGGCTCATGTTTAATGTACTTGACAAGATCACCCAGCTCTTTTTTACATGTACTACTGCCAAGCCAAATTTCCTCCTTTCTATACCTGTGCCTTTTGCCTACCTGGATGGAGAACTTTTAATTTATTTATTTTTAAGTTCCCTTCTATTCTTTTCACCTCAGTGCTCCAGCCTGTATAGATCTTTTTGAATTTTCTCTCTTTTCTCTAAACCAGAATTGTCAAACTCCTGGCCCACAGGACGGATGCACCATGCACTGGTAATGCCCATGCACGGTTTAGCGAAGGGAAAAAAGTCCCAATACATCATGTGACGTTGCCATGATGATGTGAGTTGGACACTCCTGCTGTAAACTATTACTATTACTTCTCTTAGCTAGGTGTAATTTGCAATCTTTTTAAGTATTCCCTCGGTCTAACTCATTGTTCAATAGTACTGGGCCCAGAATAAGGGAGACCTTGTTTCCTAACTGAATTGGAACCATTAATGAGGGTGCTTTGATTGTGATAATTCTGTGAGTCCATTTAAGCTTAGATTTAGGGAAGTATATTCATGTACATAGCTGTTTTCCTTCTTTTGACAAGTATTCAGGTCCTTGAGACAGATTACATATTACACACTACCTTTCTATCAGGGTTTGCATCTAATAGTTTCTCCATTACTTTCCCTATCTTTAGCATATTTTCTACCAAGCTACTCTCTCAAGTAGAGCAGGGGTGGGTTGCTGCCAGTTTTACTACTGGTTCACAACCAGCACACAGCATGCATGCATGCTCACTTTGATTGTGCGTGTGCCAGATGTGCACTGTGCACACGTGCACTGTTCAGTGTAAATTGTTCTTCATGCATGTGCAGAACAATTTACAGTGAACTGTGCATGCACAGTCATTAAAAACCAAAATGGCAGCAGCCCAGCAGTGGAGAGGGAACCGATTCAGGGGCGTGGCAGGTTCTGTGACCCAGGCCTGAATTCCAGTACTGGTTTAGCCAAACGGGGCTGAACCGAGAGCAACCCACCTCTGAAATAGAGCTATTTGCTCTAGCTTTTACTATTGATGTGTAATTTGCAAGAATTCACTACATTTTTTTTACCAAACACAACTATCATAAATTTTAACGTATTAATTTTCAAATGCTCATGATATCATATAATCTATTTAACATTTGTTGCAATTCATTTATATAAGCATATATGGTATATATTGATGTCCGCAACCAACAGATCTCTAAGATCACTATGAATATTCCTTATATTCATAGGCAGTTTTGACTTCTGGCAATTGCCTGGCAAATATTTTTGGAAATGGATTGTCATTGGCTTTTTTCTTAGGGCCTGGGGAGAGTGATTGACCCAAAGTTACCCAGATACACTATATTGCCAAAAGTATTCGCTCACAACTGCTTCTGATTATTTGGATGGGTGAGCGAATACTTTTGGCAATATAGTGTAGTTTATTTAGTTTAAATTGAGATATTTTAATCAAAATAGAAAAGTAATTATTACATGAGTAATTCATTTAAGGAAGTCCACCAAGCTCCCTTAGTTAAAGATATTCTATAAAAAATAATGGACTAAACTTCCTCCAAACTAATGTGTAGGACTGATCAGTAATTATTGGAAATTTTCAGTTGCAGTTATTGCTATCTAAGGTGAGTTCTCTTTATCTAATTTTAGGGCTTGTGTTGAAAACAAATCACATTTTACTTTTATGTAGAAATATTGAAAATTAAAAAAGATTCACAAACTTTTAAGCATTGCTGTCAATCAATCCCTAGTAACATGCATGGAAACATTTCAGAAAACAATAATAAAGCAAATAGAGGAATCAGTCGTCTCAGTAATGAGTTACACCATCTGAGTCCAGTAAAGAGAAGGTCCCTGAGAGCTGAGGTACGTACAAGGATCTTCTTAGACTAGCTGAACAGTAATAATAATTGTCCCAGTTCTTTGCCTATGTCTAATATTGTTCCTTAACCAGAAGAAAGACAGTTTTCAGTCAAATTAATCTGAATAAAAGGTAAGCAAACAGTCTTCATTCTTGTTCCTGGTGATTTCTGCTGCTTTCTGGAATTTCTATGGAACATAAGGCATAATCACAAGCACAAAACATTATTGAATTAGAAGCCCTGAATAAGTGTTGGATCAGTGTAGCTTATCTCCACCTCTTGGCAAATCAACCATTTGTATTGTCATCACCTCACTATCTTTCTCCTTTACTATTTTTTCTTCTTTCAATAGGCTCATGTTGTTTTTCAGATCTTTAAAGAAATCCTGATTTTTCAGAAACATTGTTTATTTCCATGACTTTACAGGAGGGGATAAGTGGAAGTAGATTGTCACTTTCCTCTTAGGCAGCTTTGTATCTTGCATTTTTGGAAAATCTCTTACTGCAAACTCAAGAAATAAGAGGATGATGATAGCCTATTCTATGACTTAAATGTCATAGCAATAGCAGTGGACTTATATACCGCTTCATAGGCCTTTCAGGCCTCTCTAAGCGGTTTACAGAGAGTCAGCATATTGCCCCCAACAATCTGGGTCCTCATTTTACCCACCTCGGAAGGATGGAAGGCTGAGTCAACCCTGAGCCGGTGAGATTTGAACCGCTGACCTGCTGATCTAGCAGTAGCCTGCAGTGCTGCATTTAACCACTGCGCCACCTTGGCTCTTCCCTGCTAGTTTACTGCATCTTGCAACTGACTCAAAAGATGAATGAAAGCTATCTTCTTATCTATTATAGATGGCTTGTCCCCCCCATCTAATTTTTTCAATTCTAAAAAGAGGGTCTTCAAGAGTCTATTGAAGCTAAATTATTCCTGTTTTATTTTGCTTTATTTTCCTCCAGTGTTTTCCCATAACAGATTTTAAGTTCTTTGGGGGCAGTGTTTCTTTAAGAAAGAAGTTAAGATAGGCAGTATAGAGTGACAAGTATCCTTTCCTCATCTCAGATTTTATTATTACCCAATCCCCTAGAATGCAGGCTGACTGAATGATAAATTCCACACTTTCGTAAATGGTTAAGTGTCAATTGTTAATAGTTCAATTTCAGAGTTGATTTCTTTTAAAAAAAACTTACCTAAGAGCCATGTGTCTCCAGTAACATGTTGCTATTTTATCAGTCCTTAGAAGTTCACCCTTTGTCTTCCCTGTTCAGTCCTGTTTTGTTTTTTTATAAAGGAGTTTTTTTTTTAAAAAAGGTAGATAACTGATCTATGATTTCCAGCTTCAATCACCCTGAAAAGGCAACAAAAGAAGAATCTGGAAAAATCTGAGTTTACACTTTTATATATATAATTTCTCTGATTTATTTTAAATATCTATGCTTTTCTTTCTTTCTTTCTTTCTTTTTTGTTAAAAGGTTTTTATTTTCCATTTTCATTTTCATACACTCACATATATACTGTGCATAGCCGGCGCCATACAACATTAAACAATAATCGCAGCAATTCCTCTTGTCAACCATACCCCCCAAAAATAGAGACCCAATATACCTCTTCCACTCTCCGTACACCTCTTTCTTCCACCCCCCTCCAACTTTCTATCTTCCCTCCATCATCCCCTCTACCCTACTTCCCCTCCCCCTCTACCACTCCTCTCTCCCGATCCACTCCCCCCCTTCCTTCTCACCTTCCCTCCCATCCTCTCTCCCGTCCCTCTCTACCCATCTTTCTTCTATCCCACTCCTCCTCCCCTTGGTGTATTTCCACTATATGTCAATGTACTTAACTTATCCTATTTTTACAGAGAAATTAAAGAAAAACAGTATACACGTGAAATCGCATTACATTGAAATCTAACACATCATATCTAACCTAGTATATATCCCTCCCTCACCCCACCCTCCCCCCCAACCCCCCATCTCCCTCCCCCCCGACTTCCCAGAGCCCGTACACAGTATAGATTTTTAACAAACATAGTCTAAAATATATTGAGAAGAAAAGAATAAGAAATTAATAACATCTCTACATTGAGCTTAGCTCCTTCTTGCTAAACTAGCTTTGAACAATTTAAATCATTCCTGATCTTAAGCATAGGCTATCTGGAATTTCTTAGTCCCGTATTTGTTTTGTATATAGTCAATCCATTTTTTCCAGTCTTGTTTATATCTCTCATTTGAATGATCCTTAAGATATGCCGATATTTTAGCCATCTTGGCTAAATTTGTAACTTTCAATGTCCATTCTTGAGTTGTAGGCAAGTCTTCCTTCTTCCAGTATTGCGCCACCAACAATCTTGCTGCCGTTATCAGGTGCAGAATCAGGTTAGTCTCTACCACTGTAAAGTCAGTACTTATACCTAGTAAAAATAACTGAGGAGTAAACTTTATCCTTCTTTTAAAGATATTTTGCATAATCCACCATATTTTTATCCAAAACGCCTTAACCTTTTGGCAGGTCCACCATATATGAAAATATGTAGCATCGAGAGAACCACATCTCCAACATTTAGGCTGTAAATTCGGATACATAGAAGCCAGCTTTTTAGGATCTAAATGCCATCTATAGAACATCTTATAAAAATTTTCTCTCAGATTTTGAGCTTGTGTAAATTTCACATTTCTTACCCAGATTCTTTCCCATGTATCCAACATTATTGGTTCTTCAATATTTTGAGCCCACTTTATCATGCAATCTTTAACTAATTCTGTTTCCGAATCCATCTGTATTAATACATTATATATCCTCTTTATGTGCATTAAGCTTTGATCTCTTATTTGTTTAAACAGATTATCCTCAACTTGGATAAAACCAATTTTTTGATCTATTTTCCACCTACCCTGTAATTGCCCATATTGGAACCATGTTTGAACTACCTTCTCCTCTTTTAATACCTCTAAAGATTTTAGTTGTAGTATCCCCCTTTCCAAAATGAGAAGCAATTCTATCCTGTTTTTGTGCTATATTCATATTTTCAATTGCATGTCTAGGAATTGCCCACATGGGTATCTTGTCATTTAATTTATATTGGTATTTTTTCCAGACCCGCAGTAAAGTATTTCTTAAAATATGACTTTTAAAATTCTTGTCCAATTTTTTGTTGAATAACAAGTAAGCATGCCAACAATATACCAGATCATGTCCCTCAATACTCAATATTCTATTATTAGTTAAATGAGTCCAATCACTAATTGCAGATAGCGCCACTGCATCATAATATAGTTTTAGGTTAGGTAATTTCAAGCCTCCTCTCTCGCGTACATCTTGCATTATTTTCAGCTTTACCCTCGGCTTCTTTCCTGCCCATACAAATTTGTTGATACCCTTCTGCCATTCTAAAAGATTCGCATCTTTTTTAAGTATAGGTAACATTTGGAAAAGAAATAAAAATTTTGGTAAAATGTTCATTTTCACTGCCGCTATTCTACCCAGCAAAGATAAGTGCAATTTCTCCCATTTTTTCATCTCTATCTGTATACTATGCCAAAGTAGTTCATAATTATACTTATATAGTTTCCCATTTGAAGTTAAAATATTAACTCCAAGATATTTAACTTTTTTGACTACCTCACATCCTAGCATTCCTCCTAATTCTTCCTTTTGTTTAGTATTCATATTTATAGCTAGTATTTTTGTTTTTCTTAAGTTTATTTTAAAACCAGACACTTGGCCATATTGATTAATCGTATTCATTAAAACCATACTGGATTCCTGCGGTTGTTCCAATATTATGACCAGATCATCCGCAAAAGCGCGCACTCTGTATTCTTGCTGCCTAATCTTAATCCCTTTTAGACCATCCAAGCCCCGTATTTTATTCAACAATACTTCCAAAGTTATAATAAACAATAGTGGGGACAAAGGACAGCCCTGTCTTGTACCTTTTCCAATTTGAAAAGAGTCTGTTAAACTTCCATTGACTATGATTTGTGCTATTTGCTGTTGGTATATTGCTTTAATTGACTGTAAAAAATTATCTCCTATCTGCATTTTTTGCAATATCTTCAACAGAAATTGCCAATTAACTCGATCAAAGGCTTTCTCAGCGCCACGCAGCAGGAATTTGGTTGTTCTTGCATTAATAATTAATCTAACATTACTTTTCATCTGTCTCCCCTGTATAAAACCTGTTTGTTCGGTGTGTATCAATTGTTGAATAACCAGCATTAACCTATTTGCTAGTATTTTAGTAAAAATTTTATAATCTACATTAAGTAATGAGATAGGTCTATAATTTTTTGGTTGGGTAGTATCTTGATCTTCTTTGGGTATCAAAGATATAAATGCTGTCTTCCAAGATGGAGGCACCTTGCCTTCCGTTTGAATCTTATTAAATAATTCTCTAAGAGGTTCTACCATTTCTAACTGTAAATTTTTATAGTAAACCGCTGTCAAACCATCTGTACCTGGTGCCTTCCCTAACTTTAACTGCTTAATTACCTGTAAAATTTCCCCCGAGGTTATTGGTTGATTCAATTTTTGCCTGTACTCTTCTCTAACTGAGGGTATTTTCTCTTTATCTAAATATTTGTCTATATCTAAACCATTAATTTTATCCCCTTTATACAATTCTGTAAAAAATTCCCGAAATGCCTTTTGAATCTCATCCTGTTGAAACACCTCCTTCCCTCTGTAAGTCATTTTAGATATATTTTGAGTTTTCCTTTTTTTCCTAATCTGATAAGCTAACCATCTGCCAGGTTTGTTTGCGTTACAAAAAGTATTGTGTTTTACATATAATAAGCTAGTGGCTACCTGGTCAGAGATCAACATGTCAAATTGAGATTTTAATATGGTTATTGCTTCCTTAACCTTTGTATCTCCTGGATTCATTGTTAGCTCCAACTCTTTCCTCTTAATTTCCTCTTCCAATTCTGTTCGTTTTAGCCCTTGTTTGTATCTATGTGTTTTATTTATATTCATCAGCACTCCTCTCATATACACTTTGCTTGCATCCCATACAAACTCCATAGGTGTACCCTTATTCATATTAAAAACAAAGTATTCAGATAACAATTTTTTACAATCATTAATATACTTTTCATATCTAAATAAGTTTTCATTCAATCTCCAAGACCTTCTTGCTTGCACTGCCCTTCCCAATTCCATCTAAACTGGATTATGATCCGAAAGGCCCCTAGCCGCAATCTTTGTCTTCTTCACCCTAGAAAGCAAGTCATTAGTGATTAGTATAAAATCAATCGTTGAAAGGGATTGATGTCTGTCAGAAAAGAAAGTGAAATCATATTCCTCTGCATTTCTTTCTCGCCAGATATCTCTCAGTTCAAAGTCGTCCATCATGTCAAAAAAAGGTTTGGGTAACTTTGCTCGCATCTTGGTATTTAGGCGAGAAGTCTTCTTATCTCTTTTAGTGTCTATCACACCATTCCAATCACCCAATAGTGTACAAGACCTATAGTCCCACTGTACTAATTTAGCATGAAGATTTCTATAGAATCCATCTTGCTGTTGATTAGGAGCATAAATTCCCAAAAGTAATGTCTTTTTCCCTTCTAGGATTAAATCTAACGCGATATATCTTCCAAAGGGATCTGCTTCAATTAATTCAGCTTTGATATCTTTTCTTAAGTATACAACTATACCATTTTTCTTTTCCATAGCAGAAGCTACAAAATGTTGACCAAGTTTTGAGTTAATCAGATATTTTTGATCAGTTGATTTAATATGAGTTTCTTGCAAACAAATTATATCATTCTTAAACTGTTTAAGATAGTGAAATATTTTCTTTCTCTTCTGTGGAGAATTCAGTCCATTGACATTCCATGTTAAAATCTTAGTTGTCATCATTGGTTGCCTGAAGCTTTTTTAGAGCCTCCTGCATGGCCTGTTTAACCTTTGGCCTAGCTCCTCCCACGGCTTCTGAACTTGTTGCTGTAACTCCTTGATCGATGGCCGGTGATTGTTGAGGTTGTTGTCTTTTAGCTTGTTTTTCCATTCGTCTGGTAGTCATACGGTTAGGTCTTTGTTCCATAACGCCTTGCCCTTCTAGGGGGGAGAGATGGTCCATCTTATCTGGTAGTTGTGTGGTTTGCTGTCTGTCTTGTCCTTCTTGTGATCTTTCTCCGGATCCAGATGGTGCAGGGTGTCCTGCCTTCAAAATATTGTGATAAAAATCTCGAGCTTTCCATATGGAGTTGAGACGATATCTTTGCCTGTCAAATGTAAGTATAATACCAAATGGTGTGTCCCATCTGTACTGTATCTGACGATTTCTGAGTTCTTCCACTAAAAAAGCATAGTCTCTTCTGGCTCTTAGCATTTGAGGTGGTATTTCTTTCAAAACAGTCAAATCCTGGCCCCCAATTTGGAGCCTAGTGTTATAAGACTCTTGTAGTATCGTGTTTCTGAGCTCTCTTGTAGTAAAATATATAACTATGTCTTGGGGGAGCTGCTTCTGTTTTGCCACCCAAGAATTAACGTGATAAGCTTTATCGATGTGCCAGTCAAAGTTAGACCCCGGTCTTCCCACCAGACAATCAAAAGCTTCTGAAAGAATCTGTTTCAAGTTCTCCTGTTTATCCTCACGCAACCCCCTTACTCTTAATGCCAGCTCCATCTGCCTGTACTGTAAAGATAAAACTTGGAATGGCCTCAAAACTAAATCCTGGTCTGAAACCCCCTCCAGCCCCCAGAAGTACCTCCCCAATACCTGGTACAAAGTCGCAGCCTCCACCCTCTATGCCCCCTACTGGAGATTTGCTAACGAATGAATTTTTTTGGGAAACTTTTAACAGTTTGACAATCAAAGTTGAAGATAGACTTAGAGATTTTAAAGAGGAGATAAAAGAGGAGATAAAAGAACTTAAGGAGGATTTGTATGGTAAAATTGACGCCAGGGTTGCTAAAATGAAAGTTGATATGCTGGGACTTGTAACTGTACTGACAGAACATGTTTCTGGAATTGAAGACAGTCTAGAGGATCTTAACAAAGCTAATACCAATTTGACATCGAAAACTGAGGTGGTGCAACAAAAAGTCGAAAACGCTGAAAAAGAAATTATTATGATACAGTACAGGCAGATGGAGCCTGTATTGATTCCTGATGACTGCTGGATTGGCAATTTTCTTGGCAGCATTTTCAGACTGATTTGCTTTTCCGTCCTTCCTCAGGCAAGGGTTTCATGGTTTTGGTAGAAATAATTGCATTTTCCCTACATACTTTAAAAAAAAAATTAATTTAATTCTACAGCATTGGGCCGAGCACTTCCAAACCATACTAAACCGCTTATCTTCCATCAATGAGGCGATTAACAGAATGCCCCAGGTGGATATCAATTATAGCCTGGACAGCCCACTATCAAAGACTAAAACCCTACAGGCTATCAGTCACCTGTTCAGTGACAAGGATCTGACGCATTCCCAGTGGAAGTCTATAAGGATGATGGTACAATGCTTGTTGACAGACTTACTCAGCTATTCCAGTCCTTCTGGAATCAAGGATCCATTCCTCAGGAACTGAAAGACATGTCCATTGTATACCTCTACAAAGAGGAAAGGAAAATCAACAAGTCTGCGATAATCATACATTGGTAGTTGCTGCAACATCCCATTTTATGAGCATTTCATTTAGCGATGGAAATTTTGGTTTCAATTACCAGTGTTGAGGACCACCTGTACACTGTATCAGACTGCAAGGTAACCATTAGTCTAGTTTAGTGCTTGAAAATAATTGATCTGTTAAGGTACTGTAACTGCAATTTTTACAAATACCAGTATTTACTCAGATTAGCACTTTTTGAATGCATCGAACCAACAGGTTAGTTGGGTGTCGAGAAAGATGGCAGTTGAAGTTTAACATCTGAAACACACTGAATTAGGGGAAGGCAAAATACAGATTTCTTTGGTTCACACTGTACTAATTTCAGTGGTCCTCAATATGTGTTATCAACTTTCATCTTTCATCTATTTTGTAGATTGTAAAAAATAATTTTTAACTTGAAATTATAACTGCTATATTATTTTACTGTTATCCAGTATTAGTAATTAATAGAGAAGAGTTGACAGTATTCTAATTTGATAATATGTTATTCCATTTAGATTGAAATGCTAGGTACATACCATGGAGGTTTCTTCTGATCTAATGTAATGAAAACATCTAAAATTAAATAATTTCTTTGCACTATACAGGAAAGGCAAGATTTGTGTAATTCAGAGCTATGCTTTCAGCTTGATTTCAGTCTAATTCTCTCCCTTGCTGAGATTGAGGTATATGTTATCCTGAGCCTTTTTCCCTGTTTTGGAGTGAACTTGGGGAAAACTAAATGGCATAAACAGATTTTGTGATTTGCTTGATTTATATGTGACAGTATTTAGGTTGCTACCATCACACTGAATCAGAAGAAACTCTCAGAGTGAGTATGCAGTATTAATAGCAAACAGGAGGCCTTCAGCTATGGAGTGTACCTAGTTTACTCTTAGCAAGTAACATTGTCTGGATGATCTCATCTTGACTTGGAAGTTGAAGCCTAATTAGTCCAGGTCCAGGAAATATCAGGACTGTAGACAAACTGGGGAATTAAAAGAAAATAAAAGCAAGCAAGCAACAATAAAATAAGAATTATTGTAGAAAAGCTATGTGTGTGTCCTTGAAGTCAATATAATTTCCAAGCTTGACATGAAGATTGGACATTTTTACTTCTCGTATAACCTGATATTTGAGAGGATATCCGCATGTGCAGGATGGGAAATGGATGCCCAAGCTAAACGCCCGGGCTTGTGAAGAACGAAAAGAACGAACAATCTGCAGATTGAGATCCCGGCGATAGCGAAAAGGAGTCCTGGCAGGAGATTAACTACTGGGCAAGTCGGCGAGGCATCTACCTACGGGGGTGTGTATGTCCTGCTGGATGGCCCCTGGATGGTTTTTGCGATCCCATTCCGGCCTCGGCGGTGTTGAAGACGGCGTGTGAGCGGCATGCGCTTTTCTCAGCTATGCGGCGCTGCCGGTGAGAGCCTGGGTTTGGGGCTTGTGTTTCACTGCTCTGGGCGGTATGCTACACGAGGCAGCCTGCGCCTCACCCTGAGGAAGGGGCGGCTGTATTTCAACGCCAAAGTGGTCAGGACTGGGCGGCTGGTTTTGCCGCTGCCGCTACGGTTTTCCCCAGGCTGCCTCCACGCCTTCTCGCACCGGCTCTTTCTCTGCTTGCTGTTGCTGCTGCAGGCGGTGGGCAGATGATGGCGGCGTTTCTTTCCATTTCTGGGTGCCTGCAACATCTTTCGACTATACCTGCCCAGCTTGCTGAACCCCTGGGGACCTTCCTGGACTACCACCGCTGCGGAGGGGGAGAAAACGATCTGGGCGCCTGTAGACTGGACGAATTGGGCGGCTGACTACAATTGCTGCCACCATGGCCCTTCCGGACGCCCCCCTCTCCCCTTTCCCTGTGGCTCAGCCTTTGTATTAACACTGCCCTCGTTCTCTCCTGAGCTCTGTTTGTTTGGACTTCTTCCCTTGGTGGACTTGGAAGTGTTTCTCCTATAACCTGTCATCGATATTGTGGAGCCTTTGTCTATTTCCCTTGCTGGTCATCTGGCCCTTTTCCAGCTGGGCTTTTAAACATCAAGTTTTGCCCAACCATAACCCCAGGGCCTCTGGACGTGCTATTTCAGTCCCAGCTGCTTTGACTATTACTAGCTGCAACTGCCCTGGGAATACCAATACCATCTCAGACAGCACTTATTTAATTCCATCTATCACAGTGCCTTGGCTTTTGGACAAACAGGGATGCCCACTGCGCGTAGGAAGGCCTTCTGCTCTCCTCAACCGCCTTAGACTCTTGGGACCTTTTCAGCCTTACCGGAGGGGGTGGGGAAATGCGACTCCCCCTTGCATACTCTCTGTGGACTGCTGCTGGATTTTTAACCATCTTAGCCAATTTAATCGTCATAGGAAGGGAGAGGAGCAGAGTACCTCTCCCTCCTTCTCCTCACTTTTGTTCCATCTAAGAACTGTGCAAATCTAATCTCTCCGCAATTTTATGAATGAGGTGTGTATGGTGTGATTGCTGATGTGTGTACCCACTTTTTTAATTCCTATTATCATTGTAACTTGTTTTTTAATTGATTCACGTGGGGACTGTATGGGTGAGTGGCTGTGTATGTTTGAGTGGACTGGGAATACAGCCAGGTGCCTCCTCCACTGAGTGCTATTGCAGAAGTGGTAGGGGGCCCTGCTCTACCTCCCGTCCTAGAATGATTGATCTAAATGGCCTGCCGGGGAGAGCGGAGGCTGCGGGAGGGGAAATGGGGTCTACGGGTGCGGGAGTGGGCCGGAGCATTATGGTCATGAAGGGGAGGGGCAGGTATGGCAGGAACTTTAGGACTAGCCATTACCGGGGAAGGAGGGTTCGCTACGTCACAGCGATCCCTCCTTCCGGCCCTACTAGTTCCACTCCAGGACCAGATGGCGAGAGTTGTCAGGGCCCTGGTCTCAGGCTGTTGTTGCTAAATGCCAGGTCTGTGGTTCACAAAGCTCCCCTCATCCGGGACCTAATATTAGACGAGGGGGCAGACCTGGCATGTATCACTGAAACCTGGCTGGGCCGGGAGGGAGGAGTCCCCCTCACTGAAATGTGCCCAGAAGGGTTTCAGGTGCTTCATCAGCCGCGACCCCAGAAAAGGGGTGGGGGAGTGGCTATCATCATCTGAGGGTCATTAGTTCCTCGTAGGATCCCTGCTCTGGAGCTTGTCAGGTGTGAGTCATTGCTGGTGAAGTTGGACCTTGAGGGTCAAGTGGGCTTGTTGCTAACGTACCTTCCTCCCAACAGCGTTGCAACAGCCCTCCCCTCGCTCCTCAAGTCAGTAGTCAAACTGGCGGTAGAGTTCCCCAGGCTTATGGTGCTGGGGGATTTCAACCTGCCTTCGCTCGGTGGACACTCTGATGGGGCGCAGGAGTTCATGGCTTCCATGACAGCCATGGACTTGACCCAAGTAATCCAGGGTCCGACTCACTCAGCGGGGCACACACTTGACCTCGTATTCCTCTCGGAGCAGTGGAGACGTGATCTAGATTTGAGGGGCATTAAGATCTTGCCCTTGTCATGGTCTGATCACTTCCTACTGAGGCTTGACTTTCGGAGACCAATCCCCCACTGTAGGGAGGAGGAACCAATTAGGTGGTTCCGCCCCAGGCGCCTGAGGGACCCTATGGGATTTCAGACGGCTCTTGAAGAACTACCTGACACTCTCGTCCACAATCCGGTGGAGTCCTTAGTCGCTGCTTGGAATACAGTAGTGGCGGGAGCCCTAAACCGGATTGTGCCTTTACGGCCTCTGTGAGGTAGTGGATGCAGGAGAGCTCCTTGGTTCATCGAGGAACTCCAGGAGATGAAGGGCCAAAAGAGACGCCTAGAGCGCCACTGGAGGGCCAGTAACTCTGAGTCAGACCGAGCACTGATGAGAGCCTTTATCAGGACCTATCTCGTGGCAATACGGGCGGCGAAATGTGTGCATTTTGCCGCTCTTATTGCATCCGCTGAATCGCACCCAGCCGCCTTGTTTAGAATAGCCCGCTCCCTCTTGAAAGGGAGGGATGCAGACGACCCTTTACAGGGTAGAGCTGAGGAATTTGTTCAGTCTCTAATGGATAAAGTCGCTCAGATTCGGACAGATCTGGACTCCAATTGAATGGTACCAGCCGAGGTACCGGGGGAAGGTCTTGAGCGAATTTTATGGGGTAAGTTTCAATTTGTCGCTCCTGAGGAAGTGGACAAGGCCATGGGAGCGGTGAGTGCCTCCACTTGTATACTGGACCCGTGTCCCTCCTGGCTGGTCTCGACCAGCAGGGAGGTGACACATGGCTGGATCCAGACGATAGTTAACACCTCTCTCTGGGAGGGGTCCTTCCCGCACCTCCTAAAGGATGCAGTGGTGAGACCCCTCCTGAAGAAACCTTCTCAGAGACTTCCTGGGAGGAGCCTGCTGGTGGTGGCAGCAAAAAATCAGCTGCCTCCGAATTCCTGGTTATGTACCTGTTTAGAGGATCTTCCATCTGACGTCTTATCAGGTTTTCTTATCCTTCAGGCAAGAAGGAAAGAAGAAATTGTTTTGCTGGCAAATGCTCTTCGATTTTTGCAGCTTTTGTGCTTGCAGGGAGAGGGGGGCTAGCCCAAGGCAGATCGGCTGTCCGTGCTGGGAACTTCAAACTGCCTTGTGCGGAACAAAGTAGGTCTCCCCCACTCAGTTCAAAGTTTTGATTGATTTAATCTTATCACGAGCTGGATTCGTATTACGAATGCAGTAATTGTTTATCAAGATTTTAGCTTCTTTTCTTTTTCTCCTCCGAAAAACTATTTACTTAGAGGCTTTTAAAATGGCGCCGAGCAGGCTGGTTTCTCCGGTAATAACGAACACTTTTTGTTAATTGTCACAAGAATTCAAAACAAAGGAGATTGCTTATCATCTGTTTTGTTTCACAATCGGCCAGCAGAAGCTTTTTAATTAGTTTCATTTCTACAATCCTCTCACTCCCTCATTAATCTTGCTTATCTGGAAGTTAAATGGTGATGAATCTGCTGAACTGTCTTGTTACAATGTTTACTCACTGAAAGTTTTGCCAAGTCTTAAACTTCAAAGTAAAAGGGGAACTCAGCTTCTTTACTTAAAGCTGCATATTCAGGCAACAGAGTTTTATTAAGTGCAGGCAGATAAATTTTGAAATGGCTTCAAAACTAAATATTAACTTGAAGTCGTCACCCTCTACTTCCAGGGGCACATCCCCAGTGCCTGGCACAAAGCTGCAGCCTCCGCTTCCTACTCCCCCTGCTGGGGATGTGTTAACGAAAGAATTTTTCCTGAGCAATCTAAGCGAGGCTCTTAATGCACTGACAATTAAAATGGAAGATAAGTTTAGAGATAATAGAGAGGTGATAAAGCAGGAGAGAAAAGAGGAAATAAAAGAAATGAAAGAAGAAATCAAAAGCGAAATAAAAGGACTTAAACAGGAGCTGTATGAGAAAATCGATGCTAAGGTTGTTAAAATTAGAGATGAAATGCTGAGACTTGTAACTGTATTAACAGAACATACTTCTGGAATGGAAGATACTCTAGAGGTTCTTAATGATGCCAATACTAACTTGACATTGAAAACAGAGGTGGTGGAACAAAAAGTGGAAAATGCTGAAAAAGAAATTATTATGATACAGTACCGACAAATGGAGTTTGCATTAAGAGTAAGGGGGCTGCGTGAGGAGAAACAGGAGAACTTGAAACAGATCCTATCGGAAGCCTTTGACCGCCTGATGGGAAGACCAGGGACCAACCTTGACTGGCAAATTGACAAAGCTTACTGCGTTAACTCCTGGCTGGCAAAGCAGAAGCAGCTTCCTCGAGACATCGTTATATATTTTACTACAAGAGAGCTTAGAAATATGGTACTGCAAGCATCTTATAACACTAAGCTTCAAATTGGCGGTCAAGACCTGACTGTTTTGAAAGAGATACCACCTCAAATGTTAAGAGCCAGGAGAGACTACGCTTTTTTGGTCGAAGAACTCAGAAACCGTCAGATACAGTATAGATGGGATGCACCATTTGGCATTATATTTACATTTGATAAGCAAAGGTATCGCCTCAACTCTGTATGGAAAGCCCGAGATTTTTATTATAATATATTGAAGGCTGGATACCCTGCACCATCTGGACCTAGAGAAAGACCACAAGAAGAACAGGATAGACAGCAAACTACACAACCACCAGACAAGATGGAGCATCTCTCTTTTCTGGAAGTGCAAGGTGTCATGGAACAAAGACCTAGCCGCATGACTACTAGACGAATGGAGAAACAAGCTAAAAAGCAACAGCATCAACAATCACCGGCCATCGATCAAGGAACTACAATAACAAGTCTGGAAGCAGTGGGAGGAGCTAGACCTAAGGTTAAACAGGCCATGCAGGAAGCTCTAAAAATGCTTCAGCCAACCAAAGATGACAACTAAGATTTTAACATGGAATGTCAACAGACTGAATTCTCCACAGAAGAGGAAGAAAATATTTCATTATCTTAAACAGTTTAAGAATGATGTAATTTGTTTGCAAGAAACTCATATCAAGTCAACTGATCAAAAATATTTGATCAACTCAAAACTTGGTCAACATTTTGCAGCTTCCGCTATGGAAAAGAAGAATGGTATAGTTGTATACTTAAGAAAAGACATGAAAGCTGAATTAATAGAAGCAGATCCCTTCGGAAGATATATTGCTTTAGACTTAATCCTAGAAGGGAAAAAGACATTACTTTTGGGAATTTATGCTCCCAATCAACAGCAAGATAGATTCTATAGAAATCTTCATGCTAAATTAGTACAGTGGGACTATAGCTCCTGTATACTATTGGGTGACTGGAATGGAGTGATAGACACTAAGAGAGATAAGAAGATTTCCCGTCTAAATACTAAGATGCGAGCAAAGTTACCCAAACCTTTCTTTGACATTATGGATGACTTTGAATTGAGAGATATTTGGCGAGAAAGAAATGCAGAGGAATATGACTTCACTTTCTTCTCGGACAGGCATCAATCCCTTTCAAGGATTGATTTTATTCTAACCACTAATGATTTGCTTTCTAGGGTCAAGAAGACAAAGATTGCGGCTAGGGTCCTTTCGGACCATAACCCAGTTTGGATGGAGTTGGGAAGGGTAGTGCAGGCAAGAAGGTCTTGGAGATTGAATGAAAACTTATTTAGATATGAAAAGTATATTAATGATTGTAAAAAATTACTATCTGAATATTTTGTTTTGAATATGAATAAGGGTACATCTATGGAATTTGTATGGGATGCAAGCAAAGCGTATATGAGAGGAGTGCTGATGAATATAAATAAAACACATAGAAATAAACAAGGGTTAAAACGAACAGAACTGGAAGAGGAAATTAAGAGAAAAGAACTGGAGTTAACAATGAACCCAGATGATACAAAGGTTAAGGAAGCTATTAATATATTAAAATCTCAATTTGACATGTTGATCTCTGACCAGGTAGCCACTAATTTATTATATGTAAAACACAATACTTTTTGTAACACAAACAAACCTGGCAGATGGTTAGCTTATCAGATTAGGAAAAAAAGGAAAACTCGAAATATATCTAAACTGATTTACAGAGGGAAGGAGGTGTTTCAACAGGAAGAGATTCAAAAGGCTTTTCGGGAATTTTTTACAGAACTGTATAAAGGGGATAAAATTAATGGTTTAGAAATAGACAAATATTTAGACAAAGAGAAAATACCTTCAGTTAGAGAAGAGCACAGGCAAAAATTGAATCAACCAATAACCTCGGGGGAAATCCTGCAGGTAATTAAGCAATTAAAGTCAGGGAAAGCACCAGGTACAGATGGCTTGACAGCGGTTTACTATAAAAACTTACAGTTAGAAATGGTAGAACCTCTTAGAGAATTATTTAATATGATTCAAATGGAAGGTAAAGTGCCTCCATCTTGGAAGACAGTGTTTATATCTTTGATACCCAAAGAAGATCAAGATACTACTCAACCCAAAAATTATAGACCTATTTCATTACTGAATGTAGATTATAAAAATTTTACTAAAATATTAGCAAATAGGTTAATGTTGGTTATTCAACAATTGATACACACGGACCAAACAGGTTTTATACAGGGGAGACAGATGAAAAGTAATGTCAGATTAATTATTAATGCATTAGAATATTTAGGAAAGAACAACCAGATCCCTGCTGCGTTTATATTTTTGGATGCTGAGAAGGCCTTTGATTGAGTTAACTGGCAATTTCTGGTGAAGATATTGCAAAAAATGCAGATAGGAGATAATTTTTTACAGTCAATTAAAGCAATATACCAACAGCAAACAGCACAAATCATAGTCAATGGAAGTTTAACAGACTCTTTTCAAATTGGAAAAGGTACAAGACAGGGCTGTCCTTTGTCCCCATTATTGTTTATTATAACTTTGGAAGTATTGTTGAATAAAATACGGGGCTTGGATGGTTTAAAAGAGATCAAGATTAGGCAGCAAGAATATAGAGTCCGCGCTTTTGCAGATGATTTGGTTATAATATTGGAACAACTGCAGGAATCCAGTGTGGTTTTAATGAATACGATTAATCAATATGGTCAAGTGTCTGGCTTTAAAATAAATTTAGGAAAAACCAAAATATTAGCTATAAATATGAATATTAAACAAAAGGAAGAATTAGGAGTGCTAGGATGTGAGGTAGTTAAAAAAGTCAAATATCTTGGAGTTAACATTTTAACTTCAAATGGGAAATTATATAAGCATAATTATGAACCACTTTGGCATAGTATACAGACGGAGATGAAAAAATGGGAAATTGCACTTATCTTTGCTGGGTAGGATAGCGGCAGTGAAAATGAACATTTTACCAAAATTTTTATTTCTTTTCCAAATGTTACCTATATTTAAAAAAGATGCAAACCTTTCGAATGGCAGAAGGGTATCAACAAATTTGTATGGGCAGGAAAGAAGCCGAGGGTAAACATGAAATTAATGCAAGATGTACGTGAGAGAGGAGGATTGAAACTACCTAATTTAAAACTATATTATGATGCAGTGGCATTATCTGTAATTAGTGATTGGATTCATTTAACCAATGATAGAATATTGAACATTGAGGGACACGATCTGGTATTTGGCTGGCATGCTTACCTGTTATTCAATAAAAAATTGGATAAGAATTTTAAAAGTCATATTTTAAGAAATGCTTTACTGCGGGTTTGGAAAAAATACCAATATAAATTAAATGACAAGATACCCATGTTGGCAATTCCTAGACACGCAATTGAAAATATGAATATAGCACAAAAACAGGACAGAATTACTTACAGACAGCTTCTTACCTCGGAAAGGGGGGTATTACAATTAAAATCTTTAGAGGTATTAAAAGAAGAGAAGGTAGTTCAAACATGGTTCCAGTATGGGCAATTACAGGGTAGGTGGAAAATAGATCAAAAAATTGGTTTTATCCAAGTTGAGGATAATTTGTTTAAACAAATAAGAGATCAAAGCTTAATGCATATAAAGAGGATATATAATGTATTAATACAGATGGATTCGGAAACAGAATTAGTTAAAGATTGTATGATAAAATGGGCTCAAAATATTGAAGAACCAATAATGTTGGATACATGGGAAAGAATCTGGGTAAGAAATGTGAAATTTACACAAGCTCAAAATTTGAGAGAAAATTTTTACAAGATGTTCTATAGATGGCATTTAGATCCTAAAAAGTTGGCTTCTATGTATCCGAATGTACAGCCTAAATGTTGGAGGTGTGGTTCTCTCGATGCTACATATTATCATATATGGTGGACCTGCCAAAAGGTTAAGGCATTCTGGATAAAAATATGGTGGGTTATGCAAAATATTTTTAAAAGAAGGATAAAGTTTATTCCTCAGTTATTTTTACTAGGTATATGTACTGACTTTACAGTGGTAGAGACTAACTTGATTCTGCACCTAATAACTGCAGCAAGACTGTTGGTGGCGCAATACTGGAAGAAGGAAGACTTGCCTACAATCCAAGAATGGACATTGAAAGTCACAAACTTAGCCGAGATGGCTAAAATATCGGCATATCTTAAAGATCACTCAAATGAGAGATATAAACAAAACGGGAAAAAATGGATTGACTATATACAAAATACGGGACCAAGAAATTCCAGTTAGCCTATGCTTAAGATCAGAAATGATTTAAACTGTTTAAAGTTAGTTCAGTAAGAAGAAGCTAAGGTCAATGTAGAATGTCATTAATTTCTTTATTTCTTTTTTCTCAATAGATTTTAGACTGTGTTAGTTAAAAATCCATACCGTGTACGGGTTCTGGGAAGTCGGGGGGGGGGAGGAGGGGGGCTGGGGGGTGTGGAGGGAGGGGGGGGCATACAAAAAAAATTTGTACTTCAATGTTTTAATGATTTACGAATGATGAAATATTTGTGTTTTTTAAAAGAAATAAAACTCTTTTTGGACAAGAAACCTTCTCTGGATCCAGCCATTTTGAGTAACTATCGTCCAGTCTCCAAACTCCCCTTTGTAGGGAAGGTTGTTGAGAAAGTGGTGGCCTTTCAACTCCAACGGTCCTTGGATGAAACCGATTATCTGGATTCCTTTCAGTCCGGTTTCAGGCCTGGTTACAGCACGGAAACTGCTTTGGTCGCGCTGATCGATGAGCTCTGGCGAGCCAGGGATAGGGGTCATTCCTCTATCCTACTGCTTCTTAACCTCTCAGCGGCCTTCGATATCATCGACCATGGTATCCTTCTGCAACGGTGGCGGGAGTGGGAGGCACCGTTCTTCGGTGGTTCTCCTCCTACCTCTCGGACAGGTCGCAGTCGGTGTTGGTCGGAGGGCAGAGATCGACCCCTAGGCCCCTCAATTACGGGGTGCCACAGGGTTCGGTCCTGTCCCCCCTCCTATTTAACATCTACATGAAGCTGCTGGGTGAGATCATACGCCGGCACGGGATTAAATATCATCAATATGCGGACGATACACAATTGTATCTGTCCGCCCCGTGCCAACTCAGTGAAGCGGTAGAAGTGATGTGCCAGTGCCTGGAGGCTGTCAGGGTCTGGATGGGAACGAACAAGCTTGCGCTCAATCCCGACAAGACTGAGTGACTATTGATGCTCCCTCCCAAGGATGGTCCAGCTATTCCATCTCTCAGCCTGGGGGGTGAAATTTTACACCCCTCAGAGTGGGGTTGCAATTTGGGAGTCCTCCTGGATCCGCAGCTGACTCTAGAACATCATCTTTCGGCTGTGACCAGGGGGGCCTTTGCCCAGGTTCGCCTGGTGCACCAATTGCGACCCTATCTGGACCGGGAGGCCCTTCGGATAGTCACTCATGCCCTTGTCACCTCAAGACTGGATTACTGTAACATGCTCTACATGGAGCTGCCCTTGAAGAGTGTTTGAAGACTTCAGCTAGTCCAGAATGCAGCCGCGTGAGTGATTGTGGGTGTACCCAGGTACTCCCACGTTACACCTATCCTCCGCGAACTGCACTGGCTTTCCATTGGTCTCCGGACACGCTTCAAGGTGCTAGTCGTTACTTTTAAAGCCCTACATGGTATCAGACCTGGTTACCTGAGAGACTGCCTCCTGCCAGTCACCTCCCAAAGACCTATTAGATCCCACAGACTAGGCCTCCTCTGGATTCCATCTGCCGGCCAATGTCGGCTGGCGACCCCCTGAGGGAGGGCCTTCTCTGTAGCTGCTCTGGCCCTATGGAACGATCTCCCCGTTGAGATCCGGACCCTTACTACCCTTCTGGCCTTCCGCAAAGCAACTAAGACCTGGCTGTTCCGGCAGGCCTGGGGCTGTTGAATTATCCAGCCCCATCCTATGTTACGACTGTTGCTGAATTTTTAATTGTTTTATTTTTGTACCCCCCTTTCCTTATTGTTAGCCGCCCTGAGTCTTCTGGGAATAGGGCGGCATACAAGCTAAATAAAACTCTTAAACTCTAGTAAAAAAAGCATGTTGAAGATGTAATTTGGAAAGAACAAGTTGTAGCACGCTTCTCTCAAGAATATCCTCAACTGAGGCATCACTAGGTTGGCAAAGGGCACATATGTAAAGCTGGTAATCATCAGTATACTGATAGTTTATGTGGATGACCTCACCTATAAGCTGCATGCAGATGTCAAATAGGATTGGGGAAGAATGTTGAGCCCAGAAGAGGCTGTGCACTAGACCCCACTTTCTCTCCAACAATTGGAATCAACCCCAGAGAAAGGAAGAAAACCAGTGCAGAACTGCATCTCCCACTCTTAATCCCCGGAACTGGCCCACAAGTATACCATGAACAGATGGAATCAAAACCATTGAGTTATCCCCTCTTATCCCACATCCAGATGTCAGGGTCAGGGTCTCTGCAGTTGTCCCATTCCATGCTATGGATCCCATCAGTCAAGATGATAGCTTCTACAATTTTTCCAGATCAACACTGAAATTTTCTCTTACTCTAAACTTCACAATGATTAAAGCATTCTAATGAAAGAATACAGCCACAAAAGGAAAATAAATGTAAACCAAGTTTATTTTGCTTTTTAAGTAGTGTTCTTAAAGCACTACAGCATGGTAAACAATGTAAATTAGTAGAAGTCATCTCAAAAGCCAGAGTTCTTCTTTAATGAGCTTGTTAAAAAGATGCAGCCTATTCTAACAGGATAAATATTTTAACCATTTCACTTCGAGTTAATGAAGGCTCACAAATGAGCAACACTCCTCATTGAGGAAAACAAAAAGCTGTTGTCGACAAAGCGACAGCACACACACAAAAACAAAAGAACTGTGTAAAAATAACTAACTGTACTGTGTTCCCATATTTTTCCAAGTTGCTTTACAATGGGATGATATGCACATGATCTTGCTGCAAATTTGCCATATGACTTGCAAATATCAGTAGCCTAGCCTTATCACTTAGCTCCAAAGCTGCTCATGTCTGATGATGCAGCATTCATCTTCCTATTACTAACAATTAATTTGATGGATTTCTTTATTACCCTTTTTCTAGACTGCAGAACAGACTAGAAAATGATCCTTAATTAAAAGAAAAAAAAGTGTTTTAACTGGAAAAATGTTTAATTTTGCAATAGACTTTACAAGTTATATGTTTTGCCTTTTTTACTCTTAGCCACAAAATGGGCATGAAGTGTTTTATTTTTAAAATGCCTTAATTTTCAACTTCATGCAAATCTAAATAAAGATGACCAAAACAAAAAGCTTAAACAATGGAAGGATATTTCACAGAAAAATTCTTATACAAAAACACATAAGAAAAAAGGGCCACTAGGTGACATCTTAAATTTACAAATTGGCATCATTTTGGTCAACAAATATCCAAGTCCTGTTTTCTCCTACAACAAAGCAGCTGTACAGAAAGAAAACAGAAAAACTGGTTATTTTTTAATCACACATTTCCTCAGGAATTTCATGTGGATTAAGGATGCCAGGGACAGACATCTGAAGTTTGTGTTTTTCCTCCTGAGCCTGTCGAAGAGCTGTCTCTCTTTCTTCCAGGAATAAGTCAGATGTGTCTTCACCTGCAAATTCCTATGGAAATGAAATAATTCAGAAATTATAAACCCAGTCATACAGCAAATAATTTCTAAAAATAATTTAAAAGGCACTAAATATAGTCATTTATCTTCAAATCACGCTGAAGTAAATTTTATTTAAACACAATATTATTTTAGATTATATCTTTAAAGCAAATCTTTTTTAAATTGGTTCCTCTTTATGTTAAAATTCTTTTCCCTTTAATCCCAAATTTTCAAAAGCTGGCAGAATTGATCCTTTTTACCATAGAATCACAGCATATCAGAGTTGGAAGTAGTCTTTTTATTTTTTTTAGTATTTATTAAAAAGCTAAATAAGATTTTGAATTGAAGGGTTTATATAGGTAGTTCTTGAGTTACAATTGTAATTGGGATCAGAACTTCTGTTGCTAAATACATGGTTGTAAAGTGATGTCACATGACTGCGCCACTTAGCAACTGCAACCACTGCAGTCTCCATTGCTTTTCAGTGAGGATTGTGGATCATTAACAGCTTCTTGCTATTTCCTGCTGGCTTCCAACAACCAAAGGCAGTGGGTAAACTGGCAGAAACTTGGTGGGGGAGACTTACCTAAGCTACCTGAGACCTTTGCTGCTGCCTTTCCCATTATCTTTGTTTGTGGAAAGCTGGCAGAGAAGGTTGCAAATCTCAATCACCTGATTGTGGGACCTGCAACAGTTTTATATATGAGCTGGTTGCTAAGTGATTATGATCATATGATTGTGGAAGTGCTGGGATGGCTTGAACTTTGAAGGCCAATATTGGATTAATATTGATTAAATATTGGATTTACAAAATAACTAAAAATGCTATAATTTTAAATATTAAAAGAGATCTTCAAAGAATGGGGCCATAAATTGGCAACCACAATATCAATAATATTAATAGTGATGTCTGCTTTTATAGATAGGCTATGTCAATGAAGGAATGACAGATGTGAAACAATCTTGCTTGATGCAGAAATAGAATCAGACATATTGGATTAAAAATGTCTGGATTAGAAGACATTTAAAATGGAAACACAAGAGAATGACCCAGCTGTTGCTAAACAAGATGTTTTAAGTTAGTTTTCTCCCATTTTATGACCTTTCGTGTCACAACTGTTAAGTGAATCACTGCAGTTAAGTTAGTAATATGGTCAATAAGTGAATCTGACTTGCCCAATGACTTTGCTTGTCAGAAGGTCGCAAAAGGTGATCACATGACTTTGGGACACTGCAACTGTCATAAATATACGCCAGTTGACAAGTGTGTGAATTTTAATCATATGGTCATAAACCACTTTTTTCAGTGTCATTGTAACTTTGGTCATTAAACAAATGATTGTAAGTCGAGGACTACCTGTATTAGGGTATACTTACTGCTGCTAAAAGAATTTTGGATGCACTCCAAATTTGTGGGAGATTTTGAAATGACCAAAACAGAGAACACACTGGCTAGATGGTAACTCTGTTAAGTAGTGTAAAACATATCATTAAATCAGTGGTGGGTTGTAGGCGGTACGCCCCGATACGGGCGTACCGGTGCCTGTCCGGTGTACTAAATACCATTCTGGTACGGTGCTCCGGAAGGCCTACTCGCCCGTCGTCCTTACCTGTCTTTAAACTCTTCGGCACTTCAGCACACGGCATGTACAGCACCTGCACGACATTCGGCTAAGCAGCCAAAGTGTCGCGGAGGAATCATTGGAAAGTAGGATGCATGCGCGTGTTCATGTGGAGGACATTGGGCCCCGTTGCAACTGTACTGGTTGCAACGGGATCCAGAACCCACCACTGCATTAGATATGCATAATAATATTTTGAAAGAGATCTATCTTCATAATATTTGAGGGCTTATTATGGAAACAGTACAGTCTGTAAGTTGTTTGAATTATCCAATAGCCTAGAAACAGACACTAAGACAAGGGTATCCAACCCCCAGTCCTTTAGCCTTTCAGAACCAGGCCACTGAAGTGGTTGAGTGCACAACATTCCCATTTGCGTGAGCAGTGGGTAGCTGTGTCCGCGCGCACTCCATTTTCACACAAAGGAAGGTCTGTGCTCGCCCGCCACACACACGGAACCATCCCACCCACCCCGGGCTAGTCCACAAAGCTGAAAAGGTTGAGGAACTCTGCATTAAGACTTTGCCTGCTACAATAACACAATTATATATTATCATTAGTAATTCATCCTGCATATTGTTTTTTTCAAAGGATGACAGTTCTTTAGTAACATTAATACTGTAACATATTTTCATATTAAAACACAAAATTTTGTAAGATGCAGAAGCTTTTAATCTTGCAAATTAATCTTGCAAGATACGAAAAGAACATTTCATCTGATTTTATTAATTGGGTAATTATTATTCTGCCCAATAAATAAAATATTAATCCAGCCCCTCTGGATAGTTACTGATACATTTATTCTTTTAAAAATCCAGCTTAAGTCACAGGGTTAGAAACAGGGAAATCTTCTGACAGAACGGTAGAATATGGAGCCCTTACAAACCAAAACCAAAACCTCAAAACAACTGGATTAGGTATAGATTTGACAAACTTTAAAGATTCTATATTATTTACCAATTTTGTTTACTTAGAACATGTTATAAAGATTAATGTTATTGGATGATTTTAGGAGGGTCTAATGGAATGCCATTATATAGTTTTACTTAAATTTAGAATATTTCATATAAAAAGATGTAAAATCAATTATAGTCAATAGTAATGTATATAAATATATTTGATTTAAAAATATGTGATTTGATATGAATTGTAAGTGATGACTATGGAAGGGATGCACAGAAATTTTGTAACCAACTGACACTTTCTATAATTTGTAATGGAAAATGGTTTTATGTTTTTTGTTCTGTCTGTGTTTGTTTAAAAATAAAAATTAAATAAAAAAACAAAACCTAACAGTTTAACCCTGAGCTACACATATTCTCAATTATTTGAATACCTCAACTACTGTATTTTTGAAGTATAAGATGCACCTTGGGGAGGAAAACAAAGGAAAAATATCTGCCTCTGCCTCCCAGCAATTTGGCTCCTTGCAACAAACAGTACAGACAATATACACTGTTTGTAGTGTTATATTTCAGACTATACTTGTACAGATGCTGTTAAAATGTGCTTTCTGGAAGTATAGTTATTCTCTGCTATTGAAAAGAATAGCAGTTTTTAAAATAAGAGGCACTGGGCCTCTTCAGATCAAGCATTTATTTTAAAAAGCTTCTTCATTTTGTTACTTTGTCTAGAACAATAATAAAGCAGTCTTTAAAAAATATGTCTAATAATTTGAACACTCTATAGGCATTTATAGTTGTTGACTTACCTCCTTGCAGCAAACATTAGCACAAGAAAAAAAAAATCTGCCTCCCAGCAATTTGCCATGTGGAGCAAACAGCAAGTTTCATTTTCAATTTCTCCAGATCATCAGCTGTTAGAGGCTGCAGGGATTGTTATAGCTTATTGAAGCCCCCGTTTGCTGCAAAGAGGCAAATGGCTGGGAGCAGAGGCAAAAGGGTGGGTGTTGATGGGTGGGTGTAGCTACATTCAGTGTATAAGACACACCCAAATTTTCACCCTCTTTTAGGGGGGGGAAGGTGCATCCCATACTCCGAAAAATACGGTCCATTAAATAACTTTTGAAGACTTCTAGCCACTCATTTCACACCTCAGCAGAGTTCACCACTTCCTGAACTGCTACTTAACCATTAGAAAACCCCAACTTTACCTAAAAGTTGCAGAACCAAATATATTTAGATATTTCATGCACATCATGTACGTGGAAACATTATTGCTTGATCTAAATAATACAAAGTCAGATGATGAAAACAAGATCCATTTAAGAACTCAAGCTAACTCAGGAATATAGAATATGGCTATATTTACTAATACAATATTTGCAAAATTTATAAAGAAAGTTCAGTGCTTCAAAAATTTCAGTCTACCATCTGACCAGGCAATTATGCTCACTGGGCATGAATATTTTTTCCTCTTCCTATATAAATGCAATCCAATACACATTAATAAAATCAAACATACCTTTATTTGTACTAGGAAGTCCCGAAGGTGTTCCTTGAAAGCAGGAATATCCTGATTTAAACTGAAGAGTCCTGTTACAAACAGTTTAACCTGTGCACTAACACAAAAGAAAAAGTCAAAGGAATTAGTTTATATGACGGGTGCTTGCATATAAATTTTGTTGTGTTTGGAAATCGAGCACTTACTCTTGTAGATGAGGAAATGCAGATTTAAGAAGATTAGCAACATACTCCTGAATAAACATTTGGTTGTTTACTGGATTTCCAGGGTTTAAAGGAGTACTTATTTTTCCTTCTTCTACTAAGTTGAACATGTATGCAAGAATTGATGCATGCATCGTCAAACCTGGTTAGAATATACAAATTAGGAGTTAATATTTGTAACTGATGTAGGTTCTACTTGTAGCAGATTTTCCCCACCTCAGGATTCAGTTCTTACCAGCAGTATGAGATGTGTCTGTTACAACAGAAAAAATGTGCTGAAGAATGTCACAGAAATAAGTTTGATAAAAGCTCTGGGCAGCAGCTTCTTCTTGTGCAACATTTTGTAAAAGTGTATAAAGGATCTGAAGGCCTAGAAAAAAACACAAAGCAAAGTCATTCTAAAATGTTAACGTTTGTTGATAATTACATTTTGACAATATTTGAACAGATAACAAACTGTAAAAAAGTGGCATAGCTACATGCTTTGAAATCATGATCACTTAGATTAGGATAAAGCATATTCACCTGTATCTGCAACATTTCTCATTGTATGCTTGAAAGCCCAAATGATAGAATCCAATACTAGCTTGAACTGTGCAGGTGGAATAGCCAGGAACGCTGGAAAGCAATGGGAGTTTACTGCTTGTAGTAATAAAAAAAAGTTTGTTCTGTGTTCAGGGTACTCTTCAAAGTCCTAAGGAAAAAGAGAAACTTTTACATGCAATTCTAGAAACTTCTTTACTTGTAAATTTTTATCTTACAATCTTGTTTGCCATAATTGTTAAATGAATCATTGCAGTTGATAAGTTAGTAACACAGTTGGTTAAGTGAATCTGGCATCTCCATTGACTTTGATTGTCAAAAGGTTACAAAGGGTGATCACATGACCATGGAACTGTGAGCCACTTGCCTAGCATCTAAATTTTGATGAAATAACCATGAGGATGCTGCAATGGTTGCGTGAAAAACTGTCATAAAACCATTTTTAATGCCGTAATTCAGTCACTAAACAAATGATTCTCTAATATTCAGGGAATATAAAATCAATATGCATTTGTAGAATTCAAAAAATGTCACCCCACACTGACTTTCTAAAGTACACAACCTCTAATAAATAGTAATATTCCTGAAGTATCTATTGGGATGTGCCTCAGATAGCTTTTGTAAGTGAACTGGAAAGCTGCTGAAGTAGTTATTCTCAAAACTATCCCCAAGTCCTGAAAGGTCTTTGCAGTTTCTAAAATCCTGTACAAAGTAAAATTCATTACTCTTCTGCATTCCAATTATGCTAGTTCTTCTCTTATAAGCAGAGATTAAGGCAGGAAATGATAGCAGTAGTTATCTTTTCTCTTTAACTTCAACATTAAGGCAGGGTGAAGTCTATGGTCATGATTTATTTGAAAAATATTTAAGATATAAAGAAAGATGTCTTAGCTACAAAATCCACTTGGTCAAGACAGTCACCTTTAAGAATATTGTAACTGGCATTAGACATTGGTTCAAATAGCAAAACTGTGAGTCCTACCAATTTAGATTCCAGTTAGACCATCTAGCAACCCTTATTCAGTTTATACAGGTAGTTTTCAAATTACAATCATTCATGTATCAGCTGTTCACAGTTACAATGGCACTGAAAAATACGACATACAACTAGTCCTTGCTCTTATGAGTGTCAGTGTCCCCATGGCAAAAATTTGGGTGCTTTGCAACTGGGTGTTTCAGCATTTTGGGGTCACATAATTGCCATTTGCTACCTTCCAAGGAGGCTTCTGACAAGCAAAGTAAATAGGGGAAGCTAGATTCATTTAACAATTGCAATGATCTGTTTAACAACTGTAGCAAAAAGGTAATAAAGTTGGGCACAATTAACAACTGCATCACTTATCAACAGAAGTTCTGGTTCCAACTATGGATATTAAGTTGACTACCTGTAATAAATTCTATTGTAACCTGAGCACAAAATGCACCTCTTTCCCTTTACACCTGTGATAGAACATAGTGTGGATTCCCAGGAGGCAGAGGGCAAAGAGGCAACCAAACACGGAAAGTTTGGTCAAGAAAAAGGGAAAAATTACCTGCAGTAAATAAAAGTATTGATCCTAGATCTAAATCTAAATCAGGCCAGATCTGGCTTGTACTTGAATAAAGTACTCTTATGCTATAGATTACACTGAAGAATTTTTAAAAATCTCATAAAAAGATAATGGCAGAATATATGGGTAGCCCTTGACTTATAACCTCAACCAGAACCAGAACAGGATTTTTGGTTATAAATCATTGCAGTCATAACTCGGGGTACATGATTGAACTCAATTGTAGACTGTTTATGACAGCTGTTGAGTCAGTCACCCTGGTCGTTAAATAAACCATGTGGTTCAACGTGCAAATCAAGTTTGTATTAATTTCAAATGATTGTTAAGCAACCAGTCCTAAGTCAATTACTATTGCCAAAGAGAATTTACATGGACCTATTTATGACAAAAACTCATTTATGTTGGCTTAATTACAGTAAGACACAGAGGCAGAGATTCATAGCTGATGGCAAATTTAGAATTGTAAATTGAAAAATGATACCTTATTTCATTTTTCAATACTTAACACTACTCTCTAATGATGTATAGGTGAAACTCGAAAAATTAGAATATTGTGCAAAAGTTCATTTATTTCAGTAGTGCAACTTAAAAGGTAAAACTAATAAATAAGATAAGACTCATTACATGCAAAAATTGTGGATTTGGGGTTTTCATGAGCTGTAAGCCATAATCATCACAATTATGGCAAATCACAGCTTGAACTATCTTGCTTTGCATGTAATGAGTCTATCTCATATATTAGTTTCACCTTTTAAGTTGCATTACTGAAATAAACGAACTTTTGCACGATATTCTAATTTTTCGAGTTTCACCTGTATTTGTTCATTTTCGTCTTTAGTGATGTGTAATGTTATAATTTAGCAAGCTATTTTGGAGTTGTTGGAAGCCACAACCAAAGCTGTTTGGTTTAATCAGGTCATCTTGAGTCATTAAACTCTACACCTCTAATTGAGGGGGATGATCCAAATGTCTCCTAGAATTTTGAGAAGGAACTTAAAAGAAACAAAGGTTGTGAGAAGCAGTTCTTAGTGCAAAGAATAGAAAGTGATTGTAAGTGTTTTCAGAAATTGAGGGGTCCTTGAATGATTGAGAACATATTAACTGAATTATTACCTTTAGAAATTCTAATTTGTTAGAATATAAGTGCAGAAAGATATGAAGAAAAAGTCTTCTTCACTTGCAAAGTAGGGTTTAAAGAAATCTGTGTGTGCTCAATCCATGAGCAGAGGAAGCCAGAAAAATACTTTAAGGAGAGTAGTCATAATATAAAACATGTAGTGTAATATTCTATTAACGTAGAAAAAACACATGAAGTTAGGATGCAAAGGACATAGAAAATAATAAAGTTACACATGAAATTAACAGGATGAAGGGGAAATAGAGAAAAAAAGTGATGATTATTATAGTTGGTTGCACCATCAAACTATTAAAAGCAGTGGGAAATGAGCCTAGCTAGCAATAAATTTGGAAAAAAATAAAACCAACACAGAATTCCAGCTCTGCTACAAAAAAACAAACCATCCTTTACTAAAAATCAGTCAAACCAGTGTTTATAAGTGGTCTTCCAAAAGCTATTTTTCATTTTTATAAGTCACTGAATTACCTTATTAATCATATTCAATGTGCATTCAAAAACAGCATCAAATATCTGAGGTATTTCAGCAGTAATGTGCCCCCCCAATTTGTTTACTATGATAGCCATTGTACTAAGCACTTCTGGCTCTCTGGCAGCTGGAACATTCCTCTGGTAATCAATAAGAACTGCATCCAGCAAAGGTGGAACAAAGTTTTCAGCTACCTAGGGAAAAAAAATCAACAGAGGATTAACCCAATATTTCCTAAAGTTTGACCTGTTTGCATAATGTGTAAATCATACAAAAATTGAGAATATATATGAATGTGTATGTATGTATGTGTGTGTGTGTGTGTGTGTGTGTGTGTGTGTGTGTGTGTGTATATATATATATATATATATATATATATATATATATATACACACACACACACACACATACATACATACATACATACATACATACATACATACACACACACACACACACACTAAAATGATTTAAGTAATGAACTGTTTCAGACAAATTTCTATTTCTCACCCCCATTGGTTTTATTTCTGAGGGTCTTATTTTTTAAACAAAATTGGGAAAAGGAAATAAACTTCCCATGCAATGGTCTAAAATCAAGATATCCCCTCTGCTATCAGTAAAACATCATAAAGGCAGTTGTAATATTTGTTCTCAGCAGGGAAAGATGGTGAGGCAATCAAAGGGAAAAAAAGTGTTCTAAGCTCCAAACAAAGCAGCAAAATTGGAAACATTCTGTTGGAATGTTTTGAGTGAGTTATGTGTTCCAACAGAATAAACATGGAAATATTTTTATAGTTGATATGCAGATGAGACTAGCCTTTTGTTTTCCATACCAGGACCATAACAGTTGGTGAAGTGCTGAATACTACCATATCTCAATTATTTGTTTGGCTTTAACTGTACTTAAACATGTTTTCAGAAATAATTCTCTTGGTATTTTTTTTTTTAAGTTTAGGCTACTAACCATCTGGTTTTTGTGTCTGGTACTACTGCAACTCTAGTGTCTCAGACTTGAAGGGGGTTCCCAAGGTCAAGGTAAATCGCCTACTAGGCTTAATGTTAAGTCAAGATTGTATATGTCTAGCAAATTAATCCTCTGTTTTAGTAGTTTATTAAGGTCTTGCACTTACCATCTGAGGATCATTAGATCTGCTCACCCAACCAGAAATGAGTTTTAAAGTTTCCCTTTTTACTGTTCTCATACTTCTAATCAGAGGTTGCTTTGTTACCATTTCACCTGGAAGAGTTTTAAGGTCAATTACAAATCAAGAATAGCCTTGGAGGAGCAAGGTGATTTAGAAAATTTTAACTCAGCTTTTCAAAAATCAACGAATTAGGGAATATGAAAGAAAATCCAGAACGAAATAATTATTATTAAATGCTATTCAGATTCAAGATGCATCAGAAGAGTTACAAAATCTTCCTATATATAGTAACGTTTCTATAAAGACAGAAAATACCAAAATTCTCCATGATACCTTGGTTTCACTAAGTGTATAGATTATGTTGGCAGAACACAGGTGATCCAGGCCATGAACTCTTAAGGTATGATTACAGAACAAACAAGCTCCTATTTTTATAGTTACAGAAAATCTGCAGCAGATTATTATAACATGTACATTTTGATTGGGTGTAAAAATATAAGCTTTAATTGACTTTGTGGAAATGATTCTGGATTACATCCTTCTCTCATGTGCCATGTAACTCTATTCCATCTTTATCACTAGAAGTATTTGTATACATTGCCCCTAGCTATGATTAAGTACATGAGTTGAAAAGCTTTGTGCTGGGTTCTTGGAGAATACTAAAAATGATTGCTAGACTTATTTATTTACTGTCACAAGGGGAAGGAAGGGTAATATTATTTAAATGATTTAAATTCAATTTCATTTTATTTTGGGTCCATTCATAGGTTTTTGGAATGAGGCCCAGGTCTGGTGCTAAGTACAGAAAAAAAAATTCTTTCCCCTGTTTTATGCTCAAATGAGCTTAGTGCTTCAAACTTAAGCCAGGGTTTTACCGTGTTTCCCCGAAAAGAAGACATGCCCTGCTAATAAGCCCAATCAGGCTTTTCAGAGCATGCGCCATAAGCCCCCCCCAAAAGCCCGCCTCCAACTACTTAAGCGCATGCGCAACTGGTTCCCGCCATTACCACTGTACTGCCTACTGGTACAGCTTGCGGGGCAAAAAGAGGACTCACCGCAAAAACAGCGGCAGGCAAAGCAAAGTGCTTCCACCTCCCACCCTTCCCTCCCACGCAAAAAGAGCCCACCGCAAAAACAGCGACAGGCCAGCAATGCGATCACCCCCTCAAGCCTGTTCCTTCTGGCGCAAACAAACACTGCCCACCCAAATGATAAAGGCATCCTGCCTGGTTCCTTTCCCCGCCGTCCCTTTAGCGAGGGGTGGCAGGTGGGGGAAGAAGCGAGGCGCACCTCTTACTTTTCCAGGTCTGTTGCGTTCCTCGCCCTTTCGCCCATTGAACCCCCTTGTAAAAAAAACTTTGCGAGTTGAACTCATGCGGCTTCCCTGAACACAATGGTGAGGAACGCGATGGAGCTGGAGAGGTAAAAGGCGCACTTTGCATCTCACCTGCCCCCCAAAATAATAAGCCCTCCCCTATAATAAGCCCAAGGCCATATTTCATGGGGCAAAAGAAAATAAGACCCTGTCTTATTTGGGGGGAAAACATGGTATTGTTAGGCTAAAGTGCTATTTTCAACCAAAAAATTATGCTGATGTGTCTTATGTTACCAAAATATGATTTTATATTTAGCAATTATCTTTACACTACAATGTATGAAGCTATTTAGGTTCTGCAACAATTCATCTGGTGAGATCATATTCATTTCAATAAAGCTTATTCACCTATCACAAATTAAGCAGATACCCACAATACAACCCAGTTTTAAACTTGCTCTTATTATCTTTACTGAATCATCCCGTGATTTGTTTTACATTCCTCTTCTATATTAGTCAAGTTCATTTTTTTGACATGTTAAATAAGTAAGAAGATCTAAAATATTGTTGTAATTAAAGCAGTCACTCTTACCATTTGCTTGAATAGCTGCAGAAATGTTTTCACTTAGGCACTTATACACATTCAGCATATCTAAGTAAATTCTTCCAAGCTGAATTACAAATGGATGTCCAACAGCTTTACATGCCCTCACATTAGTTTTCAGGATACTCCCCAACTGCTTAACTGTTTCAGAGTCTTTAAGAATATCAACATTCTGTTAAAACAGAAATTTGTGCATTTAGCAAGCAAAGCAGCCTTTCATCTAATAGTATATAAAAGTTAGTATGTTTCTAGGAACAATTCAAGATGCAGTTTTTGACCTTTAAAGCCCTATGCAGCATGGGCCTTTTCTGCTGTGGTCCCTGCATTATAATTATTATTCTTTCCAGAGTAAGGCTAGCTTTGTCCCTTTTAAATTTCCAAACATTCCCCAAGACCTGGTTGTGTCATCTGGCTGGTGAAATATTGTGTAATATTGCTTTTCACCTAGTATTTTTTATTTTTGTACTTTTTATAATTTTATAACTGTAATAATAATTTAAATATGACAAATGGGTAAATAATCTTGAATTCAACAGTTCCATTTCATTTTGTATACAGACAAAAATACTTGTAACATATGTATTCTAATACAGAGATTGACTACCCAATATTAATTATTTAATGCACGAATAGTTTTCTGTTTTGATTATGCACAATACACAATAATAAAACAATTCCGATAAAATACTTGCTGCTCACCAATTTTTTCTTGAAAGCAAAACAAATCACACCCAACTTACTGTATTTTTTGGACTATAAGACGCACCAAGATTTTGAAGAGGCAAATTTTGCACTCTGCAGACCTCCTAAAACATCCTGTTTTTCACAAAAATGGGCCCATTTTTTGTGAAAAAAGAACATGCATAGCATTTAGGAGGCTTGTAGAGTGCTCCTGTCTCTCCCCCAAAATAAGCAAAAAATGGTCCGTTTTTCGCTCATTTTAGCCCTCCCAGCCCCCAGGAGCACTCTGGAAGCCTCCTAAAGGATATGCACAGCCATTTTTGCAAAGGGGCGGGGTTTCAGGAGGCCAAAAATGCTGTATTCATTGTATAAGACACGCCCAGATTTTCACCCTCTTTTTTGAGGGAAAAAGGTGCATCTTATACTCCGAAAAATAAGGTAATCTTCACAAGAAACCAACATTTTCTGAAATTATAATCATGCCTGCAAAGAATATACATATTATGAACTCTTACTTTTGTAGCTTGTTGAATTATGCTGTCCCATACTTGATTAGGGAGTAACATATATTTCTCTATCAAATGCTCTTGTACTGTCTGGTCAGTTTGAGCACCAATCATATATCCAACTGCTTCATAAAACGTATGCACCTAATTGAAGAAAAAGTATACTAAATATGTAATTGAATATGTTTGGAACTCAATAATTTCAATAAAACAGTTAACCTGTAAGTTTCAAATCTTACATTTCTTTTTTGTTTTAAAATCTTTAGATATCTATGGATGCAATTTACTGTTCAGTAAAGAATATAGGTGAAACTCAAAAAATTAGAATATTGTGCAAAAGTTCATTTATTTCAGTAATGCAACTTAAAAGGTGAAACTAATAAATGAGATAGACTCATTACATGCAAAGCAAGATAGTTCAAGCCATGATTTGTCCTAATTGTGATGATTATGTCTTACAGCTCATGAAAACCCCAAATCCACAATCTCAGAAAATTAGAATATTGTGAAAAGGTGCAATATTCTAGGCTCAAAGTGTCCCACTCTAATCAGCTAATCAAACCATAACAACTGCAAAGGGTTCCTGACCCTTTAAATGGTCTCTCAGTCCAGTTCAGTAGGAATCACAATCATGGGAAAGACTGCTGACCTGACAGTTATGCAGAAAACCATCATTGACACCCTCCATAAGGAGGGAAAGCCTCAAAAGGTAATTGCAAAAGATGTTGGATGTTCCCAAAGTGCTGTATCAAAGCACATTAATAGAAAGTTATGTGGAAGGGAAAAGTGTGGAAGAAAAAGGTGCACAAGCAGCAGGGATGACCGCAGCCTGGAGAGGATTGTCAGGAAAAGGCCATTCAAAAGTGTTGGAGACTTTCACAAGGAGTGGATTGAGGCTGGAGTCAGTGCATCAAAAGCCACCACACACAGACGGATCCTGGACATGGGCTTCCAATGTCGTATTCCTTTTGTCAAGCTGCTCCTGAACAACAAACGTCAGAAGCGTCTTACTGGGAGGCACACACTGCAAGATGCTTGAAGTCTAGTGTGTAGTTTCCACAGTCTGTGTTGATTTGGGGAGCCATGTCATCAGCTGGCGTTGGTCCACTGTGCTTCATTAAGTCCAGGGTCAACGTAGCT